>NC_133600.1:600000-900000 GCF_964106895.1 Numenius arquata | reverse complement strand
AGGGTGAGCTCTCCAATGGCATCTTCGTCACCTTCCTCAAGCGCTGGCTGCTGGAGGACGAGAAGATCACGGTGCTGCTGGACAAGGTGGCGGAGGGTGAGTGGGGAGTGGTGGGGGATGGCGACTCCCCCGGTGGCCTCCACTGACCCCTCGTGCCCCTCGCAGACATGGGCACACTGGAGATCACACGGGGCCGGCAGGCGCTGGAGCTCCGCAGCAACCTCTCAGAGAGACGAGCCCTGACAGACCCCATCCGCCCCCCGGGACAGGACGAGTCCTCTGCCAGGAACCTGCAGTGGGCCAAGGCTCATGGTGAGGAACACGGGCCACCCTGTCTGGAGCTGGCACCTGGGGAGGGGACAGTGCTGAGTTGCAGGGAGAGGCGTCAGGCAGCACCTGCCGGGTTTCTCCCACCCTGGAGGAGAGAAACTGCGGGCGCAGCGCCACCAGCCCAGTGGCAGCAGCATCATGTTGGTGTCCCCGCTCTGGGGTGACCCCAGCGGTCGAGTCACCCGCAGGTGCAGCTGTGGCCCTGAGCCCCTGCAGGTCCCAGCCCCGCGCTCGCTGTCCCCCACAGTCCTACCGGAGAGCCGGCACCTCTGCTTTGACTGCGGCGTCACCGTCCAGCTGGGCTTTGCTGCAGAGTTCTCCAATATCATGATCATCTACACCCGCGTGGTGACCACCCCAGGGGACATCACCGAATGTGAGGCCAAGCTCACTGACATTCCCGAGGTGGGAGCAGGTTGCCGAAGCCTGTGCTGGGGCGACGCCTGGGAATAGGGTGGGGGGACCCGTGGTGGATTTCACTGCTGGACACCGTCCATGGCAGGAGCTGGATGTGGACCTCAAGTGCACCAACAAGGAGAGCCCAGAGGAGGTGGGCAGCCCACTGGCGCCCGCCTGGAGCCTCGGCTGCCCCTCCAGCTGCCTCTACAGCCGGCTCTGCGGCTTGCAGAAACTGCGGGTAAGAGCCACACCGGTCGGGGGGCCAGTACTGGGAGTGCGGCGCGGCCGTGGCCCGGGATGGGTGCCCACGCTGCTGGTGCCCCCGCAGCAGGAGCTGGCGTTCACTGTCTGCCTGCAGTACCGCTACCGCGGCATGGATGACTTCGTGGAGGAGAGGCGGATGGTGAACGTGGGGAAGCCACTCATCGCCAAGCTCAATCTGCGGCTGGCAGCCTCCCCGTCGCCCCCTGGCAGCCCCCTCTCTGCCTCACCCCCCAGGAGCTGGGGGGTGACAGGGGGCTCCTGGGTCAACACCCCCGAGGAGAACCTGAGTCCTGAGGTCCCCGGCTCCCACGCCCTGTAAAGGGACAGTGTGCCCCCCCCCCCCCCCCCCCCTTGTCACAGCAGTCCCCTGGAGTCACGTCTGTCCTGCTGGGGGCCAGGGGGAGATGGAGGGGACGGAGGGGACATGGATGGAGGCAAGTGCTGGGTGGGGTGAGCCCCATCCTGGCCTGTGCTGGGGGGTGCGGGGCTCGCTGCACGGCATGGCTGGGACCCCTGCCCAGGGGATGCCGCTCAGTGTGCCCCCCCTGTGTACCCAGCACTGCCACCGCAGACACAGGCAGTGCCAGCCCCACGTCCTCTGCCAGGGCAGTGCCAGCCCCATGTCCCCTGGCCTGGCAGTGCCAGCCCCACACGCCAGGGCAGAGTGCCCAGGCCCCACAGCTCGTCTGGCACAAGGCGTCGCGCTGGGGCAGGGCAGGGTTCATTCAGGCCTAGGAGAAATAGAGAGAAATAAGCAGATTAGGGGGCAAATCCCGCAGGAGGGGATTAGAGGGGGTGGGAGCAGGAGGGCTCCTGCTCTGCCACGAGGGGCTGGGGTGCCCCCAGTGCTCCCAGTAGCACCCAGTCCTCCCAGTACAACCCCGGCTGCAGGGCTGTGCCAGCCCCATTTGGGCAGCGAGCAATTTCAGGAGAGGATTGGGATCTAGGGGGGGAAAAAAAATGCCTTTTTGCTGGGTTTTTCCCAGACGTGGCCTCACGTGCAGGCGTCCGCACTGATGCGCGCGGCTCCACCGGGGCTCAGCCAGGGGAAGCACCAATAAAGAGGGAAGGGCAGGCGGCTCCGCGCTCCTATGGCTTCCCTGCAGTTAAATGGCATTTTCCGGGGCTGACAGTATTGCCTGTTTCTGCCCTAAGCACAGCATGGCTCCGGGGTGCCCATGGGAGGGAAGGGGCAACGGACCCCTCCTGTGAGGGTCCCCCAACATCCCCCACCACCCTGGGGTGTGCCAGTGCCACCCATGCAAATTAGCTCATTTAAATAATTCACATAACTCCCCAACCCAGGCAGCTGGGGAGATGCATCCTCGTCCCGGGGCCTCTCCGAGCCCTCGCTTTTGGATGGCAGTTGCAAGACTGGAGGGGGGAGCATCCTCGCCCCAATTAGGCTCCGATCAAACGGGTCGGGGGGTGCCGAGCCCCCCGCTCTCCGCGCCAGCCGGCTTTTGTTGGTGCTCGGGAGGCCGAGGGGTGCCCCGGGCTGGCGCCAGCCTTGGCAATTATGTCATGTGAAAAGCGCAGCCCCCATTGAGCGCGTCCCTTCCCCCGGATCAAACCCCATTACTTCCGCAGCCGTTGCTTCATTATCTCCCCACCGAAGCACGCCTCTGCCGGGGCTGCTTCACCTCGGCCCTGGCCCATTAGCTGGGCTGGGGAGCCTGGGGAGCATCGATTATGCGTTTAATGGGTTGTTAAAGGTTTAATTGTCACTAACGAAGCAGACGAGCAGCAGCAGCCGGGGGACGGGGGACAGGGAGAAGGGTCTTGCTGGGGTCAGTGCCTTGCCTGGCCCGGTGGCATCCCGGCCAGTCCCGCCTGACCCCGGGGCTGGGAGGACGTCAGAGTCCGGTGCTGGGGCTGTTGGGATGGGGGGGACGCTCCCAGGGTCGGGGGGCTGCAGCTGGGTGTGCTGCTGCGGCATGGGGTCTGGCCCCGGTGGGGACACGGTGGGGATGGGGCTGCACCAGCAAAGCCCTGGTTTGTGGCTGTTGTTGGGTCTGAAGTGGGAAGATTTTCTGGGGAAAATTTTGAGGCGGGGGGTGGGGAGGGAGGAAAGATCGGCACTTCCCTTGCTTCCCCAGGGACCCGGGACACCCCAGGACACCCTGGGGACCAGGGGCACCCACTTGCTGAGGACTGAGCCCCAGTGGGCTCTATCCCACTATCCCGGATGGGCTTCAGCACCTCAGAGCCACCGTGGGCTCAGCCATCTCTGGGTGCTGGTGACGCTGGTGGTGACTCCAGCCCCGCGCGTGGGCAGGGTCCCCCTGGGGCTGCAGAACCACGCTAGGGACCCCAGGGACGTAGCACCACACCACCACCACCCTGCTCTTGCCTGGCAGGAACATCTGGCAAGGGGTAAACTGGCCTTGGTGCAGCCAACCATGGGACCCCAGTGCTCCCAGCTGGCCCCCTCCTCTCGCCAGCCCCATCGAGGGTCGCGGGGGTCTCATTGCCGCCCACCTCCCACTGGCACAGTCACGGCAGCTTCATGCCACCAACATGTGGTTGGGCAGGCACTGCTGGGGAGCAATTAGGGTGGGGGGGGGGCAGGCGCAGCCCCCAAGGGATGGCTGAGCAGATGGTCCTCGATGAGCCGCGTGGCACAAAGCTGGTCCCAGCCCACAGCCGGGGCTGGGGCAGGTCACCCACGCCTGGATCCATCCCCGGCCTCGCATGGAACAGAGGGAGCAGGGCAGGAGGGTGCCCCAGGATGATGCTCCCACATCTCCCTAGAAAGCTCCATCCCAGTAGAGGTTCCGCAGCCCCAGCACGTTAACGAGTAGCACTGCTAATGAGCAGCACCGCTAACGAGCGTTACTGCAGGCAGGGCCCCGGCAACGCCCGACTCCAGCACACGGCAGCCGTTCAGCTTTTGTCTTTACTCACGATACAACTGTCTTTTCAGTGCTGGCGCATCTACCGGCACAACTGGTGTCACGCCCCAACACAGCTAAAAAAATCCCCCCCAGTCCTCCCTACGAAACTAGAGCTTTTCTCTTCAGTTTTGTTTAAATCTGCAGCATTAAAAAAAAAAAAAAATTAATAATAATGGTAAGGGGAAGGTGTGTGGGGAAAGGAGGTGTCCGACTGGGGGGGGTGGGTGGCCTGGTGGCACAGTCGGATGCCCAAGCCTCGGCCGGATCCTCAGCTTGGGCCGGTGCCTCAGCAAGGCAGAGGGGCCATGGGTGCCTGCTGGGGTGTCACCCCATGCTGGGGTCCCACCAGTGCCCCAGCTCGCTCTCCTGTCACTGACGGTGCTGGCTTGATGGGGGAAGATGCAGCCCAGCATCCCCAGCCCACACCGGCTTTGGTCCTGCTGAGCATCCCACCATCACCCCCTCGCCCACCCCGGGGCCAAGCCGACACCAGGGGCAAGAGCCGGGAGCCGGCAGGGCTGGAGGGGAGCATTCATCAAATGGGCTGCCAGGTCTTGTCAATGGTCTGAATGTGCTCCTTGGCTTTCATGCGGAGCGAGGCGATGCTGGAGCTCCTCTGGTCCACCTCCTCCAGCGGGTACTTGTCCACAAAGCTGGTGCCGCACTGGTAGGGTGCAGGAGCCATGGGCTGCATGCCCTGTGCCATTGGCGGGGGGGTGTTGAGGAAGGAGTGCCCGCCGTAGGGGGGCTGCAGGGCCTGGGGGGCTCCCATGAAGCCAGGGATGCTGTGGACCGTGGTGGCACTGGAGATGGGGGACGTCAGCCATGGGTCGAGCGGGAGGGAGTTGCTCATGGGCCCCACGTTGGGCGTCATAGGGGGCCGGTTGAAGGAGAGCACGGGAGTGTCGTGAAGCTTCATGGAACTGGCCTCCATCTTCTCCTGCCGCCTCCACTTGGCTCGTCGGTTCTGGAACCAGACCTGCAATGTGAGAGCCAGGGTGAGCCCCACTGTGCCCAGCTGGTCCCTCACAGCGTGCCCCACATGCTGTGCCCCACACAGGCTGCACCACAGAGGGTGCTCCAGGTGGGGCGTCCTATATGGGGTATCCCACCCCACGTGGGATGCCCCATGTTTTGGGTCCCACATGGGGTGCCCCACAGGGCTCCAGCAATCCCCTGGACACCACGCACCTCTGCCAAACCTCTCCCACAAACCCCAGAGACTGAGGGCACCTCCCAGGTGTGGAAAGCAAGAGGTGTTACCACACAGCCCCTGCCCTCGCTGCTCCACAGGAACATGCACCCCAGCCCCACAAACACCCACACAGTCCTTGGTATAACATTTTCTGGCCTTCAAAATGCACTCAGTAAAATCTTTTAGAAGCCAAACTGCCACAGTTCCACCAAAGCCCAGCAGGAACGAGAGGGACCAGCGAGCCACGGTGACCCACTGGAGCTGCTCGTTAGAGCGCTGGTCCCCATGTCCCCATAGCCCCCAGCAGCATGGGCCGTCTGCTGCGCGATGCGGGGGGGGAGTAAAGATGAACGGCTGGGCTGAGAAAGGGATGTCTCCCATGGGCTGGTCGCAGTTGGTGGTGGACGTTGGGCTATACTGGTGCAAACTTTGTGCCCAAAGAAGAACAACGGAGCTGGTGAGGGGTCTGGAGCACAAGGCTTGTGAGGAGCAGCTGAGGGAGCTGGGGGTGTTCAGCCTGGAGAAAAGGAGGCTGAGGGGAGACCTTCTCGCTCTCTACAACTCCCTGAAAGGAGGGTGTAGCCGGGGGGGGGTCGGTCACTTCTCCAAAGGAACAGGCGATGGGACAAGAGGAAATGGCCTCAAATTGCGCCAGGGGAGATTTAGGATGGATATTGGGAAAAATTACTTCACCGAAAGGGTTGTCAAACGTTGGACTGGGCTGCCCAGGGCAGTGGTGGAGTCACCATCTCTGGAGGGATTTAAAATCCAGGCAGACGTGTTGCTGAGGGACATGGGTGGTGGTTTGGGCAGGGTTGGGTTTACGGTTGGACTTGATGATATTAAGAATCTTTTCCAACCTAAATAATTCTATGATTCTGTGCTTCTATGAACCTAGTAATTGCTCAGAGGGCTTGGCAGAGTTATCCCTATGGTCTGGACCCCCCTGCATTGTCTTGGACTGGGACTGAGGCCTGGGAAACTCAGTTCATTTGTAAGGGGATTACTGCCTTGCTCCACAGTGGGTTTGTCGTTTCTTCAACTCCTTGACCCTTTCCCTTGCCCCAGTATTGCCTTGTCAGTCGGGGCCAGGCTGTGCCTCCCCCCACAGAGCCTTCTCCTGCAGCCCAGGGAGAGAAACCTCCCCACCCTACTGCCCCCCGCTGCACTACCCTGCTCCGACAAGCCTAAAACCCCCAAATCTGTCAGGATCTTGTGCTTTCCCAGCCCTAAAGACCTGGAAGGGGTCACAAGCAGCTAAGGTTTCCCTGCTTTCCTGTGCTGGGAGGGACGGGAGCAGCTGCCACTAGCAGGGGAAAAAAGTCTCTGAAACCCATCTTCCTGCCCAAATGAAGCCTCTGGCACGTGGGCTGAACTGGGACCTTGCAGGGGACAAGGTGCAGCCATTAAGTCCCTTCTCTGGTTTTGGCACGAACGTCTGGCTCTGCAGAGATGCTGCTCCTGCCTCCACCAGTGTGGGAACTGAGGCATGGTGGAGCTGGGAGCGGAACAGAGCTCCCCACCCCGGGGTGCTCCCTCTGCTACCCCCCAGGGGACATGTCCGGGGTGCTGGGGCCACCAGGCATCCTCCTTACCTGCACGCGGACCTCCGGCAGGTTGACCTTCATGGCCAGCTCCTCGCGGCTGTAGACGTCGGGGTAGTGGGACTTCTCAAAGGCGCGCTCCAGCTCGTGCAGCTGGTAGGTCGTGAAGGTGGTGCGGTTCCTCCGGTGCTTCTTCTTGGGCTGCTCCTCTTCAGTGGTGGCTGGCGGGGTGTCCTCACTGTCCCCCGGCTTCCGCAGCTCGCCCAGGTCCCCCTCGCACTTATTCAGGAACATGGTGGCACCTGCGAGGGGACCACGGGTCTTAGCCAGGGCGTGGGGACATTGACCCCCCCATGCAACCCCAGGCCAGGGACGGATGGACAGACAAGTGGAGGGGTGGATGAGAGGACAGGGCAGCCCCAGAAACAGGTTATGCAAATGTGTAATCCTCTGCTGCTGCAGTGTTATCCCGGGGCTGCAGTGTCCCAGGGACTGACCTGGGGTCCCGGGGACGGAGCCCTGGGCACCCCCCATTGTGTTCCACCGTGGGACGCGGCCAGGTCAATGCACCCACCCAAAGCTAAAAGTCAAATTCCACCTAAAGTCAGGGATTTTATGAAAGTGACATCACTGAGCCAACCCCACCTCCCCGCTGCCCTGACGTGTAGGGGACCAAGCCCAGCTCAGCTCCCTCCTTCCAGCCCAGCTCCTCTCCTCCAGCCCCTCTTCCCCATGGACTATGATTCGGTCCCCAAACCACTGGAGGACCCAATGCCGGTCCCCAAGAGTGGCTGGGGTGACCCAGCGCTGTCCTCAGCCTAATAACCCTTTTTCTGCACGCTTATAAGCATTTTCAACCCTTGCAACATTTCATCTTTAAGCTTTTTATCCAGCATCTGAAATCTTCCTGCAGTATTTGCTGGGGATTAAGGGTCCCTTTCTACCACAAGGATGTAGGCAAACACAGAAATGGGGCAGAAAGCTGTAATCTTGGGGCACTTCCGTCGAGGGGACAGTGCCACATCGCCCAGACGCGCTGGCAGAAATTCAGATAACGCCAAAGTGGGTGTGGGGAGGGAGAGGGAACGACGGTTCATTCTGGGAGGGAATGAATGGGGGTCCTGAGAGGGCGACGTGTGGGGGCTGGGAGTTGGGTGTTGCTCAGGCTGTGCACGTGTGAGGTGTCTGCGCGGTGAGTGGTGTGGGTGTGAGCAGTGTGTCCACAGCCTGCACGGTGTGCGGCACGCAGGTATGGGGTGTGTGGGGTGCGCGGGTGCCGTGGACGGAGCGCGGGGTGTGTGGGGTGTGTGAAGTGTGTGCGGGGCAGTTTGTGCTGCGCACCCGCTGCGTGCGGTGCGGGTGCAGTGCCCGTGTGCCACGTGGGCAGTGTGGACAATGCCATGTCTACACTGGCAACATGCCAGGCATGGTGTATGTGTGCAGTGCATGTGCAGCGTGCCCAGCTGACAGTGGGGGTGCAAGGGGCGCAGTGTGTGCAATGAGTGCAGGGCACATGCAGTGTGGGGGCACAGTGCGAATCTGTGCACAGAGGGGTGTGCAGTGTGTGTGCAGTGTGTAGGGATGGTGTGAATCCGTGCACAGAGGGGTGTGCAGTGTCTGCGCAGTGCACGCAGTGCCTGCAGTGCAGGCGCCTGCAGGGCATGCAGCATGCGCCGTGCAGTGCGGTGCAGTGCACAGTGCCGGTGTGCAGCACATCCAGTGTCTGTGCGTGCAGCGTGTGCAGACACCCAACATGTGCAGTGTGTGCCCAGTGTCCGTCGGTGCAGGGCAGTGTGTGCAGTGGGTGCAGTGCACAGCGTTGGCAGTCTGTGCGCAGTGCACACCCAGGGGCTGTGTGTGCAGTGCATGCAGTGCTGTGCATGCGGTGTGTGCAGTGTCAGCGTGTGTGGCTTTGGGAGCTGCTGGCCCCCCAGGATGCCCTCTGGCCCCCCCACAGAGTGGGCTGTAACCCCGGGGGCTCTGGCCAGCTCCAGCTCCATCCTTGCAGGGGGGCACCAGTCTTGGGGTGCCCCGGGGGAGCCGTGAACTGGAGCAGGGGTGCTGGGTGCTGCACCCCGGGGTGCCCCGAGGCAGGGACGAGTGGGTACTGGGGGGGAGCAGGGGCCCTGTTGTCACCGTGTGAGCATTGTGGTGTGTCCTGGGGCTGGGGACATGGGGAAGGGACGGGGTCTGCCTGTGCCGTCCCACTCTCACTCACCCGCTTCTCATTTGCGCAGCTCCGCACCTGCAAGGAGAGGGGAGAGGGGATGAGCACCCAGAGCCTCTGCCTGCAGCCCAGACACCCCGGGGGACCCAGCACCCCATCTGGGCTCTCCATCTGCCCTGCCCAGCCATCTCCCTCGGCCCCACAGGGCAATGGGGGGGGACCTGGGGCTGAGGGGGAGTTGGGGGGAACTGTGGGGATGGGTGAGATGGGCACTGGGGGGAGGGCTGGGGACAAGATGGGGCAAGCGGGAGGGGAGAAGGGGTGGGACAGTGGGGAGGACAGGGACAAGGTGTGGTGATGGAGGTCAGGGCCAGGGCTGGGGGCAGCACCCATCATTCCCCCCATCCTGACCCCATCTGAGGGCCAGAGCAGACCCCGGCGTGGGAGCGTGGATGAGGCAAAGAACAGCAAAACAGCCAAGCGGGAATGAGCCGGCAGCCGGGCGGCAGCACCGGGCACTGAGGGATGGGGGGATGTGAGGGCCAGACTCCCCCCAACCCCGCTCTGCCTCTGCCTGGCCAAGGTCACAGATGTCCCTGGCTGGGGACAGGGGGGACCCTAGCAGGGTCGGGCTGGGGGACGTTGGCACTGGCCACCCCGTGGTCCCCATCCTCCAGGGACTGTCCCCAGGAGCCCCGAGCCTTTGCCATTGGCGTTTTGGGAATCCTGCCTGGAACCAGGCAGTGCTGAGTGGGTGCGGGGGGGAGACCTGCCCCCCTGCTCCCATCAGACATTTTCCTGTGGCTGCCGTCATCCTGGCGGCAATTTTGGGGTTTAAGCCCTTAAACTTTCAAACTGTGCTGGGAACTGCAAGGACCCAAAGCCTCAGGAGGGTGTCCCCCTATATGCTCAACACCCCCTGCCCCGGTTTTCCTGTGGGGCTGCCAGCTTAGGAGGGGAGGGGGCGCCCGAAAGACACCCGAAAAGGCAGCAGAAACAGCATCAAGCCTTGGTTGAAGTGGGTAAAAAAGATTCCTTCCCCAGTGCCAGAAAGCAGCAGAGCATCAGTGAGGACAAGCGGCCTCCCCTAGCAGTGGGGGACGTGGAGGAGACAGCCTGGGGACAGCCCCGGCTTTTACTGGGTCCCATTTTTTTGCCTTCAAAAACCCATCTGGGTGCCAGGATTTCGGCCCCCCCCCCCCCCCCCCGGCTTGGACCACCTGGGACGGGCTGTTTGCAGCCGCCAGCACAGACAGAGGGGAGCGTGGGTGGCTCCTGCCCTCCGGCCCTGGGCATAAAGGGGTGCAAGTGACGTTGATGGGTGCCCGGCACCCGCTCCCGAGCCCCCAGGGAAAGGTGCCAGCCCCGGCCCCAGCCCCAGGCGCACCCCGGGGACACCCGCTCCCTTTTTCAGCATTTTCCCCCAGCGCCTCCTCCCGAATTGGAATAAAACGCGTTACCTGCTGGGCCGAACTCGGCTTTTCCAGGAGTATTTAACTTTGCCAGTCCCTCCTGGGAACCAAACAAGCGGCTCAACCTCACCAATCTCGCAGCTTTGGCAGCCAAAGTTGCCTCTAGTCTTCTTATTTGTCACAGAACCGCCGTGCTAAGGCTCGGGAGAATCTTTATTTAGTGTTGCAGATGTCACCAAGGCCCCGCAGATTGGAAATGAGTCCAAAGGATTAAGACGAGGTTATTAATTGGAGGCCTTCCCCTTTAAGAATGATTGACAGTTACTTTCTGGACAAGTAATTGCTCTAAATGTCCCCCCAGCGCGGGTCCGGGGGGGCGGCGGCGGACAAAGCCCCGAACTGCCTTCCCCACTCAGATTGTCTCCCCACAAAGGCGTCCTGCTGGAGTTTGCCTTGTAATCCCCTCATTACGGGCGAGGAAAAAGAATTAGAAACAGGGGGAGCGGAGAAGAAAGGCCGGGGCGATGGGGGGGGAAGGGGGAGGGTTTCCTTCGGCTGCAGAGGCTCTGCCCCGGGGATGGGGTCCGGGGCTGGCACCCCGAGCCTCGGCGGGATGGGGATGTTGCTGTGGTGGGTGCCGTTACCCCTGTATGGGGATGGCGAGCCTGGGGGTGGCCCCGGTGACCGCGTGTGTGGCCCCAGTGATGCTGCCGGCAGAGACCTGCCCGCGTGGGGACCAGTGATGGGGACCAGGTGTGACAGCCTGCGATGGGCACTGGGCATGGGGTCCAGTGATGAGGACCTGGTGTGGGGTCTGGGAGTGGGGGCCAGCCGTGAGGACCAAGTGTAGAGACCAGCCATTAGGGACCAGGCACCCTGAACAGCCATGGGGATGCGGAGCGGAGAGCAAGTGTGGGAAGCAGCCCTGGGGAGCAGCCCTGGGGAGCATTGGGCACCATCCATGGGACCAGGCGTGGGGACAAGCCACGGCCATGGGCCTGAGCATGGGAACCAGGCAGGGGGACACCCTGTGGGGTCCAGCCATGGGGACCATTCCTGGAGGCTGCCCATGGGTCCTGGCCGTGGGTGTGTGGGGCAGGGTCAGCCAGGCTTGGGGGGCAGAAACAATGTCCCTCTCCTCCACCCCCACTGCTGCCCCAGGGACCTGGGCCCAGAGGAAAATGGGAACGTCACGATGGGGGTCCTGGGGTGCTCTGGGTGGGGGGTGCTCGGTGATGCCCAGACCCCCCTGTCCCACCAGGCGAGTTTTGCTCTTTTGTTTCGCTGCTCACTTTTACTTTCTCCCAAAAGCCTCTTCCTGCCACCTGCAAACGCTGCCACCCCCGGCCACCGTCTCGGCTTCCTCCTACTCCCTTCCTCTCCTCGTCACAGTTCCCCTTTTGGATGGCAAATGTCACCACGGGGTTTTTGGACACCTGCCCACCCTGTGACAGGTAGCTGCTTGCCCCATGTGGGTCTGTGCCCTCCCCAGTGGAGATGCTGCCAGCGGGACCCTGCGGCCACTTCTGTGCCCCGGTTTGGGCCCTGAGGCCGCCTCATCGTCCCTCCTGGCGGGGCTCCTTCGCCTGCCCCGTCTGACACTGCTCTGGGGACAGTGTGACACTGTCTTGGGAATGGCATGCCACTATCCTGGGGACAGTGTGATACCACCCCAGGGACAGGTTGGCACCACCCTGGGGACGTCATGGCCCCACACCAGGGATGGCATGACATGGCCCTTGGGGCTACGCAGCTCCTGGGAACGGGCTGACCCCCCCATGCCAGGGCCCCACCTGCAGCAGGGGTGTGCAGGGAGGGGGTGTCACCTTTGGGTGGTTTGGGGGAATCCCTGCGCACAGGGACATTGTGTGGGGCTGGGGATGCAAACGGGCACCTGGACCTGCCACTCGCCCAGGGCCAGCACTCATGCCCACACTGGCCACTGCGGTGGGCACAGGAGTCAGGTTCCCTGCTCCGCTGGCCCTCGGTGGCTTCCCCCAGGGTGTCCCCCCCAGCCCTGGTGGGCGCAGGGGATGTTGCCGTGCCGGGACTGCAGTCCCTGGGGTGCCAGGGCTGGCTTTGGGAGCCAGGGCTGCCCGGCTGCTGGCCCCGGCGCTGCCGGCCGGGCGGTGTGTGCGGTGCCGGCCCCGCTGACCGCCTTAAGGTGTTGGCTCACACGGGGGCGGGGGGGAGGGGGGAGGCAGGCCAGCAGGCTTATTTGCCAAATGATTATAATTGCCTTTTAGGAGCAGATAGCAAATTGATTTGCTTCCTCGTCCAAGGCCCGTAATCGCTTCATCACTTTAAAATATTAATGCTATACTTCTTTGCTAGTTTCCCAATTACCCTAATTGAAGGCAAATTGGTTAAGAAGGTGCAATGCAGAGTATCAGGGGGTTTAGTTCACTCAAATGACAGTTTTAAACCTCCCTAATCCTATTAGCGGGCAAAGCTGCTAACGCTTAGAGACGCTGCGTCAGCTTACCGGGGCGGTGGGGCCGGAGGCGGGGGTCGGGGCGGGGGGCGGCCGGGGGCCACCGGCCTCACGTGACCAGCTCGGCCGGGGATTTATCACTTTTTTAGTTCATTAAGAGGCCTTGGGCAGGCGGGGAGGCGGCAGGGGTGACCCAAAAGGGTGCTGAGCGGGAGGCAGGTGGCAGCGTGGGGAGGGCGGGGGGGGCAGGACGATTAGCCAAGGAGACCTGGTGGAGGGTCCTGACCCGAATCCCAGCCGGCGCTGGGAGCCCCCGTGCAGCCCCACTGGGAGCATTGGGAGCCAGGCTGCCGTTGGGGCGGGATGGGGCCCCGGCACAGAGCGGGGATGGAGGAACCTGCTGTGACAGGGCACGCTGGGGACCTTGGTGCCACCCTCCCAGCAGCTGGCACTCGGTGTTGAGACCCAACCCTGGGGAGAATGGGGTTGTGGGCTGGGAACGGGGCTGCACCGGGTGCTGCCACCCCCAGCCAGGGGACCGGTGGGGATGGCAGGGCCAGTGGGGATGGCAGGGACAGCAGGGCCACCAAACATGAGGAGGGTCCCAGGTACAAAGCCCTGACGTGCCTGGCACATGCTCCCTGGGATGCTCCAGTGTTGTGGTTTAGGCCATGACAACCCAGGACATCCAGCACCCACCAGCTCCTTGACTGGGTGCCCGGGGCGTGGGAGCCAAGCACCTCATGCACCCAGGGACCACCTTGCTGGTGCTCCTGCAGCTCCAGGTGCTGCAGCCCCAGGTGGCTGAGACCTGTGGCTCTTGTGACAGCGATGAGCCCTGTGGCAGAGCTCCCAGCCCACCTGTGCTGGATTCGGCCACCCCCTCCCAGCCCCGCCAGCACAGCCGTGGGCAGCCCGGGCCAGGGCCGTCCCCACAGGCCTTTCCGGAGCAGATGGCCCCGGCGTGGGGAGGACGGAGGCGGCTCAGCGCGTCCTTTCTTTCATGCAAACACAGCGTGACTCCCTCAGCGGCTCCTGCTCCAGCGGGGAGGTGCCACTGGGGCCAGCGCTGGACATACATTTTACAAGGGTTCAGCGAGCTTAGTCCTCGGGGACAGGCGACTCAGGCAGATTAGACCTCGCTAAAATAGGCAGGTATTAGTGATCTCAGCAGCCCCCAGCCTTCCGGCACGGCGGCGTTTAAGCCAGTGCCACTGCTGAACGGCTGGGAGCAGGGAGCAGTGCCCCGGAGTGGGACATCCCGGCCCAGGCCAAAGGGACCCCCTGTGCTGGCAGGGGATGCTCGAGGAGGGGTTAAATGCTGTTACACACCCTGCAACCCGGGGCTGTCCCCAAGGGATGCCCCGAGAGGGACACACAAGGTCCTGCTGGCTCCTGTGCATGGCTGGGGTGCAGCCGTGCCTGGGGGCTGCTGCAGAAGGGGGGACAGATCAGGGCACAGAGAGTAATGGGCTGGATGTTGGCTCAGGGGCACAGGGAGCAGCCCTGTGGTGTCATTGTGTCCTCCCCCCTGCCCCGGCCCAGGATGGGGTTTGTGCAGAAGAGGGGTATGGCAGGAAAACCAGGCTGGTGCCAGCAAATGCCACGTTTATTGAGCCAAATGGTGCAAGAGGCCCCAGGGCTGGTTCCTGGGGGTGACAGAGCATTAGGGACCAGCGCCCACCCTATTCGGGGGGCTCACCCCAGGGGCACAGTGGGGGGGGCCTTGGCCAGCATGGCTGAGGGGACCCAGGCATACTGCATCCCAGCACTCACCTGGTGCACCCTGGAAAAGCAACAGGGAATGGTTCTGGGGAGGACAACCCACCCCCAGCGCATGTATTGGGACCCCCACCTGCAGGTAATGGCACCTGTAACAACCACATCCCATTGCTCCCGGGGGGCTGCAGGGGGGCAGGGCTTGAGCCCCGGTACTGACGGTGTCACCCACTGTCAGGGTGGGCAGTGATGCTACATCAGGACACACTTCTCCTTCACCTCGTCCATGGTGCCCAGCGCGCGGTCCCGCAGCGCCGGCAGGTCCACCTCCCGCAGCTTGGTCAGGAAGGCCAAGGCCCCGGCACCGCCATCCTCCTCCTCCTCCTCCTCCCCCTCGCTGTGCACCATGGCAGCCAGCTCCTCCGGCAGCTCCACCGCGCCGCCGGCCACGTGCAGCTGGGCATCGTCCCGCTCGTCCTGCACATGGGTGGGAGATGGTGTTGGGGATGTGGGCAGATGTGGGTGCCCATGGACACAGGTCCCTTGGGGCTGGCCGGGCGCTGCGGGGGCGTCGGGGATGCTGAGAGGACACTGGGACTGTCCAGTTCCAGATACGGATGGCTGGACGGGCACATGGATGGTGCGGATGGGGAGATAGCAGCCATCTGCTGCCCTCTTCAGGAATCATCTCCCGTCCCGGGGGAGGCCTGGCAGCCACTGGGCTGGGGCTGTCCTGGAGGATGGAGGGGCCGGGGGAAGACCCCCGAGGTCTCACCGCCGGGGGGCTGGTCCTTACCTGGGCCAGGTGGTACTTGTCCCGCAGGTGCATCCGCACAGTGGCCCGTTCTGCCTTCCTCTGCGCAAAGGCCTTGTCCCGCTCGATCCTGCAGCAGCCGGTGCCACACCGTCACCCCCCGCCTCATCGTCACCCCCCACCAGAGCCCACCCCCAGCATCACCCTGCTCCTCCAGCAGCAGCATCCCTGGGCCAGGGTGGGAGGAGAAGGGGACACGAAGGTCCACAGTGGGGGTCTGGGGGCAGGGGCCACATCCTGCCCCTCCAGCCCCATCACCATAGGAGATGCTCAGGGAAGGTGCCCGTTGGAGGCCACTCCTATGGCCTCTTAGAATGTGGGGCCACTGGGTCCCCACAGCACCCGGACCCAGGGAGGTGGGACCTTAATGCAATCTCATGCTGGCCCCTGTTGTCCCCCAGCTCCAAGGGTGCTGGGCTGGCAGCAGACACTCACCACTCTGGGGCACGGATGCCTGGGGGTGCCCCTTGTCACCTACAGGGTGACACTGTCTCAGCCCTGTGCCAGCCCCATGGGGACCTCCTGTGCTGCAGGGAGAGGCACAGAAGGGCATCAGGTCTGCCCCTGTCCCTTGCCCCAGCTGCCTCGCTGTCCTTATCCCAATCTGGTGACAGCCCACAGTAGGTCCTGGTGCATGGGGGACCCCCAGTGACCCCCCCCCCAGCCCTGGCAAAGCCTTACTTCTCCTCCAGCAGCTGCCGCTGGTACTCCTCAAACTCCTCACGGGCCATGCCGTTGGGCAGCGTGGCCGCCTTGCCATCCTTGGGGGGGCCCTTCGGTGGTTCCTCCTCACCCCCATGAAAGCTCTTCAGAGCAGCCGTGAAGAAGGTGGCCATGGGTGGCAGCCTGTGCCCCACAGGGTCCCTGCCCAGGGCCAGCGCCTGCAAGGTCAGCGGGACCAGCGGCCCCAGGGGCGCAGCGGATCAGGGGCGGATTAAGGCATTAGGAGGGGAAGACACAGCCAACGGGGTGGAAAGACCTTCCTGTGCAGCTCACTGCACCCAAGGGTGCTTGGGGGGGGGACAGTGGTGCAGGGACACAGTGGGGTGCTGCCTTGTTGGGGTGATGGGGAGGTGGAAGGAGCCACTTGAGCCCCAGTGCAGCCTGGATCGGGCTGAAAGACGCCCATTGCCTGGGCCCCGATGGAGGGCACCACCAGCAGGGCCAGACCCTGCTGGGGGGAGCCCAGCATCAGGGGCACCCAGCGCTGGGGGGACCCAGCGCCCACACTGTCACGAGGGGTTGGAGGTGTGAGGAGTCGGCAGAGAGGAGACCCAAGAGGATTAGCTGAAAAAACCCAACCAAGGGTCAAAGGAGTGGAAGGCAGGCAAGGCGGCGGGTGGGTGCACTCGCACAAGCACACGCGTGCGTGCGGCCCCGTGCCCCCGTTAATCCCAGCTCCACCGAGACATCGAGATTGCTTGGGAGCTGACACGGCTGGGGGCTTCCCGCTGCTGCAGGATGTGCCCCGCTCCCGTAATCTATATGCAAGCAATTCCCATAGACTGATTAAAAGAATAATCCCCGGCTGCGCAGAGCCCTGAGGGGAGAGTGGCCAGGCTCTGGGGGCTGGAGGTCCTGGCCCCCCCCCAAGCCTTTTCCTGTGCTTTGCCAGGCTCCAGGCGAGGGATAGGCCTAATTTGAGCCCAGAGGCTTAAAGATGCTGTTGAACTAATTTCTTTGGTTTAATCAAAAAGCCCAAATCCGGGTGGTTTAGCTGGCTGCGCCTGGCATCCCTGCGCAGGGCTGGGTGGCTGGAGCGGGGTTGTGTTGGGGTTGGGGTTTCATCTTCCAGTGAGCAGAGATGTCTTGTCCTGTCCTGTCCCCCATCACCAGGAGGGACAGCTCGAAGGGACACCATGTGTGGCACCCGCCATCTGCAGCTGAGTGTGGGGTGTATGGGGCATGGCTTCCCTCGGGGAGGAGATTGACCCCATGGGAACCTTCTCTGGGCTGTGTGGTGGGAAGAAGGACCCATGCCAGGATGGAGTGAGGCTGTTGCCTCCTCTTTGGGCACCCTGGGGGAGGACAGTCCCATCTCCACCAGGAGAGAGAGCTGCCAGGGGCCACCCATTGCCACACCAGTCCCAACCCCAGCGGGTCTGGGGGACTTCTGGCCACAGGTCCTGGGAGCAGAACAGGGGTTAAACGTCCCTCAGGTGCTTCAGCTCCTTCTGCAGCTTCTCTGTGAGTTTCTTGAAGGACGGCCGCTTGCCTGGCTCCAGCTCCCAGCAGCTCTTCATCAGGGCATAGATGGCAGGCGGGCAACCCTCGGGGGGCTCCATGCGGTACCCCTCCTCCAGCAGCTCCGTCACCTCCTTCAGGCTCTGGCAGGGTGCAGAAGCCAGCTGGGACCCCCTTTCCCCACTCTGCTGGGGGCTCGCCCTGACCAGGGGACAGTGGGACGTCCCCATCCCACTGGTGCCAGCAGGGTGTGACCCCCGGTGTCCCCCAGCACAGCACTCACCAGCTTGGGGTAGGGCGCTCGTCCGAAGGAGAAAGTTTCCCACAGGAGGATCCCGTAGCTCCACACGTCCGACTTGGAGGAGAATTTCTGTGGTGGCAGGAGGAGAGGCTGAAGCTGGATGGGGGCTGCGCTGGGCCCCCATCCCTCCCCAAGGGCAGACAGAAGACAGCTCCAGTCCCCCACCACCCTCAGCTCCCCGGGGTGCGACTCCCCTCCCTTCCCATCACCCGCACAGCCCTGGGTCCATCCTGCCCCATCCCGCTGGAGCTACCCCAATTCCCTCAATGCACCAGGGCAGGACAGAGCCCGAATTTTGGGAGATGCAGGGCTGAATGTTCCAGAAGCCACCGCTGGGCAGGGACAGGTCGGTGGGAGCAGGGGGGACCCAAGGGGGTGAGCTGCTTGGAGAGGACCCCCCCTGGCCCCCTCTCCTTTCCCACCACTGCTCACGTTGTGTTTCAGGGCCTCCGGTGCCGTCCACTTCACTGGCAGCAAAGTAGCGTCCGCACCCTTGGGATTGACCCGGGCCAGGCCGAAATCGCTCACTTTGGCCACGTTCTCCTCGGAGATGAGGATGTTGCGGGCAGCCAGGTCCCTGTGCACCAGCTTCTTGGACTCCAGGTAGTCCATGCCCTGGGCCACATCCCTGCCGTGGGCGGCAGAGCACAGTGTCACTGCGTGTCCCCCAGGGCTACCAGCCCGGAGGGAAGGAGATGGACTTACAGAGCAAAGAGTAGGAGTTGCTGGGTTGGGACGCGCGCCCGGCCCCGCGTACGCAAAAAGTTCACCAGGTTGCCCTGTAGAGAAGGAAAAACACGTAAGGACCAAGAGGATGGGGCTGCCCACAGATTTTGCCTCTCACAGGGGCTGCAGCACCCAGCATCTATCCAACTCAACCCCCAAATGGGGATTTTGTCCCCAGATCTGAGTGGTGATGGCTTCTGCTGGCTCATGACTGGCTGGGTGCTCTCACCTTGCTCATGAACTCCATGACAATGTAGAGGCCATTGTGCAGGATCACACCGAGCAAACACACCAGGTTTTTGTGCCGGACCTTCCTGAAATGGAGGGGATTGGGGTCAAGGGGGTGGCTGCTCATCCCTGGGTTATGGGGCAGGGTTGGGCTGTATCCCCCCACCAGGGTCTCACGTCATGGCAGCCGTTTCAGTGAGGAAGGCCTGGGCGGTCACATCACATTTGATGTTCTTCACGGCCACCTTCTGCCCCATATACTCGCCCTGTAGGACATCTAGGAAAGGACGCAGGGGGTCAGGCTCAGCCCCACACCCACCCCCCCATGTCCCAGGCTGATTCCCCATGCCACAGGATGGGAAGAGGACATCAGGGGTGCCATCTGGGGAAGCCTGTGGCCAGGGAACCTCCAACCCCATCTTCTCACCTACCTCCGAACTCGCCTTGCCCGATGCGGTCTCCCAGCGTGAGGTGCTGCAGGTTCAGCAGCCAGCCAGCTGGGCGCGGGCACAAGGGCAGGTTAGCAGGGGTCACCAGTGGGGCCACGGTGCCGTGCCCCCAAAATCCAGACCACAACCCTCTCCCATCATTCCGTACCTTTGGCCAACTCCTCCTCGGCCGACTTCATCCCGGTTTTCGGTTTGGGCTTCACCAGCTTGGTGCAGATGGCTCCCTGCTCCTTCATGTAGTGCTACCGAGGGATGGACAGATGGAGGCGATGTGGCGATGCCACCTCTTACCCCCAGGCTCAGGGTGTGGAGCCAAGAAAAGGCCACAGGATGCTCCACGGGACCCCACCACCATCACCACCCTCGAGGGGCCCAGAGCCACGTTTCCCCCAGCGCTGCGATTTGCAGCCCATGTCCCAACCCTGCTCCCTTCTGGACACAGCCAGGGAAATGCAGTGATGGACTGTGGGTGATCTGGGATGCTACTGGTCAGCCGAGGGTGGTTTGCAGAGGTGACATGGAGAGGAAGTGGCAGGACAGCCATCGTGGTTACAGAGGGGTCAGGGCAAGCTGAAAGGGGAAAGGACCCACTCGAAAGCAGAAGTTGTGTCTAAATAAGGCAAACATATGAGAGTGCAACCCCCTGGAGACGAGACGGGCAGCAGCTACAAGTCAGGGTGAAGATGGACCTTGAGGAAGAGCTCGCTGGAAGGACGAGAGCTAACACTGCATCCGAGAAGCCCCGCGGGGTCAGCAGGAGAGAGGGGGCTCGAAGGGGAGAGAAACTCGGCAAAACACTTCAAGCCTCTGCAGGACTCAGACCTTGTCCAGGGTCCCGGAGTGGCAGAGGCTGCCAGGATCTTAATTTCCCAAAATTTCCTAAGACCCACCGCTGTGTGAAGCACGGAATGAGCAGGGATGGGGGGAAATGTGGCCCTGAGCAGGGGACTGGGGCTGCTGCCAGCATGGCTGCTTCACGGCAGAGGGTGTCCCTGGGGCATCCCAGATCTGTCCATTGCACCCCAAACTGAGTGGGAACCACGAGCCTTTGGCAGGGATGGAGAATTACACAGGTAACGAAACCCAGTGAAAACCACAGGAGAAAGGGACAGGGACCTGCCACTGCCCTGGGTGACCCCATGAGGTTCTTGCCCTTGGTCTGGTGCTGGTGGTGCTCACTGCCCAGCAAGGGGGGGGATCTCACCTCGATCATGTCGATGAGGTTGGAGAAGTACTGCTGGCTGTCGATGCTGAGTGTGTGCTCCTTGTGTACCACGCGGTAGTGGATCACCTCCTTGCCGAAGCTCACGCACAGCACGTAGTCGCCAGGGTGCCGGACAGACTCACGCACCAGAAACAGCCCATCCTCGGGGGGCTGCAGCTCCTGCACCGCCTCCACCCCCGAGATCTTCCCGTGGAACCAGCTGGGGAGAGGGGCATTGAGGAGAGGGGCTGTGCTGGTGGGATTCCCCCAGCAGTGAGATGGGGAGAGCAGATCCCCTGCCAAAGCTACATAGACCCCACTGCATAACCCCCCTCCCCATGAGGTCCACCCAGGCTGTGTGGGCACAACTGTGGGTCTTTAAAGCCAGGCATCGGCCACAGCAAATCATCACCAGGGCTGCCAAGACTTGGCTGCCAAAACCTGGCTGGGGGGAGACACACTGGACTCATCCGCTGTCGCAGCTCCTGGGGCTGAGCTGGGCTGTAGCCTCCCTCGGCTTCCCCCGGCTATACTCACGGCATGAGGCTGAGCTTGGGGTCAGCACGGATGGCACCGCGCTCCCGCAGCGCGCTGGCGGCCAGCAGCCCCTCCTGCCCCGTCTGGTTGTGCCTGGCGCGGTACCAGCCCTTGCCCTGGGGGCGGGAGGGTTTCAGAGCAGGGGAAGGAAGGCAGAATCCCCCTGGGAAGGGGGAGCCTGTCTCCAGTGGCTCAGCAGATGGCACTAAGGTCCCATCCCCTCCATTCCCTCCCGGGGCAGTGCATCCCCCAAGCATCCATCAGGCTCACCTCCACGGCCTCGATGATGGTGACCATGTCGCCCTTGCGGAAGGCCAGCTCCCGGGCCTTGGGCTTGGTGTGGTCGTGCTTGGTGACACACTGCGTCCCGGGGGGCCAGTGTTTCTGCCAGGAAGAAGGCAGTGTAAGCAGGGACAGCAAGAGCTGCCCCCCTCCGCCTCCCATGGCCACCAGGGCCAGCCCCAAGGACCATCTGAAGCCCTGGCTGGGGCAAGGGGCACTGGGCATGAGCCCCCCTGCTCCCCACAGTGGTCCTGGGGGAACATGTCACTCTGATGTCGGCAGGGGAAGTGCTGGCATCCTTGTGGCAGCTCCGCTCACCCCGGACATGGTTGGGCGTCAGTGCATCAGGGACTCCCCGTCCTCTCCTGCTGCCACCTGCAGAGAAGAAACCAAAGGGTGCTGTGGAGGGATGAGGCTGAGCTGGCCGGTCCTGGCCCACCGCTGCTATCCCCATAGGCTCCTCTGGCCAGTGCAGCTCCTTTGTAAGCCCATCCATCACCGAGGGCAGCCCCGCACCACAGGAGGGAGAAAAAGGCTCAGAGCCGGCTGCAAGCCCTGCCTGTGCTGGCTGTACCCCAGGGACACTACTGTCCCAAACCCAGGGGGGTGCAGGACCCAGCTGTCCTGGCTCCTGCCCCTTCTCCCTGCCTTGGAGTCCAAAGGTGGGCTCCACTGCCCACCAGCGCTGCTGGCACGACAGGAGCCCATCGCCGCAGCCACGGAGGGGAGTGCGGTTTTACCAGGAACTTCTTTTTTCACCTCCTGTTTCAGCAGCTCCAAGTCACTGGGGCCACGAGAGGCAGCAGCCACGGGGCCCCGCTTACGTGGGACACAGGGGGCTGATGCGGGGGCTGCTCACCACAGGGCGAACACTGACAGGCAAGTCAGGGCCGAGGCGGGATTGTCACATCTGCTGGCTGTGGGATGATCATGCAAGTTCCCTGTGCTCCCCCGTCACCAGCTTGTCATGCTGGGATGCATGTGACTACTTTCCCATTGAAAATTGTGTCTTTTCCTCCTTCATCTCCAGTGTCACCTCCATGGAAGGATCACAGAATCACAGAACAGTTTGGGTTGGAAGGGACCTTAAAGCCCCCCCAGTGCCACCCCCTGCCCTGGGCAGGGACACCTCCCACCAGACCAGCTTGCTCCAAGCCCCCTCCAACCTGGCCTTGAACCCCTCCAGGGATGGGGCAGCCACAGCTTCTCTGGGCACCCTGGGCCAGGCTCTCACCACCCTCACAGCAAAGGATTTCCTCCCCACATCTCATCTCAATCTCCCCTCTTTCAGTGTCAAACCCTTCCCCCTCCTCCTATGGCTCCCCTCCCTGATCCAGAGTCCCTCCCCAGCTTTCCTGGAGCCCCTTGAGGGACTGGAAGGGGCTCCAAGGTCTCCCCGGAGCCTTCTCTTCTCCAGGCTGAACCCCCCCCAACTCTCTCAGCCTGTCCTCCCAGCAGAGGGGCTCCAGCCCTCCCAGCATCTCCGTGGCCTCCTCTGGCCCCGCTCCAACAGCTCCCTGTCCTTCTGATGTTGGTGGCCCCAGAGCTGGAGGCAGCACTGGGGGGTGTCTCCCCCGAGCGGAGCAGAGGGGCAGAATCCCCCCCCTCGTCCTGCTGGCCACGCTGCTGGGGATGCAGCCCAGGGTGCGGGGGGTTTCTGGGCTCCAGCACACGTTGCTGGGGCGTGTCCAGTTTCTCAATCACCAGTACCCCCAAGTCCTTCTCGGCAGGGCAATCTCAATCCATTCATCCCCCAGCCCGTATTGATACTGGGGGTTGCGCCAACCCAGGTGCAGGACCTTGCACTTGACCTTGTTGAACTTCATGATGTTCATGTGGGCCCACTCTTCCAGTCTCTCCAGGTCCCTCTGGATGGCATCCTGTCCCCCAAGTGTATCAACTGCACCACTCAGCTTGCTGAGGGCCCACTCAATCTCACTATACACACCATTGATGCAGATAGTAAATAGTATTGGTCCCAGTATGGACCTTTGAGGGACACCACTTATTACTGCTTTAGACTTGGACATTCACCCGTTGGCTGTAACTCTGTGTTGTGTGGCCGTTAATTCTTTATCATCTTTATCATCAATCCGTATCTCTCCAGTTTAAAGGTAAAAAAGTCTTGGGGGACCATGTCAAAAGCCTTACAGAAGTCCAGGTAGATGACATCTGTAGCTCTTCGCTGGTCCAGTGATGCAGTCACTCCATCACAGAAGGCTGCTAGATTGGTCAGGCATGGTTTGCCCCTGGTGAAGCCGTGCTGACTGTCTCTAATCACCTCCCTGTCTTCCATGAGTTTCGACATATCTTCTCCTACAATGGGAGGGACTTTATTCCCCCAGTCCCTGCCTTGACGTTAAGGGGCTTAAGACACAAAGGAAGAGAGGTTATCATTGAAAACTGAGGAGAAAAAAAAAAAAGAAAAGTTGTGTACCTCAGCCTTCTCCATGTTGGTTGTCTCCAGTTCTCCTGTCTTATTTAAGGAGGGGACACATTTTCTTTATTCTTCCTTTTCTGGCCAATGTAGATGTAGAGGCCCTTACTATTCTTCGTGTCCCTTGCCAAATTTCACTCCAACTGTGTCTTAGCTTTCCTAATCCCATCCCTACACACCCAGGCATCATCCCAACATTCTCCCTAGGACACACGTCTCTGGTGCCACTGCCTGTGCGTTTCCTTCTTACACTTTGGTGTGGCCAGGAGGTCCTTACCGAGCCATGCTGGTTTCCTGCCTTCCTTGCCCATTTTTTTTTAACACAAGGGAATTGAAAGCTCTTGCCCTCTAAGAAAAATGCCCTTAAAAAGTCACCAGCTCTGTTCAGTGCCTTTATCCCTGAGGGCAGATTCCTAGAAGGTTCCATCCACTAATTCCTTCAACAATTGAAATTGTGGATGATGGGACACAATGGGCAAATCCTCTCCTGCTGCCTTAGCAGCACAGGGGCCTGGAGGGGGGACAGCCCACCCTCTGGGGCATTGACACCAAGCCTGTATCCTTGGTGACACTGCCTGGGCTGTGGTGCACCCCCACACCATGGCATCACCCCCTAAACCCACCAAGCTCTTAAAACTCAAGTCATGGTTTCTGGAAGTTTTGTTCTGATTTCAGCACCCTTCCTCCAGATCCATTTTGCTGTTGAAACGTCTCTCCATCACTGCATGGCAGACGCTTTCTTTCCTTTTCTAAAGGAAGGTGGGATTTCTCAGTGCTCACAATTCACACTCTTCACCTTTGCCAAATGTGCCGTCAGATGAGACCCACATCCCATGTAGGTGAAGCTGCTTCATGTCCACTTTGCTCCTTTGTACCAGAGAACTCGATAGTGTGATGCTCTCCAAGCAGCTTGCTGTTCCTCTCTGTTTCCAAGACCTCAAAACAGCCAAGGAAGCATCAGCTTCCAGAGAAGAGAAATGTCTGAGGAGGGGGAAAGGCGATTTCATTCATGCACTGGTTTTCTTGGTGCCCAGGGAAGATGAGAGCCTGGGCAGGGCAATGTGGGGCTGGGACCCAGTGCTGACAGTGCCGCACTCGGGAAAGCCCACTGTTGGCTTCTTGGAAACTTCTAGCCAGAGCAGGACCACGTCTCCCCATCTCTGGTGGGCTGGGAGAGGTGCAGGGGATCACTTGGCTCCCTGGAGTAGAGATGACAGTCTTTGCTCTATTCCTCTTTTGGAGGATGAGTCACGGTCACTCCTCTGCATCACTGGTGGCAAACCCCAGCCTGTCTCCATGACGGCAAGGATCCAAGGACGTACCATGCTTCCTTATCCAGAGCAACAACACAAAAGGGACAATTGCAGCTCTTGCAAGGTTATTATCAGGCAGTTTTATCTGTTCCAGAAGCCGTTGTCAGCACAGACATCCTCTCGTCCTGCAGCCCCTCCCTGCCACACATACTATCTTGGTGGAGTTGGAGATGCAAAGGCCACTGGGCGCCTGTTCCCCAGCAGGCACAGCCACAGTCTGACGTGACTGGATGCGGCTCACCTCACCTCCAGGATGGGTGAGGACCTCCTGGGCACAGAGCTTAGGGACGGGGTCCACTCCATAATCCTTGCTGTGGTAGACCCTGGTAGGAGGAGGGACATGCTGGTTGAGCCAGGGAGGATGAGTGTGGGTCTAACAGTTGGTCCTTCATTTGCTCCTGCTGCTCCAGGAGAGTAATTTCTGTTGAAAAGCAGCAACTGTTTGCTCAGCCCTGCCCCTGTGTGCAGACAGCGGGTGGTGCTTGGAAGGGACTGATCCTCTGCTCTGAGCACCCAAGGGCCAGCTTTTCTTCTGCCCAGCTGGCACCAGGGCTCGGAGTGCCCGACACGGCCCCACATGGATACCTGCTGCTGGCAGAGCCTGGAGACTGGCCAGTGCCTCCACCCAGCTACCAGCGGGCAATGGCAGTGAATCACCTTCCTCCCAGTGCCACTCACTTGCCTTGTCCTAAAGCAACTATTTGTTCTTAGAGAGGTTTGGTCCATGTAGTTCCCATCGCTGGAATGAACATTCCCCAAGCAGAATGCATGGGCAGAAAGCCTGGGAGGAGATATTTGCCCCTGTCTCGGAGCTGTTCTACGACCTTTTTAATGGGTTCACCTGACTATTTGCAATGAGGATGAGAAGTACAGAAACACGATGGGGTTTGGTGGCGCCGTCCCAGCCCTGAACTGGCGAGTTCAGGCTTGTTTCCAGTGCACAGAGGTACCCCAGCCGAGGAACTCTGCCAGGACCAAACGGCACAGAGCGGGGACACGGGCGCTGGCAGGTTGCAGCTCTGCACTGAAATCGGGGCCAGACGCATCATGCACACACCTTTGAAACATCAACTGGAGAACCTTTCTACAAACACCCAACTGCACTAAGGGTCACTTGGACAAAGGGGAGGTACAGCTCCTTTGCTGAAAAACAGGTGACAGCACCACCGCAATGTTCTTAACACTACTCCACAACGTCCATCCCTCTCCACCGACAGCGCAGACGTGACACATGTCACCCGCTTGCGGCCGCTCCACCAGACCCTTGCACTTACCTCCCGGCAACGTCCATGCAGGGCCCTGGGGACAGTGATGTCTTGGGGTAGCTCTCAGCTACGCCTGGACTCAGATTCCTGAATTCCTGGAGAGTGACTTCTCTTTCACATGGAGTAGCAAAGCTTTATTTTCAAGGGCACGCTCCCAGAAAGAGCTACTGCGTTATTTCCTGATTTTGCTTCTGGTAAGGGCTGTCGATGCAGGTCCCGAGGTCCTAGTGCCTGCCGCCCGCACAGTCAAACATTAATCAGAGATGACTCATTATTTGACAACACTTAAAACAACTTTTACCCTTTGAGGGCACAAGTGCACACCCTCGCTAGAAATGAACTGAGATTATCAGATCTTATGTCCTGCAGCACCGTGTAGCACTCACAGAAAATTAACGATCCACTGTGCAAATAGGGAGATTTGCTGTTACCACCTCGATGGCCACGATGAGAGCAGCTACCTGAGGAGAGGGTGCCCGTGGTGGCAGCAGCTCTCCAGGGAAATTGCGACTCAGGAGATGTGGTGAGATCAGTGATCCTGGAGTACTGACTCCAGCTCTGGGGCCACCAACATCAGAAGGACATGGAGCTGTTGGAGCAGGGCCAGAGGAGGCCATGGAGATGCTGGGAGGGCTGGAGCCCTCTGCTGTGAGGACAGGCTGAGAGAGTTGGGGGGGTTCAGCCTGGAGAAGAGAAGGCTCCGGGGAGACCTTCAAGCCCCTTCCAGTCCCTCAAGGGGCTCCAGGAAAGCTGGGGAGGGACTCTGGATCAGGGAGGGGAGCCACAGGAGGAGGGGGAAGGGTTTGACACTGAAAGAGGGGAGATTGAGCTGAGATGTGGGGAAGAACTTCTTTGCTGTGAGGGTGGTGAGAGCCTGGCCCAGGTTGCCCAGAGAAGCTGTGGCTGCCCCATCCCTGGAGGGGTTCAAGGCCAGGTTGGAGGGGGCTTGGAGCAACCTGGTCTAGTGGGAGGTGTCCCTGCCCAGGGCAGGGGGTGGCACTGGGGGGGCTTTAAGGTCCCTTCCAACCCAAACCAGTCTGTGTTTCCATCCCAAAGTCTAATCCTGTCTCAGCACCAACTTCTGTGAGACTTAGGGGAGGTTGATCCCAGAGCACAGCCATGCCTTGTTGCTCTCTAGGGCATGAAAACATGGATGCATCACAGGCTGGAACGGGCAATTGCAGAGAGACCTTTAAATGAACATCCCTGTCAAATGACAGTGCCTTATCTATATCCTCCAGCACCCACAACTAGTTGGGAGGGAATAATCGTCTCTGCAGCTCATCATCCCAGCCAGAAAACGGGAGATAGGTTTTGCACCAACGTTTAACATTTCCAATATTCTAAACAAAATAGTGAAAAAGAAGAAAATGCAGTTTCAGGCAAACACCATACTTCATTCAAGGGTTGGTCTTTTTTGTGTGTACTTTTTTGTTTTGTTTTTAAATAAATGGTGTTTAAGCCTTCAAAAAATATGGGCTATTCAAGGGCAAAGGCAGTGTAAAAAAAACACTATTCCAAACTAGCCGGTAGTTTCAGCTTCTGATTATATTTTTCCATCAACAAACAACTTCCCCAAGCCATTTGAGCCAGTCTGTTCATAGGATTCTTGGGATGTCTTTCCCCAGGAGGACTCCTTGCATTATCCTCTGGATCATTAGACACCAGCTCCATCCAAGCTCGAGAATAAAGGCAGGAGTATGTGCTCACAGCCCTGCACCATGCTCCTGGGGCTCAGCATCAGCTCTCCTGGGCTCAGCCCGGTACGTTGCACCAAACGGAGATGTTTCGTGCTTGTGGGTTTTGCCACATCCGGGCATTGTTACGGATGTGACCACAGGCCAAAGAACTCAGCGTCACATTCGGGGAACAACTCACTCAGGCTTAAGAAATGGGCTCTCCCTGTCCTACTGGATGGCCAACAAAAAGACTCCCTCTTACTCCCTCTTGCTTCTGCTGGAGCTGGTCTCCCCATTTACGTATCTGGGTATCTACCACCCAGTCAGCACCTCCATCTTTCATACGTTGATCCTCAAAACTGACTTTGTCCCATCTCTGGTGCAACAAAGCAGACCTCTGCACTGCAGAGCCCAGTTGGGCGCTGTGCAGCTGGATCCCCAACGTGCCCAGCTCCCTCCAGAGCAGCCTACAGTGAGCCAAAAACACCCAGGTTTTGTACCACTTTGGAAGTCACTGGATAAACGCACAACCTTATGGGAAATGTTTTTCTCACATCTGAGGCTGAGGCTTTAACCACTTGTCATCCCTCCTCCTGCCATCCCTCCCTTGGGTCAGGGAGAGCCAGGCTCACACTCACAAGTGGAATGTCCTCCAGAACAAACTGTTGAGCCGTGCCATTCCTGGTAGGTTGAAGGAATTTATCCAAGTTGGAGCAGGAAGGACGGGCAACGGTATTCATTAGGAACAGCCGCACGTTTTGTACAGGAGAAACAGCTCCTTTCTTCTCACTGCAGATTTGGGCATTAGCAGTGCGGAGCCCATGGACTCTCTTTTGCGGGCTCAACTGCCTTCGGTCCATGCTGACAGTTCAGTTGGATGCACCAGTAAACGTGCCCTCTCAGCCTGAGGAATCTGCCCCACATTTCAAGCCTTTAAAAAGGGAATCAGAAAATGGCAATGTCACAAAAGCGGACAACTCTGCCCCACCCTGCCTCCACAACAGTTCAGGGAGAATTCTTGTTACCTCTCCTTTTAGCACATGAAGTGAAATGTCCAGGTCCTTTCTGGCTCCCTCTGAAGCCAAAGGAAAAACAGGCACCTCCAGAGTACAACCCAGCTGACCTGGTTTCACAGGCAGACCTGGAGCAAGCCAAGCTGTCCCGTGGGGCTGCTCCTTTCCTCCTGCTCGAAAGGGCAGCAGAGGATACCTAATTTGGTCTTTGACATCCAACCCCCAGCATTTAAAGAGAACATCACTGAGTTACACAGCCCTTTTCATAGAATCACAGACTGGTTTGGGTTGGAAGGGACCTTAAAGCCCACCCAGTGCCACCCCCTGCCCTGGGCAGGGACACCTCCCACCAGACCAGCTTGCTCCAAGCCCCCTCCAACCTGGCCTTGAACCCCTCCAGGGATGGGGCAGCCACGGCTTCTCTGGGCAACCTGGGCCAGGCTCTCACCACCCTCACAGCAAAGAAGTTCTTCCCCACATCTCAGCTCAATCTCCCCTCTTTCAGTGTCAAACCCTTCCCCCTCCTCCTGTGGCTCCCCTCCCTGATCCAGAGTCCCTCCCCAGCTTTCCTGGAGCCCCTTGAGGGACTGGAAGGGGCTTGAAGGTCTCCCCGGAGCCTTCTCTTCTCCAGGCTGAACCCCCCCAACTCTCTCAGCCTGTCCTCACAGCAGAGGGGCTCCAGCCCTCCCCGCATCTTCATAGCACAGACTTATATTTCAACCCAATGACACTGTTTGCCACTTGGACAGAGGATCATTTGAAAGGGCATTTCACCCTAGATATTGGCTGGAGCTATAGACGGTGCTGTATCCATACCCTGCCCCAGGCAGCTGTACATGGCCCCGGGTTCAGATGCACCCCCATTCCCCAAGGAGCAACGTGGACAGCAAAGATGTTTTCACTAACTCTTACAGAGCAAATGGCAATGCACAAATTTTTGCCCCAACAAGGAAGTAGACTGGGCATGCTGGAGGGAGGAGTGGAAGACGCGCAGCTCCAGGTGACCACCCCAGCTCCCTGCGCCCAAACCCCGCTGCTGTCACTGCTTTTGTCTCGACACACTGGGCCTCGGCTGCAGTGTCTGTGCTTCGTGCCATGACTGTTCTGGGGTGACCTGCAGCACTTGGATCCACCTCCCACCTCCGGGCTCTTGGTCTCTACAGACACCTCTGTCCCTAACCCCGAGCGGGGACTGATGCCTCAGTTAAACCCCTCAGGACTGGGTACCATAACTCAGCTTTCATCTCAGGCAGCACTTCTGGCAGCCTCTAATTGTTTCACTTCCTAATTTCTAATGAGGGAAGCTTTTTGGAGTGGATACACCATTTCATCCTCTTTTGCTCTAAGGTAAAAGGCTCAAAATTTCTCACAATATTTCAACACTTCCCCATCTTTCTGATTTACCAGAAACATATAACTATATGGCAAAAGGAAGCTCATAGTCAAGGCTTTGGCGTGGGGTTATGGTTTAAACATCTATGGAAGCACTGAAATGCATTCCTCTTCAAAGATATATATTTGTATGGCTTATAACTCTTAACCCAGTATATTTAAACTGAACCTGCTTTACACCCCACCCCACCCCCCAAATAAAAATTACTTAAAAGAAGAAACAGAGAAACAGCTTTATTTGACAATAAACAATGCAGAAATAATGTTTTTCACTAAGTTCTGAAAAGCTGTTGCTCAAAATACTCCAAAAAGCCTGAAGGAATGCGAAGAGCGATTTGAAACTGAAGTTTAAATGACGAAGGTGTGCACGCAGCTGAAGGCAGTGACAATCCCCCAGCTGACTGCCAGCATCACCTACAACAGCAGCAGCAAGGCTCAGCTCTGGTTTGCTCCATTGTCCTCGTTTTCCAGGCAGCATTGGGACAACGCCAGAGCCACGTTCCAGCCCGTCCTTCACACATCGGCTTGGCCAACTTTGCCAAAACCAGCCACTTCAGGCCAGAAGCTGCCTCCAGTTTGAGGGTAGAATCTAAAGTAATAAAGAAAATGCATAAAGAATACACACAATGCCACAGGGTGGGTTGCGTTTTTTTGGGTTTTTTTCTGCTTTTAGTTTTTGTTTTTTTGGGGTTTTTTTTTGTTTTGTTTTGTTTTTTTTTTTATCTTCATAGTATCTGACTGTCTACCTGTTTCGCTGTGGGAAGAGTTTCTTCTAGAGCACGGGAGTGGGAGGGGAAGGAGACGTAACAGAAGGTAAGGAACTGTTGCTACAGGCAACTTCCCCGTTACACAACGGTACGATTTCTGTAGTGATTATAGCACAATTTAAAACTACCTACAGTGCACTATTTCAAGGAAAAGTTATTAAAAATGTAAGGTATCAGACTAAACCAGGACCTCTTTATATATAAAAATGGGAACCTATGAACATTATTTCATACATGCAGTAGCATTATTAGGCAGCATCTTTTTTTGTGGTGTTTTTTTTTTTTTCCCCACTTCCTTCACCCTCTGCTCTTCTAGCTATCTTGCTTCTTTTTTTACTGCATGAATTAAATGTATTTTTTGGAGATGGCAAGGGGCCCATGCCAAGTCCCCTGTTTATTTTTTTTTTTTTCTGAAAGTCAACATTTAAAAAAAAATGCTAGAATGAGGACATAAAATGGTAACAACCCAGCTGAAGTGAAGGAAACACACAGAAATCTGCAGTTCTTCCCACACACACTAAGGAAGCTGGAATTTAAAGTTATTTAGAAGGTCATCACCACCGCTACATCACACATAACAATTAAGCTTGTGTTGCAAACACTCACCTGAAGCAAAGGTGGCCAGCAACTTTGGTGTTGGTCAAGAAAGTCAATGCTTTCATTGCAAAGAAACAGCAAAGTCAGGCAAATTTTAAGTGTCAATGAAAAAGAAGTAATTATATGTAAATGACCTTCCCCATTGACAAATGACTAAGCAAACAGAATGGAAGGGGGCTTGAGTTATGCACTGTACAATTATATGTCGTACAATAAGTTCTATGGTTTTCCACATAGACAATAAAAAATGTGACAGAATACTGAATGGCAAATAGAAACATTTAAAACAAGTACCATTATATTTAAAGACAACCAGACTCTTATTTGAACTATTCACTCACTTTGATGAATTCCTTTATTCAAAAGTGAGAAGTGAGCAACATCAACACAATTTCTGGTGTTACTAGTTATAGAAATAGAATAATAAATAAAATGCAGTAGTTTAAAAGTGTTAATTGCAGTGGGGATCTCCAGTACGGCACTGCCAGGAACATTTACCTTGTCCTCCTTGGCTGTTGTTAACTGCTCTCCTTTCCTACCTGTGCATGGGCTGGGACATCATCTCACAGTCTCCAAAGCACCCAGCTTACCCTCCAACAGGGATCCTGCAGCCCAGGTTCATCTGACAATGCAAGAGATGAGAAAGAAAACACATCACAAAAATCAATATATTGCAGTCAGGTCTTTAATTGCAAAACTCAGCAGGTAAAGCGTTAAAAATAAAGTTTGAAAACTGTTCAAATAGTCCTGGAATTTTTCTTTACCTCAAGTAAGAAAGTGTGACAAATTAATCAAGCTTTAGATTCTCTGGAATGAACACACAGCATTTGAGACTTCCCTTAAAAGCTTTTCTATAAATAGCGACTGCAAGCGTTCAGAAAAGCAACATGAGCTTTGTAAAAGCCAAGTGTGAGCGCCTGGGGGCTCGAAATACGTCTCTGACAAATTCAAGTATCAGACTCTTTTCCTTGTGAGTCAGAAGGCAGACGGGTCTCTCCTTCCTGGAGAGAGCGCTGCCTCCAGCATTATTTGAGCAGAGCAACTCAGCAGCGCAGAGGAGTCAAACCATCACACTTCACACCCTTTCATAAGAAAACAGCCAAGAGGCTGAGGAACCGAGGAACAAGGTTCACAGCGTGAGCTGCTGTGCCCGGGGTTCCTGCCAGGCTCCCCCTATTCCCAACACCTTCAAGAACATCCCCTGCTGGGATTTAACAGGGTGGATGCCCTGCTTCAAGTCTTTTCTACAAAAAGTCCCATTGCGTGTGGAGAGGATAAAAGCGACACGTTAGAAGTAAAAAGCAGACAAACATGCTTTTCCTTTAACCAAACCTTGCCATTCCTCTAGACACTCGCCCATTCCTGGGACTCTGCCTTCGGTTTTTAGCACTTGGAAATTAGTTTCTAGATTGTGTTGACACAGGCCTGTGAAAATACCAGCCTCCGTGATCACTTTTAGCATATAAATAGCCACGTAAGAAATGATTTTGCTACTTTACCATCAAACAGACCCACACTCCATCCCCAACCAGACACACACAAACCAACCCTTTGACCTGCACTTGATACCAAACAGAGCTTCCTGGGGTCAATGTCAGGGGAATGAAGAGCTCAGTTCAGAGCTTCTTTCTAAAAATGTGAAAGATCTGAGACAACCGAGTGCATGCAGGATTTTACAGCTGCCGGGTAATCCTCTTAACCGCAGTAATCATACAAGAAAATCTCCCTCGAAAGCACATAGAATACCCAGAATACATCACCTCTGCCATTCAGACTAAGTCTTTGTAGGTCTCCATGGACAGTTCTGTCATTCACTGGCATTTTTCCATCGCTCACCTGCTGCAGTTTTATGGGCCTATGCAAGAGTAGAACTTTTTTCACAAACTCCTGGTACATTTTTTATTTTGGATTAGGATTCTAGCGCTGCTCCCTGAATACTAAATACAAACCCATTGAAACTGTACTCAGAGCTTACAATGAAGTCAGATATCTTTTTCCTTCATCATTTACAGTCCGAGACATAAAACATGTTGTTCAGGATAACTATCCACGACAGTAACAACTGTTTTGCATTTAGGAATTTCTCACCAGAATGTACTTTCACAAGACACACATACTTATCCCTTATTAAAATTTTGCCAACCCATTGGGAAGTGTACAACAGCTATTTTAAACGCTCACAGCCACATTACGACACTATTTAAGACAGGAAGGAAACGCAACATCCATTTAAGCTGCAAAGGGCTCTAGAAAAATGCCACTGAAAACCCCACATAGAAATTTAACTAGAACGTGAGTCATTCACACAGTGCCAAGACAGTATTTGTCATCACAATGGATGTGACTTCATTGTAAATCTCGTAAGAAATAGCATTCATCTTCTACCAAAGAATTTCTTAGGCATTTTTTTTTTGAGTCCACAGCGCACCCAAGTATGTCCCTTTGAAGATGAACTTCCTGCAGCACCCGCCTCCTCCCTGGTATTCAGTCCATCACCTGCCTCTGTCATCATGGGTTTTTTCCAGGCATAAATCATTTTTACACTTGCTTCTTTGATTTTTGTTTGTTTTGTTGTTTGTTTGGGTTTTTTTCTTTTCATCTGTTTTTGCTTACAGTGAGAATGGAAAGAACAAAAACTGATCTCACTGGAAATACTATACCTGAAGATTCGATTTAGATTTCAAATCTTAATGTAGAATTTCGTAACTACAAGCCAAGTAACATTTTCAGGAATTCATGAAATAATAACAATGGAAACAATTTAAATGTTTCATCACCTGGCACAGCATTGAAACCAGTATTTACTTGCAGAAAAAAGCCCAAATAATACAAGACCTTTCATGTAAGCCCATAAATGTATATTTGAAAAATCAGAGAAAGATAATTATGCATGAAATGAAATAACATGGAATATGTTCAACAGCTAGATCAAGTATTGTTGAAAAAACAATGTTGCAAATATGTTAAAAATCGTGGTTAGTATGTCTGAAATCAAAAGCTTCACATAGCAATTTATCTTGTGAGTAAAAATGTTAACCTCTTCTCTGTGGCCACGTAAACCAGGCGGCACATCCAGCAGCCCACCAGGTCTATTGTCAGAGACAGTTGTAGCTCTGCTGCTGGCTTCATCACCTTCTCTGCCACAAGTTTCTTTCTTGTTCCCTGTATTTTTATTAGTCTGTGAATGAAGAAAACTGGATTAGTAGCCCAATTCTTTACTATTTAGGAAGACATCCTTAATAGAATTTAAGTTGAAAATCCTTCATACTGTTGTCAGTTGTTTGTTACCATAAGATCTTCACCAACTGGTCTATTCCTTGTCATTATAAAAATTATTACAGCAACTGAGAGTGGTGGATTAAATTTATTACTGAGATTTGCATCTCTAATGCAGCACAGAACCAATTTCTATGCTACAAGTTTTGCTTTGTTAAGCAAAAGCTTCCCCCTGAGTACCTGTCCCACGCTCAGCCTGCTGCGGTGTCCAGCAGGTGACAGGAACAAGCCTCGCTTTGCAAAGACAGGGAAGTTCTTCCAATGGTAAGAAGTCTTCCAAAAGAAAAGGCAACTTGAGAATTTCCTAGAATCTTTGTGCTCTGCAAACACAAATTTAACTGTAATTATTTCTTTGATGATATCTTTTATCAACTTCTTATATCAACTACAAAACTGCAGTTAGGCCTGAAAGATTTTAAGCTTTTTATCACAAGCTGCCATGAGCACCTGTATGGTGCTACACACCAGACACCTGTGCCTTCGATAGCCCAGAACATTTCTGAACAGGTTCCAGCTCACACCACCTCCTCCTCTTAGAATTGTCTGGGTTGGAAGGGACCTTTAAGATCATCCAGTCCAACCATCAACTTGACTCTGAGGAAAACCATCACTAAACCATGTCTCTCAGCACTATGTCAACCCGTCTTTTGAATACCTCCAGGGATGGTGGCTCAACCACTTCCCCAGGCAGCCCATTCCAAGGCTTAATAACCCTTTCAGTGTCAAAATTTTTCCTAATCTCCAATCTGAACCTCCCCTGGTGCAACTTGAGGCCACTTTTTCTTGTCCTATCGCCTGTGACTTGGGAGAAGAGACCGACCCCTGCCTCTACAACCTCCTTGTCCAAAGATGACTCAACACTTGAAGCAAAACATTTTTAGAGATATTGGCTTGAACAGTCAAAACCAAGTTCAATTGTGGAATAATTTTCAGAAATACTTCAAGAAACACACTTGGGATTTGATTCTGCGATGCTTAGGCGGCCAGGATTTTTGGAAGTGATAAAGTTATTTCCCTGTTAACTGTAACCACTTCAACATGAGTTTAAAGAAAAACGTTATAGAAAACATGTTTAAATGGTTGGGTTTCTCAGCATAGATTACAATTTTAGGGGAGGGACATTTGGCAAAGCTGAGCAACACACTTATGCTGAGATCCCACCTGGTTATCCCAAGAGTTTGTTCACTGCAGTGAACTGCCTTAAAGCATATATTTCTATCACATTTTTTCACTCAGAAATGTTTCTGAAGGATGTTTTACTTGCTGTATGCACTTCTGGAACAGAAGCAAGCCTTGGCACGTTCGTATCTCCACAAACCCACCCCACCTTCTGTTGGGTCCCGGATCCGCGCGGCGCGAGCACCTGCTCCTCTGCAGAGAGACCACAGAGCTGGCATTGACGCTGGTCCCAGCCCCGCTCCCTCGGCTTCCTGTCCTCCCAACAACGGCTGGCTTTTTGGGCTTTTGTCCTTCTAAATGCTCCCGGTAAGTCTGCAACCAAACAGGGCAACATATTCATTTCCCTTTCAATGACGGTACTGTTTTTCTACTAAAAACAGTAAATGTCCTCTGAAAATAAATGGCAAATTTCCCAAAACACTCAGATTAAATGCGAAAAAAACTCCCTTTGGAGTCACATTCAAACCTGAAATGTATAAAAAGCTCACAAACTCTAACAGTTGGACGAATTTCTCCTTACGTGCCCTGCACTACTGTAAGCACTCACGCGAACAGATTCCTTTGTGGCTTCTTACTGGTCCAGTCTGGGTGGCAAGACTTACATCTGGCCAAGCGTATCTGCGTGACCAGCGTTTTGGCAGCTGCAGAGCACACCTGACACAGCTGGTTCAGACTCAGGTGCCAACATTGTGGGCATATGCACTTGGTTAGATGCACGTCACCTTACAAAATAGAAAGGACCAAGGACCCTTTTGCCGCAACCTGGTTGTCATTGGAGTGTTCAGTGCGGCACTAAGAGTCATAACACGTCGATGGAGGCTGACATCGGGCAGGCACTTACAGGCAGGTCACACCGTTCTGAAAAAACCTGTAGGAGTTTTAGACGTGGTACCTTGCTGGTTGTTAAGTTCACACTCATAAGACATGGCAGCTCTCTGCAAGCACGGCTTTAAGACCACATCTCTCTTTTTTTCTACCATCAAAAGCAAGCTGTTGCTCAGGTAGCAAACTGAGAGAGTAACACAGGCAAAGGGGGAAAACCCCCTCTCAAATGTTGTTCCTCAGAGTGGAACCCGCAGCTGGGTGGGTCCACACTCTCCTCCACGGGAGCAGCCGGCCCTGATTCCTGGCATTAACGCACACATCAATAACTGTTTGCAGGACAGAAGGCACCCTTGAAGATGTATTCCCAAACTTTCATATAAATTAACTAAGGAAAGAAATGTTCAGCACATCCATAAAAATCTCTTCTTAAAATAGAAAGCTATCTAACAAAAATCATAAGAATTCAGGTGAAGAAATACAAAACTATGGAAATGAAAAGTTTGAAACAGCCCATAGTTGTTCCAGTAGGCAGAGAAAATTACATTTAGCATCAAAATATTTACATTTTATCTGGAGAAGAAAGCTTTTCTCATTACTAAAATAAGTATTAGAAGAAAAAGAAAAATGAGGGTTAACAAGATGTGAGCCAGTTTTTAGCACTTTTTGCTTCCTCAACAAGACAAAGTTATCCAGAGATTGTAGTTACAAATACACTGCTCACTATCCTATGCTTTTCAATATATACATGTTCAGGAGCTCACAGAACATATTAGAGTCTCTCAAACAGTGTGCCTATTTAAACCTTCCCCTCATCCCCCCCCCCCCCCCCCCCTCAAAAAAAATAAAATCTACAATGGAGTAAACCAATCTACTTCACCCATTAAAAAGGTGAAATACTAATTCTGTAACAGTTTCATTTCAGATTTCTCAAATTCAGTGCTACAGAAATATCACTTTTCCTACCATAATTTCAAGGAATTAATGAAGAGTATTTATAATCCACATTTTGTATTATCATATTCTCTCAACCAATAGATATGGAAAAATATTGCTTATGTAATAGAGTTACTTCAAATCCTGTTTGGAGACATGATTATGTAGTATAGCGTTATGTTTTCTCATTACAAAGACACAAAAGAAAGAAGTGAAAATCATTCCCTCCATTTCTTATTTCCACAGTTGCAGAACCTGCATTAAATACAACCTATTTATGAGATATGAATGCCTGATATGAAACAGATATTTGAGCAAGAAGGTACAATTCTCAACAGCCATTTCATACTGAAGAAACTACAAAACAAAGTTCTTTTAGCAGAGAGAGGTTTCTCTAGAAAGAGATTCTGAGCAGGAAGCTCATCTCCTCCCGTGACTACAGGAAGTAGTGGCTTTAGGTTTTTGAAGTGTCTTATTTGAGAACCAACTACCTGTGCTGCGAGAACTTTAACCTAAAATATACACCCACAAGAGATGTGGATGCTGGATTCCAGCAGCATTTGCTTGGTGGACTGTAGGAATGCCTGGTGGCTGCTGCAGCTGAGCAGGAGCTGGCTGGAGACACTGCTCACTCTCACAGTCGCTCGCAGATGTTTGTTGTTCATAGCTGTAATTATCCTGTATACAGAATTCCAACAGAAAACCCAAAAGATTAAGGACAGACTGTAGTAAAAAATAGCTGGCTTTGACTGACAAAGCAGACAATTCACAGATTTAATTTCTTGATGTCTGCCTTTAAATAGTGGATAATGAGATTGTTTATAGAAAAAATACCTCGTGACATTTTCATGGTATTGGCAGGGAATGACTGGGGAGCAGGAAGCGACTAATTGTGCTACTCTAGGAGAGCTCGGCTGGAGGCGCAGGGCAAACTGCAGGAATCATTGACAATATCCCTGGACAAGCAGCAGTTTTAATTCATTCCCATGAGAGTCTCACTCCAATTCCAAATGGTGCTCAGTTTGAGTCACCCCAAAATTAGGGTATGTTGCAAATTTCTAAAGCAAGATACAAGACCTCATTAAAACATACAAAAATCCAGTGTTCTTGCTAGTACGACAGACACCAATTCAAAATAGATATGCTTGCAATGGAGAAAAAAAAATGGGAAAGATTTGTTTATTTTGACTCTCTAGAAATATTTAGATCTGGAACATTGTTATGTAAGAAACGCATCTTACCCTTCAAAAGAAGCTTGTAACGTGCTGACGTTTAGAACCATTTCTCTGAAATTCACTAGAAAGTCAAAGCTGATTCATTAAGGCAATACCCAGAGATACATATTAAGGGCTGAAACACATTGAATTAGGGGGGGAAAAAAGTATATCCCTCAAGAAATGGGTTTCTTAGATCAGTACAACATCCAACAACTTCTTCAGTCGCTCTGTTCTCCTGGCAGCTGCCTCGGGCTCTGCAGCAGTGGCAGATCAAACCCCAGCACCCTGAGTGGCTTTTGGCCGCCAGCAAGAGGACGTACAAGTCAGCAAGAAAATCTGTCTGTTCTCAGTGGCCAGAGGACAATAGGCGTCCCTGAAAGGTAACTCGTCCTGGCTGTTGCTTTCTGTTGCCTACAGAGGGAGTCTAGACCAGTTTACACAGAAGGCAGGGACAACTTCAGCAAAATGAAGCCCACACAGAGAAGAAAATCATGCCATAGTGATAAAGCAACTGTGTGAAGTCTATCAAAAAGGTACTACCTGGCAATAAGCACACTCAGGCCTATCCAGCGGGTCTCCTGTCTCCAACAGCACCTGTAAGAAAACACTGAGGGAAGAGCCGGTACAGAATACTCTCTTGCAAGTCCCTCTGCTTCAGTTGCCAGCCCGAAGAAGATCCCAAGCCTGACATAATTTGTGCTTCGGTGATGTGTAAAACATCTCTCACTTTCTCAGCCTCCTTTTCTTTCCCCTTTAGCTTTTCACAGCCACAGCACCCTTGAGCAAGACTCCCACAGAGCTACCGCCTATTGCGAGAATCGGCACCTCCTTAAGGTTTGCTGTCAAGCTCCTCAAAGCTGCACTTGCAAACCTCAGCTCGTGTAGCACTGGAAGAGAGAGTGAGCAGCCAGGTCCCATCCAGCTGCTTCACGCCACTTCAGATTCTGTAAACATCTCCTATCTGCTTTAAATCATCTCTTCCAGGCTGAGGAGTCCCAGCCCGCTGGGTTGTTTGTGCTAAAGAAGCCACGCTCTGCTTTTGATCATCTCTGTCACCAGCCTCGGGCCCCTTCCAAGTCCTGCCGTGTCCTCTCCAAGACAAGAGGCACAGAGAACTGCACGCCATCCCTATCCCAAGCACAGGGAAGACACTGCCATTATACAAAACAGTCATATAATGTTTTCTGTCTTCTATTTTTGTTCTTAATCACTAAGATTTGATAAGCTACTCCTTAGCACTATCACAAACTCCAAAATTTTTCTCCCGAGTAGTGACAGCCAGCACAACTCCTCACACTGTGGAAAAGCTAGGACAGTTTCCTCCCAAGTTTTACATTTGGACATTAACTATTCAGTCATGCATAGTCTTCCTATAATTCCACGTTATGCTCTACATAACATTAAATTATACTGCTTCACTGCTCATCTTTTTTTCAGACAATGAATATACTGACCACACTCCACTCTGCAAAGTTTAAAACCACACTGCGTGACTCCTGCCACACTATACCGCCAGTATAATCTGCTATAATCTGGCAGAAAACATCTCTTCACTTAAGACAGGAATTTCAACATACAGTCAACCAGAAGAGATTCAAATCTCTTACTCTCCAACTGATTCATTCCAAATTTCATTGCAGTTCTAACTGACATGAACGTATAGAGACAATTGTGCCCTGGATCCCAGCTCCTCCTACTGCCAGGAAATGAAGATTCAATTATTATCATAGACTCATAGGATGGCTTGGGTTGGAAGCGACCTTAAAGCCCACCCAGTGCCACCCCCTGCCCTGGGCAGGGACACCTCCCACCAGACCAGCTTGCTCCAAGCCCCCTCCAACCTGGCCTTGAACCCCTCCAGGGATGGAGCAGCCACAGCTTCTCTGGGCAACCTGGGCCAGGCTCTCACCACCCTCATTATCTCTTATCATACTTATTACAGAACTGTAAGTGATGAAGGTATTCTGAGAAAAAAAATACACAAAATTCTGTTCTCCTAATGGTCCATGAAAACTGTTGCAGAGTCTTCAGCCTCAGAAGGGATTTCTCCCTGCATGAACCATGTGGTTTATTGCAAGAGCTAATCTGGTGGGCCCCATAATTCTCACCCTCATCTATACTACAGTGGGCATATCCAGCATTTCAAACAAACAAACAAACAAAAAAGCCATAACATTTCTAGCTTAAAAAGCTTACTGATGATTTTGATTTGGATTTCATAACAAAAAATATTTAGGTCATCAGGTCTCCAGACTTGCTGTCACTGCCCTTAAACATGGGCTAGCAAAAGAGTTGCCACTGTGGGCAAGGAGGGCTTCTAATTGAGAAACTTGTTTATTATGGGAGGTGGGTAACGGTCCTGTTCTCCCTCTGTCCTCTGCAGAACAGCTCATCACTTCTGTTACCATGGAGCATCTAGCAAGGATTATCAGTGCTTTCTGCTCAAGACCGAGCGTGTCTGCATTTGACTCGAGCTCCTCGGCAGCTCACAGGACTCCTCCCTCTTTCTAACACACTCTCCCTGCACTTGACAGTAATTCCATACCTGCCCCTACAAATCCATCCTTTGGGTTAGGATAAATGCTGAAACTGTATTTTCCTTTTATTTTACATCTTGTTATAACTCCACCTTTATGATAAAAGATGAACTAGGTGATAAATAGGTATATCAAAAAGTAATAACAGAATGGGTTGGAGATGTCAACTGTACAGTTTGTATCGATGGTCAGTCTGTGGAGTTTCTACACTCCCAAAGCTTCACAAGTTGGCATTTTTTCTTCAATATGTCAAGTCTACTCCTTTATCAGAGCTACCAATCTGCACCTAGTGCAGATAAACCTCACTTTTCCAGTAGAAGACTAAAACATTGACATATTCATATAGACTAAATGGTGCTGATGAATCTACTCAACCTTGATGCCAAAGAAGAAGTATATCTATAAAAATAAATAATCAGAAAGCTCCCATGAGCTCCATTGTCTGCTGAAGAGTTCTCAGTACATAGATAAAAAAAAAAAAATCAAAGCAAGTCCCTAATTAAGCAAACTCCCATACAGACTACTGGTTCAAAGACACAAGTCTGAACAAAAGATTTGGGGTGTTTTGTTTTGTTTTGTTTATTTCCCCCCTCCTGCCTTGGAAAGCATTAGTGATGTATGTCTATAATAAATCACATGAGATGTAAAGATAATGACTCACTTCATTATCTTTAAAGCATGAGAACAGAATACTCTGAGACAAAAGTCCCTCGGAAATGGTGATACGAGCTGCACTTTGCTCTCTGGTAGCAGTTGCAGCAAGCACGGAACAATAAACAATTGTGACAAACTGCTGCAGAAAAAATACCGCAGAGATTGTGTGCTTTTGGTGTGATTTTCTGTGTTATATGTGCCAATTTTACAGTTACAAAAAAGCTCCCTTTAAGAAGCAGGCCTGCAAATTTATCCTAAAGTCTCAAAATTCAACACAGCGCAGAGTCAAGGAACAAACATGCCAGAAAAACAAGTTCTGATGGCCAGAGAAAAGTAACCTCTTGGGATGTAGTAATCGTTTCTGATGATAAATCACAGCGGTTAGTTCGATACCTTCCAACACTAGCACTTCCAGTATGAGTAATAAAAACCTGCAGAATCTTCATAACTTGGTACTGTGCCAAAACAGGGAATGCCTAATTTAATTCACCCAGAGCCCTCGCTGCCTACAAGCCACATCCCTGTGTTCCTGATGCAGCCTGAGTCCCTATGGTGGACAGCTCTGGTTTATCTGCTCTATTGGGCAGACCAATACATAGCCACAGGTGACTGAATCAAGTTTTCCTAAAGTGTTCAAAAATCCTGACTCCAATCCAGGAAATAAAAGATGTTGATGAAAGCTCAGAAACGTAACCATAATTCTGTATGCACAGAGGCTATGTAGCTGCTGCCTGAGATGCGGTGCTGCTCGCAAGGCATTCTCTGTCTGGAGTCCCGAAGAATTACTTGCCATAGACTGAAAGCTCAGATTTGTTAGTCCTGATGCACTGCCTTGTACTTCCAGAGTTACCTGAGGAGGGATATTCAGCAGTAAAATTTATGTTCTGTTAAACTCTCGTGTGACAGAGGAAGCTCCAGGAGTGGGTTTTCTTTTCATTGTCCCATCACCCGAAATCCACATTTGAATGCCTAAATGAACTGGGTAGGTGTGAAGAAAACTGGAGGTAGCGACGACTGAGTCTTTTCAATTAAAGATTAGACACACAGATCGTAAAGATTCTTAATCATTACCATCTTGACTGTGCAATTAACATAAGCAAATACCATCAATACAGGTTGCCAACTCAAACCTCCCCAGGTCTTAATCCATGGCCCCTTCCTAAGAGTCTGCTGGTGGGACGGGCTGGGCAGTGAGTCCCTGCTGACAAGGGAGCAACTGCATGGTCCAGTGCGCTCCACTGATGGGATATGATCAAACAGAGGGGCTGAGTGCTTCGAAAAAAAAGAAGAAAAAGCTTTATTTAACAGACCCAGCTGAGTGAGTGCTGCCCGTGACCACGACGGCTGATACCCTGAGCTTAGATGGGGTACTAAGTTTCCCCTGGCTGGTTTTGACTCCAGTGCTTTTTGGCACCTCTAAGCTGTTCTCGAGGGATTTCTGAAAGACATGGCTTGGGTTGTTGTTACCATGTTGACGATACAATCTCCTGATAGCTGTAACACCCAGGGTACTCAGGACTAGATGACTAGAATTTCTGGTTAAATCCTTTAAAAGGCACAAATAACATGGATCTGCATGACATCCTTAGACACCCCACCTCTTCAGAAAAGTGTTCATCATGTAAATGTATCCAAAGTGTAATATTGGAAACAGGAAAAAAAAAAAAACAAAACCCCAGCTGCCAGATGTACTGGACAGCCGCATGTCAGCCAGCACTTGGATCAGCCTGACAGACAGCTCCTGGAGACAGATCTCACACTTCATTGTGTAATGTATTAAGCTAAAGGATTATCTAAAGCACTTACCTTGAAAATGCAAAAGTCTACACGTTTGGGGATAAAACCAGATCAAGACTACATGTTGCTTCAGTAGGTATTTGCTACAAACTGGTATGATGGCACAATTATATCATCCTTTCCAGCTCAAATTCTGGTCTGACCTGATGCTCGAGCTTTCCACAGACTTTAGTGCCCTGTACAGACTCACGGCACCACAGTACAAGATTCAAGAGGGCTTTGATGTTTCAAACTTTCAAACTATTTTAGGTATAGTCATGCCTCCCTCCATAAAGCCCTGGTGTGGGGAATTCTTTTTGTTGATGTAGATGAAGTTTGTGAAGATTGTGTGACGAATGTGTGTTTTAATGATAATGGGACTTTACAAAGTCTCTCTTAGAATTTTGAAATACATCCTTAAAGTATGAAGACACGCAAAGTCTGATAACATAGCGATTCTGTAGTGGTTTATTGCTTCTGTGGTGGTGATAAGAGACACTTAAAGCTGTGTAAGTGCTATAAATGTCCAAGCCAACTAATTACTTCACAAAACCCAGGAGATTCCTTGGGCATTACGGTCTTCATATTGCCACGTTTTCTGTATTTAAGTTCATCAAGAATACATGCTCTGGAAAGCACAAACCTCTGGCAGCAGAGGAAAACCATTCACATCAAAAGCATTAGGAACACAGAACACTGTTATTGTTATTGGTGCAAGTCCAAACAGTCTTAGTGCCAAGTCTGGCAGCAGTATCAATGGAGTTACGACTGCTGAGGCATGCAAACTTAATTTGTGGCTTCAATAAGGCAGTTACATCACTGTAGACATTTGAACCATACAAGAACAGGTCAGTAAATCTATTTCAATGCATTCATTTTTGTGGCAATAAATACTTAATCTCAAGACTAACAGGCCGCTCTCCAACAACTATTCTTAAGGCACACATCAGGCTCTTCCCAGCTCCCCACCACTACTTCATACGGGGACACCTGAGCAGTACGTTTTGCCAAACTTTCCAAAATACAGAAAAACCAGGTGCTTTCCCCAGTCTTTGGGGAGACAAAAAAGGTAATTCAAACAGTGTTTACTATGCATTTTACTATTGCTTAATATCACCCAGAAATTTCAAGGACTGGAGCATGGTGACATAATATGGTCTTACTGACAGTCAGACGAAGTGTTTTCCACATGAAGCTGAGACTACAAACCGTGCTCAGTCAGTAAAGCTCAGCCCGTCTTTCACACAACGAGGTCTCCCGCCCAGGCCAGGACCAGTAAGCAATACGCAGAAGTAATGATTTATGCTACTACTACAAAAAAAAATACATATTACTTTGCTCCTAAACACCAGAGACACAGGCAAATGAAAGCATGCTACCAGCAGTCACTCCAAGTTATTATGGTTCAAGAAGGAATCTGACCTGCCAAAAAGTAAATGTATAATCAGATTTGCCACAAAATATCCCAAGGATTTCCCAGACATTTGTTTCTCTGTTTAGTCTGAGACATGTAGCAAGATTGAAGATTATAAAAACAGTTACCAAAACGGCTAGATTTTGCAATAGAAAATTAACAGGTCACTGGACAAATAGAACCGTGCTACAAATAACCACTACATCAAGTTAAACAATTTACACAGACACTATTCACAACTGGTATAACACCACACACAACCACAAGCTTCATAAATGCTTGGAATAAAGATGACTACCAGCAACCAGGAAAGCTTCCATTTTTCTTCCTTCCATTTTTTGACTGTGGAGGTATTTTACCCACTACTACGTGTTAAAGGAGATGATTTCAGAAACTATACTAATAGATAGTGTGACTCTGCACAACAAATATGGGAGACACACACTTAAAAAGGCTATTAACACATAAAGGGAAATCAAAGAAAGGGTAAGAGAAAATCAGGTTCAATAACAGCTTATAATAACTGCAAATTGAAATTAGAATAAAACTTATCCACATCTGTCCACAAATGATGGAGAAGAGCAGACTGAGAGCAGATCTCACCGATGCTGAGCAATAGCTAAAGAAAGGGTTGGTGGCAAGAGGATGGGGTCAGACTCTTCTCAGTGGTGCCTGGGGACAGGACAAGGGGCAACGGACACAAGCTGGAACATGGGAAATTCCACCTCAACATGAGGAAAAACTTCTTTACTGTGAGGGTGGCAGAGCCCTGGAACAGGCTCCCCAGAGATGTGGTGGAGTCTCCATCTCTGGAGACATTCAAACCCACTTGGACACGTTCCTGTGTGACCTGCTCTGGCAGGGGGTTGGGGGAGATGATCTCCAGAGGTCCCTTCCAAGCCCTGCCAGTCTGTCACTCTGTATTAAGTGTGGCTGATCTAATTAGAGAACCTTGGTGCATCAAAACCTGAGCCAACACGTTCTCCAGTCAACACTCCCACTCGTGACAGCAGCACCTCCCTCTGCTCCAAAGCTCAACACAGCAATGCCCACACTGACCTGAGAAAGGCCAGACATGTTCTCCTATAATTCACCAAAAAATTAAACAGGGGTGATCTTCCTGCAGCGCAAGGAGGAGGCAAACACACCCCAGGTGACAAAATTCACCTCATAAGTGAAACACCCGTCCAGGCAGAACAAAAGGAGGGGTTGCAGATAACCACAAAGCAGGTAACTCCCATGGGGGGAAATACCAAGTCCAGCTTCATCCTTCTAACAACCACCAGGAGAATGCACTTCCAAAAAAGACAAACCACTTCAAACTAGTGGATATTATTAGAGCAGATCTCTAGGGAGGAAGTTACCTTCAGGTACAATGGGGGACGATCACCTCCCGTGTCCTACTCACCACGCTCTTCCTGATCCAGGCCAGGATGCTGTTGGCCTTCTTGGCCACCTGGGCACACTGCTGGCTCATGTTCAGCCCACAGTCAACCAACACCTCCAGGTCCTTTTCTGCCAGGCAGCTTCAGTCACTCTGCCCCCAGCCTGTAGCGCTGCAGGGGGTTGGTGTGACCCAAGTGCAGGACCTGGCACTTGGCCTTGTTGAACCTCATCCCATTGGCCTTGGCCCATCCATCCAGCCTGTCCAGATCCCTCTGCAAAGCCTTTCTACCCTCCAGCAGATCAACACTCCCCCCCAGCTTGGTGTCATCTGCAAACTTAGTGAGGGTGCTCTCAATCCCCTTGTCCAGATCATTGATAAAGCTTAGGTTTAGATTTAAGTTTATTATTAAAGCACATTTTAAGGAGACGCTAACCAGGAGCAGAGTTCTCTGACCACACTCCATTTCTGCTTTTGTGCCGTAGATTCAGGCTCTTGCTACGCCGTTCCGTGCCCTGCTGGGCTGCTCTCTCTCTGACATGTCTTATGGAAAGTTTGAGTGATGCTCAACCAGCATCCAGGAAATAAGTTAAGCCTCCTTGACTAAAATGAAAATTACTCAGCGCTGAAAATACAATGTGTGGTCCAAAGTGTGAAATAGTTGAAGTCTTAAGCTGGGATAAATCCGATGGCAATACAACTGCCTTACATCATTTCAGGATCTGCCCTTAATGCTTTCTGGCACTAACAGGGGTCTGGCTCTGCACAAGCACAGTGAGAGGTGGGAAGGAGCTTCCCAGAGGCTCCTGGTGATTTGAGGCACACCATTGCCAGGGCTGAGGCCGGTGTTCAGGCCACCAAACTTGGGAACCCACTTTGGCATCAGTTTTGGGTGACTCCCTGGCAAGGGGACAGCAATGGGACTCCCCCGTGGGGAGGCTGCATCCTTCCAGTGCTGCAGTTGAGGTTTAAAGCTCAGCATCAGAAGTGGTTTTGTGCAGCAGCCCTGAATTTTCAGGAGGGTAGAGGCTTGGTTGGACACCTGTGACTGCAGTCACCGTCGCTGTAGAGCCACAAGGCCGTGCAACAGGGTACCGATGGCTCTTGTACTGACACTAACTTCTCCTTGGGTTCTTTGTTTTGCTTTCTTTTTGTTCTTTTCTTTCTTCTAGTGAGCTGCTCCTGGGACCCGTACCGACCAACTTCACCTTCCTGCCTAAACACAAGGCAAATTCCTACCGATAGGGCTGAGGAGGCCCTTTCCCTGTGGCGTTGAGTCGAGGGGAGGTGTTAGGACGGTGCGTGTGGAGGAGCGGGGTTGTTCAGCTGCGCTCTGAAACGAAATAAAAGTTTTATGTTTTTAGAAGCGCCTTTGCCTTCACACCCCCAGAATCACTCCCTGCCACAAGATACGCAGCAGGTGGTCCTCGCACGATCTCGCTAACAGAGGCTAATTACTCTGTTTAATTAACAGGACACAGGGCGGGAGAGATCCTTGGCCTCTGGTTCATGGCAGGAGTTATCCCGACTCCCCCGCACCACACACTGTTCAAGTAGCTGGAGCGAGAGGTCTCTGCTCCTACTGGGATACCCTTGGTGGTGCCAGATCCTCCCCAGTAGGAGGAGGGGCTGTACTAACCCAGTCCCTGGGGTCCCGCAGAGCACAAACAGACCCAGCATCTCGTCATCCCATGTTGTGCAGAATCCAGGCCTTTTTTGGGAGCGTGCAGCGGCAGGTACCGTCTCCAGGTACCGTCTCCTCCCGGGTGTCACACACCCAGGGAAAGCGCAGCCCCCTCTGAGGGGGACCCAGAGCTGGTTGTTTCCCCATCAGGAGACTAAAGGACCAGACGGCACAACTTGAGGGAGGGCTGGGGGGAAGTGTGACACCGAGTGACGCCGACCTTAACCTCGCACCCTCGAGGTCCTTTTTCCTGTCTGGTTCACTCCAGTCAACACAGAAGCACAGCTGAGGGTCACAAAGGCATCTGTTGAGTGACACAAGGAGCCTGCGGCTTCACCTTGGTCCTCACACACCTCGGCTGAATCCACTTGTTCTTCCCCCACCACAAAAAATACTGTTTAAAGCAAAAAGCATTTGCACCCAACAGCCCCAGGGTAGGGGACGATAGGGGCCAGGGGCACCTAGACTCCCCCTTAGACCCTGCTCTCCCCAAAAAGAGCTGGGGAGGTTGCTAAGAGGGGTGGGGGTGGGGATGGGGTGGGGTGTTGCCACAGGGTACCCCAACATTCCATCCTGAGCGACCACAGAGTCCTTAGCAGCGGAGAGACCGAGAGGACCGACGATGGCGCTGCCACCACTCTGGCTCCCACCGAACGGCCCCTGGGCCCCTGTGGTGCCCCAGTCGCTTCAGACCTTTGTGCTCCCCCAAACCTTCTACCCCCAAGGTAGGGACCGACCCCGACCTGCACCCTCCCGACACTCTCGAGGGCAAGAGCGCAGGAGGTGACCGCGGCCATGGCTCCTGTCTCTCTTCCAGGCTCAGCCACCCTGGTTCGACTGCCCGGGCAGGAGCAGCCCTTCCCCGCAGCCTGGGCACCCCCCGTGGGGGCGGCCCCATGGGCCCCACAGGCCCCACCACCAGGTATGGTCCCTACTGTCCCCTCTGCCGCCTTCAGCCCCCGAGGACCCTGGTCACCTTCACCATCCCACCTCCCCTCTTTCCCCCCAGCAGTTTTGGCACGGGGAGGGGGAGGCTTCAGCAAGCCCGGCTGAGCGTCCCTCCACTCGTCTGCCCAGGAAACCCCATTTCCAGAGACTTGCCCAACCCCTGGGGGCCATCTCTCCCGTTTCCCCCCAAAAGCACGTCCCCTCCCCAGTTGCCAATCCTGCCCCCCCCGGCACAGAAGCTCACCCCCGGGCAGCGCCCGGCCACCGGCTCCCCAGGGGCCTGGCCCACAGCCAGCATGGGGGCCATGGGGGCCGGCTCGGTGGGTGCCCTGGAGGCTGCCCCGGCCCAGCACGCCTCCCTTTCCCCCCCAGGGCTGCACAGGGCCACCTGCGGATGCTGCTTCGATCCCCGCTTCTTCCCTGTCGGATGGACCCTCACCAACCAGCCTCCGCCGGCCACCCCCACGCTCGGCCACGGCGCCGCTGCTCCCCCGGGCCCTGCCCTGTGGGGCCTCGGGGGCTGTGAGACCCTCCCGGCCTGGGCAGCCCCCGGCATCCTCCAGGGACAGCCCACACAGCCCCCGCTGACACAGCTCCCAGCCCACGGCCACCAGGGCAGAGCGGTGCCCGCAGCCCCCCCACTGCTGCTGACCTCCATCCCCGGCCTCCGGCACGTCCAAGGACCCCCTGCATGGAGCAGCATCTCCAGCACGGCCACCCCTGCGGGGGCACCCACGGGCAGCCACGTCCACCCACGCAGCCACGTGCCCCCCAGACCCTCTGCTGGCCCCCACAAACCACCTCCTGGGGACCCCGACAGCACCGTGCAAGTCACCGAGGAGATGCTCCTCCAAGAGGCCCTCAGGCTCTTAGATTCCTCCACGGACACGGTGGGCTCCAGCCAGGACAGCACCACCACCACCAGCTCCAGCACGGCCACCCCCGAGGAGGCTCGCCCACCCAGCAACCTCCCCCCATACAGCGACAGCTCCTGGGACAGCCTCGCATCCCCGGACAGCCATGGCCCCACCAGCTCGGCCGCTCTCTGCCACAAGCAGGCTTTTGGGGGGCTGGCAGTGCCCCAGGAGCTGCCTCTGGAGGAGGCCCTGAGCCTCTACAGCTGCTGCTGGGAGGTGGCAGGGCTCAGCCGGGACCATCCTGGCAGCAGCCCAAGGCCTGGGGACCCTGGTGCCACTGGCGCAGCCATCCGCCCCTGTGACTTCACCTCCCTCGAGCTGCCCAGGTTGCTGCTGAGCCCCAGCTACAGCCTGGAAGAGACCACAGAGGCCATGCACTTCCAGGAGGAACTCCTCAGTGGGAGGAAGTCCCAGGAGCCCTGGGGGGATGTGGGGATGGAGCTGCCACCAGGGTCCCAGGAGCCCTGGTGGTATGTGAGGCCGGAGCCATCTCCAGTGTCCCAGGAGCCCTGGGGGGATGTAGGGACGGAGTTGCCACCAGGGTCCCAGGAGCCCTGTGGGGACCTGGGGACGGAGCTGCCACCAGGGTCCCAGGAGCCCTGGTGGTATGTGAGGCCGGAGCCATCTCCAGTGTCCCAGGAGCCCTGGGGGGATGTAGGGACGGAGTTGCCACCAGGGTCCCAGGAGCCCTGTGGGGATCTGGGGACGGAGCTGCCACCAGGGTCCCAGGAGCCCTGGTGGTATGTGAGGCCGGAGCCATCACCTGTGTCCCAGGAGCCCTGGGGGGATGTAGGGACGGAGTTGCCACCAGGGTCCCAGGAGCCCTGTGGGGACCTGGGGACGGAGCTGCCACCAGGGTCCCAGGAGCCCTGGTGGTATGTGAGGCCAGAGCCATCTCCAGTGTCCCAGGAGCCCTGGGGGGATGTAGGGACGGAGTTGCCACCAGGGTCCCAGGAGCCCTGTGGGGATCTGGGGACGGAGCTGCCACCAGGGTCCCAGGAGCCCTCGGGGGATGTGGGGACGGAGCTGCCCCCGGCCCAGCCCACCATGGGGGAGAGGCGAGGGACAAAGCGGGGGACCAGCCCCCCGTTGACACCACCCAGCAAGCGCAGGGCTCTTGATGGAGAGGGGGGCCGAGTCCCACCGCAGGGAGGAGACGGAGATGATGGAGGCGGGGGGGAATTTGTGTGTATTTGAAGAAGGGGGTGTATTTGGGGAGGGGATGTGTGTACTCGGGGAGTGGGGCATCATAATTGGGGATGGGGGCATGGTATTTAGGGGAGGGGAGTGTGCAGTTGTGGAGAGGGTTGTATTTGGGGGGGTGGGTATTTGGGGAGAGGGCTGTATTTGAGGGAGGGGGGTGTATTTGAGGGAGGGGGGTGTAGAGTAGGACCTTTTTTCTTGTGTTAAAAAGTTGTTTTGATTAAAAGTTGTTTCTCCAGAACCGCTCCGTGCCTGTTTGGGGGGGGGACGGGGACGGGGACAGGGAGGGAGGGAGCACAGGGGGCACCGGGAATCAGCACCCCCCCCAGGTGCCACAGCCCCCACGAGCCCCAAATCAGAGCCCACGAGCCCCAAAGGGCAACGAGCTGCCCCCAGGGACGAGCCACCGCCAGCGGGCTGGCAGTGGCCGGGGGGGGACTCCCCTGTCCCCTTCCCCAGGGGCAGCCAGGACAGAGGGGTCCCTGCAGGACCCACGCACACGGCCCCACACAGAAAGCAGCACGCAGCCCCCGGGACAAGGACAGCCCTTGGGGACCGAGATGGGACACACACACACCACAACGCGGGCTGCAGGGCCTTGCTCTGGAACCCGGCCAGCGTCCCCTCCTGCGGAGACAGGGCTCGGGACACAGTCCCCCAAAGCCTGGGGACAAGCACACCCGTCCTCGGCTCACACCGCTCGGCTCCGGAGCCCGGCTTTGCCTCCCCACTGCAGGAAAATCCCCCCACATGACCCAAGAAGGGCATTCTTAAGGGCATTGTCCAAACGCCTCTCAAACAAGGAGACACTTGGGGCATCAACCACCTCTCCAGGACGCCTCTTCCACTCTTTGACCACCCTCTCAGTAACGGAACACTTCTCGTGTCAAGTCATCAGGGAGGGGAGCCCTAGGAGGAGGGGGAAGGGTTTGACACTGAAAGAGGGGAGATTGAGATCATGAGATGTGGGGAAGAACTTCTTTGCTGCGAGGGTGGTGAGAGCCTGGCCCAGGTTGCCCAGAGAAGCTGTGGCTGCCCCATCCCTGGAGGGGTTCAAGGCCAGGTTGGAGGGGGCTTGGAGCAAGCTGGTCTGGTGGGAGGTGCCCCTGCCCAGGGCAGGGGGTGGCACTGGGTGGGCTTTAAGGTCCCTTCCCACCCAAACCAGTCTGTGATTCCAGGACATGCCTTCCAGCCCTGTCACCAGCTTGATTGCCCTCCTCTGGAGGCATTCGAGGACCTTCCCATCCTTCTCCAACGGTGGGGCCCAGCCCTGCACCCAGGGCTCCAGGTGAGGCCGCACAGCGCCGAGCACAGCGGGACAATCCCCGCTCTTGGCCGCCTGCTTCGACTGGGTTTGATGCCCCCCACGATGGGGGTTGCCCTCCTGCTGCCAGGGGACACTGATGGCTCCTCCTCAGCTGCTGCCCCCAGCGCCCCCACACCCCCTTTCTGCAGGGCTGCTCTCCAGCCACCCCTCTCCCCAGTTACACTTCTGCCCAGAGCAGGAGTGCCCACTCCTACTCCAGAGCCTTCTGCAAGGCCTCGTGGCCCTCAAGAGGGTCAACAGCACCTCCCACTTTGGCATCATCAGCTCATTAATGGGGCATTCAACCCCAAAAGCCAGGGGAGCAACTCTTCCCACCGTTTTTCTCATTCCACTGACAATGTTAAACTCAACCATTTCATGAGGACTCTGGCCAAGACCATCCCATCTCCCACCAGGCCTCCAGCAGGAGATGGGGAGGCTAGGGGAGGAGGGGGCGGGGCACAGGGAACCCCCACATTCCATCCCTGGTGACCAAAGAGTCCTTAGCAGCGGAGAGACCGAGAGGACCGACGATGGCGCTGCCACCACTCTGGCTCCCACCGAACGGCCCCTGGGCCCCCGAGGCACCCCAGATGCTTCAGACCTTTGTGCTCCCCCAAACCTTCTACCCCCAAGGTAGGGACCGACCCCGACCTGCACCCTCCCGACACTCTCGAGGGCAAGAGCGCAGGAGGTGACCGCGGCCATGGCTCCTGTCTCTCTTCCAGGCTCAGCCACCCTGGTTCGACTGCCCGGGCAGGAGCAGCCCTTCCCCGCAGCCTGGGCACCCCCCGTGGGGGCGGCCCCATGGGTCCCACAGGCCACACCACCAGGTATGGCCCCTACTGTCCCCCCTGCCGCCTTCAGCCCCCGAGGACCCTGGTCACCTTCACCATCCCACCTCCCCTCTTCCCCCACAGCACTTTTAGCACTGGAGGGTGGAGGGTTCAGCAAGCCCGGGTGAGGGAAGGACATGCCTTCCAGCCCTGTCACCAGCTTGGTTGCCCTCCTCTGGAGGCATTCAAGGACTTTCCTGTCCTTCTCCAGTGGTGGAGTTCCTCCCTCCCAGTGCAGAATCCCGCACTTTTCCTGGTTCAACTTCACGCCGCTGCTGATTGCCCAGTGCTCCAACCTACCTAGAGCCTTCTGCAAGGCCTCTTGGCCCTCAAGAGGGTCAACCTTCTAGACCCAAGGCAGGGACTGAGCCCAACCCGCACCCTGGGGATACTCTCTGGGGCAAGAGCGCAGGAGGTGACCGCGGCCATGGCTCCTGTCTCTCTTCCAGGCTCAGCCACCCTGGTTCGACTGCCCGGGCAGGAGCAGCCCTTCCCCGCAGCCTGGGCACCCCCCGTAGGGGCGGCCCCATGGGTCCCACAGGACCCACCACCAGGTATGGCCCTACTGTCCCCACTGCCACCTTCAGCCCCGAGGACCCTGGTCACCTTCATCACCCCCCAACCCTCTGCCTGGTCACCTTCACCATCCCACCTCCCCTCTTTCCCCCCAGCAGTTTTGGCATGGGGAGGGGGAGGGTTCAGCAAGCCCGGCTGAGCGTCCCTCCACTCGTCTGCCCAGGAAACCCCATTTCCAGAGACTTGCCCAACCCCTGGGGGCCATCTCTCCCGTTTCCCCCCAAAAGCACGTCCCCTCCCCAGTTGCCAATCCTGCCCCCCCCGGCACAGAAGCTCATCCCCGGGAGCGCCCGGCCACCGGCTCCCCAGGGGCCTGGCCCACAGCCAGCATGGGGGCCATGGGGGCCGGCTCGGTGGGTGCCCTGGAGGCTGCCCCGGCCCAGCACGCCTCCCTTTCCCCCCCCAGGGCTGCACAGGGCCACCTGCGGATGCTGCTTCGATCCCCGCTTCTTCCCTGTCGGATGGACCCTCACCAACCAGCCTCCGCCGGCCACCCCCATGCTCGGCCACGGCGCCGCTGCTCCCCCGGGCCCTGCCCTGTGGGGCCTTGGGGGCTGTGAGACCCTCCCGGCCTGGGCAGCCCCCGGCATCCTCCAGGGACAGCCCACACAGCCCCCGCTGACACAGCTCCCAGCCCACGGCCACCAGGGCAGAGCGGTGCCCGCAGCCCCCCCGCTGCTGCTGACCTCCATCCCCGGCCTCCGGCACGTCCAAGGACCCCCTGCATGGAGCAACATCTCCAGCACGGCCACCCCTGCGGGGGCACCCACGGGCAGCCACGTCCACCCACGCAGCCACGTGCCCCCCAGACCCTCTGCTGGCCCCCACAAACCACCTCCTGGGGACCCCGACAGCACCGTGCAAGTCACCGAGGAGATGCTCCTCCAAGAGGCCCTCAGGCTCTTAGATTCCTCCACGGACACGGTGGGCTCCAGCCAGGACAGCACCACCACCACCAGCTCCAGCACGGCCACCCCCGAGGAGGCTCGCCCACCCAGCAACCTCCCCCCATACAGCGACAGCTCCTGGGACAGCCTCGCATCCCCGGACAGCCATGGCCCCACCAGCTCGGCCGCTCTCTGCCACAAGCAGGCTTTTGGGGGGCTGGCAGTGCCCCAGGAGCTGCCTCTGGAGGAGGCCCTGAGCCTCTACAGCTGCTGCTGGGAGGTGGCAGGGCTCAGCCGGGACCATCCTGGCAGCAGCCCAAGGCCTGGGGACCCTGGTGCCACTGGCGCAGCCATCCGCCCCTGCGACTTCACCTCCCTCGAGCTGCCCAGGTTGCTGCTGAGCCCCAGCTACAGCCTGGAAGAGACCACAGAGGCCATGCACTTCCAGGAGGAACTCCTCAGTGGGAGGAAGTCCCAGGAGCCCTGGGGGGATGTGGGGATGGAGCTGCCACCAGGGTCCCAGGAGCCCTGGTGGTATGTGAGGCCGGAGCCATCTCCAGTGTCCCAGGAGCCCTGGGGGGATGTAGGGACGGAGTTGCCACCAGGGTCCCAGGAGCCCTGGTGGTATGTGAGGCCAGAGCCATCTCCAGTGTCCCAGGAGCCCTGGGGGGATGTAGGGACGGAGTTGCCACCAGGGTCCCAGGAGCCCTGTGGGGACCTGGGGACGGAGCTGCCACCAGGCTCCCAGGAGCCCTCGGGGGATGTGGGGACGGAGCTGCCCCCGGCCCAGCCCACCATGGGGGAGAGGCGAGGGACAAAGCGGGGGACCAGCCCCCCGTTGACACCACCCAGCAAGCGCAGGGCTCTCGATGGAGAGGGGGGCCGAGTCCCACCGCAGGGAGGAGACGGAGATGATGGAGGCGGGGGGGAATTTGTGTGTATTTGAAGAAGGGGGTGTATTTGGGGAGGGGATGTGTGTACTCGGGGAGTGGGGCATCATAATTGGGGATGGGGGCATGGTATTTAGGGGAGGGGGGTGTGCAGTTGTGGAGAGGGTTGTATTTGGGGGGGGTGGGTATTTGGGGAGAGGGCTGTATTTGAGGGAGGGGGGTGTATTTGAGGGAGGGGGGTGTAGAGTAGGACCTTTTTTCTTGTGTTAAAAAGTTGTTTTGATAAAAAGTTGTTTCTCCAGAACCGCTCCGTGCCTGTTTGGGGGGGGGACGGGGACGGGGACAGGGAGGGAGGGAGCACAGGGGGCACCGGGAATCAGCACCCCCCCCAGGTGCCACAGCCCCCACGAGCCCCAAATCAGAGCCCACGAGCCCCAAAGGGCAACGAGCTGCCCCCAGGGACGAGCCACCGCCAGCGGGCTGGCAGTGGCCGGGGGGGGACTCCCCTGTCCCCTTCCCCAGGGGCAGCCAGGACAGAGGGGTCCCTGCAGGACCCACGCACACGGCCCCACGCAGAAAGCAGCACGCAGCCCCCGGGACAAGGACAGCCCTTGGGGACCGAGATGGGACACACACACACCACAACGCGGGCTGCAGGGCCTTGCTCTGGAACCCGGCCAGCGTCCCCTCCTGCGGAGACAGGGCTCGGGACACAGTCCCCCAAAGCCTGGGGACAAGCACACCCGTCCTCGGCTCACACCGCTCGGCTCCAGAGCCCGGCTTTGCCTCCCCACTGCAGGAAAATCCCCCCACATGACCCAAGAAGGGCATTCTTAAGGGCATTGTCCAAACGCCTCTCAAACAAGGAGACACTTGGGGCATCAACCACCTCTCCAGGACGCCTCTTCCACTCTTTGACCACCCTCTCAGTAACGGAACACTTCTCGTGTCAAGTCATCAGGGAGGGGAGCCCTAGGAGGAGGGGGAAGGGTTTGACACTGAAAGAGGGGAGATTGAGATCATGAGATGTGGGGAAGAACTTCTTTGCTGCGAGGGTGGTGAGAGCCTGGCCCAGGTTGCCCAGAGAAGCTCTGCCTGCCCCATCCCTGGAGGGGTTCAAGGCCAGGTTGGAGGGGGCTTGGAGCAAGCTGGTCTGGTGGGAGGTGCCCCTGCCCAGGGCAGGGGGTGGCACTGGGTGGGCTTTAAGGTCCCTTCCCACCCAAACCAGTCTGTGATTCCAGGACATGCCTTCCAGCCCTGTCACCAGCTTGATTGCCCTCCTCTGGAGGCATTCGAGGACCTTCCCATCCTTCTCCAACGGTGGGGCCCAGCCCTGCACCCAGGGCTCCAGGTGAGGCCGCACAGCGCCGAGCACAGCGGGACAATCCCCGCTCTTGGCCGCCTGCTTCGACTGGGTTTGATGCCCCCCACGATGGGGGTTGCCCTCCTGCTGCCAGGGGACACTGATGGCTCCTCCTCAGCTGCTGCCCCCAGCGCCCCCACACCCCCTTTCTGCAGGGCTGCTCTCCAGCCACCCCTCTCCCCAGTTACACTTCTGCCCAGAGCAGGAGTGCCCACTCCTACTCCAGAGCCTTCTGCAAGGCCTCGTGGCCCTCAAGAGGGTCAACAGCACCTCCCACTTTGGCATCATCAGCTCATTAATGGGGCATTCAACCCCAAAAGCCAGGGGAGCAACTCTTCCCACCGTTTTTCTCATTCCACTGACAATGTTAAACTCAACCATTTCATGAGGACTCTGGCCAAGACCATCCCATCTCCCACCAGGCCTCCAGCAGGAGATGGGGAGGCTAGGGGAGGAGGGGGCGGGGCACAGGGAGCCCCCACAATCCATCCCTGGTGACCAAAGAGTCCTTAGCAGCGGAGAGACCGAGAGGACCGACGATGGCGCTGCCACCACTCTGGCTCCCACCGAACGGCCCCTGGGCCCCCGAGGCACCCCAGATGCTTCAGACCTTTGTGCTCCCCCAAACCTTCTACCCCCAAGGTAGGGACCGACCCCGACCTGCACCCTCCCGACACTCTCGAGGGCAAGAGCGCAGGAGGTGACCGCGGCCATGGCTCCTGTCTCTCTTCCAGGCTCAGCCACCCTGGTTCGACTGCCCGGGCAGGAGCAGCCCTTCCCCGCAGCCTGGGCACCCCCTGTAGGGGCGGCCCCATGGGTCCCACAGGCCCCACCACCAGGTATGGCCCTACTGTCCCCACTGCCACCTTCAGCCCCGAGGACCCTGGTCACCTTCACCATCCCACCTCCCCTCTTTCCCCCCAGCAGTTTTGGCACGGGGAGGGGGAGGCTTCAGCAAGCCCGGCTGAGCGTCCCTCCACTCGTCTGCCCAGGAAACCCCATTTCCAGAGACTTGCCCAACCCCTGGGGGCCATCTCTCCCGTTTCCCCCCAAAAGCACGTCCCCTCCCCAGTTGCCAATCCTGCCCCCCCCGGCACAGAAGCTCATCCCCGGGAGCGCCCGGCCACCGGCTCCCCAGGGGCCTGGCCCACAGCCAGCATGGGGGCCATGGGGGCCGGCTCGGTGGGTGCCCTGGAGGCTGCCCCGGCCCAGCACGCCTCCCTTTCCCCCCCCAGGGCTGCAGAGGGCCACCTGCGGATGCTGCTTCGATCCCCGCTTCTTCCCTGTCGGATGGACCCTCACCAACCAGCCTCCGCCGGCCACCCCCACGCTCGGCCACGGCGCCGCTGCTCCCCCGGGCCCTGCCCTGTGGGGCCTTGGGGGCTGTGAGACCCTCCCGGCCTGGGCAGCCCCCGGCATCCTCCAGGGACAGCCCACACAGCCCCCGCTGACACAGCTCCCAGCCCACGGCCACCAGGGCAGAGCGGTGCCCGCAGCCCCCCCGCTGCTGCTGACCTCCATCCCCGGCCTCCGGCACGTCCAAGGACCCCCTGCATGGAGCAACATCTCCAGCACGGCCACCCCTGCGGGGGCACCCACGGGCAGCCACGTCCACCCACGCAGCCACGTGCCCCCCAGACCCTCTGCTGGCCCCCACAAACCACCTCCTGGGGACCCCGACAGCACCGTGCAAGTCACCGAGGAGATGCTCCTCCAAGAGGCCCTCAGGCTCTTAGATTCCTCCACGGACACGGTGGGCTCCAGCCAGGACAGCACCACCACCACCAGCTCCAGCACGGCCACCCCTGAGGAGGCTCGCCCACCCAGCAACCTCCCCCCATACAGCGACAGCTCCTGGGACAGCCTCGCATCCCCGGACAGCCATGGCCCCACCAGCTCGGCCGCTCTCCGCCACAAGCAGGCTTTTGGGGGGCTGGCAGTGCCCCAGGAGCTGCCTCTGGAGGAGGCCCTGAGCCTCTACAGCTGCTGCTGGGAGGTGGCAGGGCTCAGCCGGGACCATCCTGGCAGCAGCCCAAGGCCTGGGGACCCTGGTGCCACTGGCGCAGCCATCCGCCCCTGCGACTTCACCTCCCTCGAGCTGCCCAGGTTGCTGCTGAGCCCCAGCTACAGCCTGGAAGAGACCACAGAGGCCATGCACTTCCAGGAGGAACTCCTCAGTGGGAGGAAGTCCCAGGAGCCCTGGGGGGATGTGGGGATGGAGCTGCCACCAGGGTCCCAGGAGCCCTGGTGGTATGTGAGGCCGGAGCCATCTCCAGTGTCCCAGGAGCCCTGGGGGGATGTAGGGACGGAGTTGCCACCAGGGTCCCAGGAGCCCTGTGGGGACCTGGGGTCGGAGCTGCCACCAGGGTCCCAGGAGCCCTGGTGGTATGTGAGGCCGGAGCCATCACCTGTGTCCCAGGAGCCCTGGGGGGATGTAGGGACGGAGTTGCCACCAGGGTCCCAGGAGCCCTGTGGGGACCTGGGGACGGAGCTGCCACCAGGGTCCCAGGAGCCCTGGTGGTATGTGAGGCCAGAGCCATCTCCAGTGTCCCAGGAGCCCTGGGGGGATGTAGGGACGGAGTTGCCACCAGGGTCCCAGGAGCCCTGTGGGGATCTGGGGACGGAGCTGCCACCAGGGTCCCAGGAGCCCTCGGGGGATGTGGGGACGGAGCTGCCCCCGGCCCAGCCCACCATGGGGGAGAGGCGAGGGACAAAGCGGGGGACCAGCCCCCCCGTTGACACCACCCAGCAAGCGCAGGGCTCTCGATGGAGAGGGGGGCCGAGTCCCACCGCAGGGAGGAGACGGAGATGATGGAGGCGGGGGGGAATTTGTGTGTATTTGAAGAAGGGGGTGTATTTGGGGAGGGGATGTGTGTACTCGGGGAGTGGGGCATCATAATTGGGGATGGGGGCATGGTATTTAGGGGAGGGGGGTGTGCAGTTGTGGAGAGGGTTGTATTTGGGGGGGTGGGTATTTGGGGAGAGGGCTGTATTTGAGGGAGGGGGGTGTATTTGAGGGAGGGGGGCGTAGAGTAGGACCTTTTTTCTTGTGTTAAAAAGTTGTTTTGATAAAAAGTTGTTTCTCCAGAACCGCTCCGTGCCTGTTTGGGGGGGGGACGGGGACGGGGACAGGGAGGGAGGGAGCACAGGGGGCACCGGGAATCAGCACCCCCCCCAGGTGCCACAGCCCCCACGAGCCCCAAATCAGAGCCCACGAGCCCCAAAGGGCAACGAGCTGCCCCCAGGGACGAGCCACCGCCAGCGGGCTGGCAGTGGCCGGGGGGGGACTCCCCTGTCCCCTTCCCCAGGGGCAGCCAGGACAGAGGGGTCCCTGCAGGACCCACGCACACGGCCCCACGCAGAAAGCAGCACGCAGCCCCCGGGACAAGGACAGCCCTTGGGGACCGAGATGGGACACACACACACCACAACGCGGGCTGCAGGGCCTTGCTCTGGAACCCGGCCAGCGTCCCCTCCTGCGGAGACAGGGCTCGGGACACAGTCCCCCAAAGCCTGGGGACAAGCACACCCGTCCTCGGCTCACACCGCTCGGCTCCAGAGCCCGGCTTTGCCTCCCCACTGCAGGAAAATCCCCCCACATGACCCAAGAAGGGCATTCTTAAGGGCATTGTCCAAACGCCTCTCAAACAAGGAGACACTTGGGGCATCAACCACCTCTCCAGGACGCCTCTTCCACTCTTTGACCACCCTCTCAGTAACGGAACACTTCTCGTGTCAAGTCATCAGGGAGGGGAGCCCTAGGAGGAGGGGGAAGGGTTTGACACTGAAAGAGGGGAGATTGAGATCATGAGATGTGGGGAAGAACTTCTTTGCTGTGAGGGTGGTGAGAGCCTGGCCCAGGTTGCCCAGAGAAGCTGTGGCTGCCCCATCCCTGGAGGGGTTCAAGGCCAGGTTGGAGGGGGCTTGGAGCAAGCTGGTCTGGTGGGAGGTGCCCCTGCCCAGGGCAGGGGGTGGCACTGGGTGGGCTTTAAGGTCCCTTCCCACCCAAACCAGTCTGTGATTCCAGGACATGCCTTCCAGCCCTGTCACCAGCTTGATTGCCCTCCTCTGGAGGCATTCGAGGACCTTCCCATCCTTCTCCAACGGTGGGGCCCAGCCCTGCACCCAGGGCTCCAGGTGAGGCCGCACAGCGCCGAGCACAGCGGGACAATCCCCGCTCTTGGCCGCCTGCTTCGACTGGGTTTGATGCCCCCCACGATGGGGGTTGCCCTCCTGCTGCCAGGGGACACTGATGGCTCCTCCTCAGCTGCTGCCCCCAGCGCCCCCACACCCCCTTTCTGCAGGGCTGCTCTCCAGCCACCCCTCTCCCCAGTTACACTTCTGCCCAGAGCAGGAGTGCCCACTCCTACTCCAGAGCCTTCTGCAAGGCCTCGTGGCCCTCAAGAGGGTCAACAGCACCTCCCACTTTGGCATCATCAGCTCATTAATGGGGCATTCAACCCCAAAAGCCAGGGGAGCAACTCTTCCCACCGTTTTTCTCATTCCACTGACAATGTTAAACTCAACCATTTCATGAGGACTCTGGCCAAGACCATCCCATCTCCCACCAGGCCTCCAGCAGGAGATGGGGAGGCTAGGGGAGGAGGGGGCGGGGCACAGGGAGCCCCCACAATCCATCCCTGGTGACCAAAGAGTCCTTAGCAGCGGAGAGACCGAGAGGACCGACGATGGCGCTGCCACCACTCTGGCTCCCACCGAACGGCCCCTGGGCCCCCGAGGCACCCCAGATGCTTCAGACCTTTGTGCTCCCCCAAACCTTCTACCCCCAAGGTAGGGACCGACCCCGACCTGCACCCTCCCGACACTCTCGAGGGCAAGAGCGCAGGAGGTGACCGCGGCCACGGCTCCTGTCTCTCTTCCAGGCTCAGCCACCCTGGTTCGACTGCCCGGGCAGGAGCAGCCCTTCCCCGCAGCCTGGGCACCCGCTGTAGGGGCGGCCCCATGGGTCCCACAGGCCCCACCACCAGGTATGGCCCTACTGTCCCCACTGCCACCTTCAGCCCCGAGGACCCTGGTCACCTTCACCATCCCACCTCCCCTCTTTCCCCCCAGCAGTTTTGGCACGGGGAGGGGGAGGGTTCAGCAAGCCCGGCTGAGCGTCCCTCCACTCGTCTGCCCAGGAAACCCCATTTCCAGAGACTTGCCCAACCCCTGGGGGCCATCTCTCCCGTTTCCCCCCAAAAGCACGTCCCCTCCCCAGTTGCCAACCCTGCCCCCCCCGGCACAGAAGCTCATCCCCGGGAGCGCCCGGCCACCGGCTCCCCAGGGGCCTGGCCCACAGCCAGCATGGGGGCCATGGGGGCCGGCTCGGTGGGTGCCCTGGAGGCTGCCCCCGGCCCAGCACGCCTCCCTTTCCCCCCCCAGGGCTGCAGAGGGCCACCTGCGGATGCTGCTTCGATCCCCGCTTCTTCCCTGTCGGATGGACCCTCACCAACCAGCCTCCGCCGGCCACCCCCACGCTCGGCCGCGGCGCCGCTGCTCCCCCGGGCCCTGCCCTGTGGGGCCTCAGGGGCTGTGAGACCCTCCCGGCCTGGGCAGCCCCCGGCATCCTCCAGGGACAGCCCACACAGCCCCCGCTGACACAGCTCCCAGCCCACGGCCACCAGGGCAGAGCGGTGCCCGCAGCCCCCCCGCTGCTGCTGACCTCCATCCCCGGCCTCCGGCACGTCCAAGGACCCCCTGCATGGAGCAGCATCTCCAGCACGGCCACCCCTGCGGGGGCACCCACGGGCAGCCACGTCCACCCACGCAGCCACGTGCCCCCCAGACCCTCTGCTGGCCCCCACAAACCACCTCCTGGGGACCCCGACAGCACCGTGCAAGTCACCGAGGAGATGCTCCTCCAAGAGGCCCTCAGGCTCTTAGATTCCTCCACGGACACGGTGGGCTCCAGCCAGGACAGCACCACCACCACCAGCTCCAGCACGGCCACCCCCGAGGAGGCTCGCCCACCCAGCAACCTCCCCCCATACAGCGACAGCTCCTGGGACAGCCTCGCATCCCCGGACAGCCATGGCCCCACCAGCTCGGCCGCTCTCCGCCACAAGCAGGCTTTTGGGGGGCTGGCAGTGCCCCAGGAGCTGCCTCTGGAGGAGGCCCTGAGCCTCTACAGCTGCTGCTGGGAGGTGGCAGGGCTCAGCCGGGACCATCCTGGCAGCAGCCCAAGGCCTGGGGACCCTGGTGCCACTGGCGCAGCCATCCGCCCCTGCGACTTCACCTCCCTCGAGCTGCCCAGGTTGCTGCTGAGCCCCAGCTACAGCCTGGAAGAGACCACAGAGGCCATGCACTTCCAGGAGGAACTCCTCAGTGGGAGGAAGTCCCAGGAGCCCTGGGGGGATGTGGGGATGGAGCTGCCACCAGGGTCCCAGGAGCCCTGGTGGTATGTGAGGCCGGAGCCATCTCCAGTGTCCCAGGAGCCCTGGGGGGATGTAGGGACGGAGTTGCCACCAGGGTCCCAGGAGCCCTGTGGGGACCTGGGGTCGGAGCTGCCACCAGGGTCCCAGGAGCCCTGGTGGTATGTGAGGCCGGAGCCATCACCTGTGTCCCAGGAGCCCTGGGGGGATGTAGGGACGGAGTTGCCACCAGGGTCCCAGGAGCCCTGTGGGGACCTGGGGACGGAGCTGCCACCAGGGTCCCAGGAGCCCTGGTGGTATGTGAGGCCAGAGCCATCTCCAGTGTCCCAGGAGCCCTGGGGGGATGTAGGGACGGAGTTGCCACCAGGGTCCCAGGAGCCCTGTGGGGATCTGGGGACGGAGCTGCCACCAGGGTCCCAGGAGCCCTCGGGGGATGTGGGGACGGAGCTGCCCCCGGCCCAGCCCACCATGGGGGAGAGGCGAGGGACAAAGCGGGGGACCAGCCCCCCGTTGACACCACCCAGCAAGCGCAGGGCTCTCGATGGAGAGGGGGGCCGAGTCCCACCGCAGGGAGGAGACGGAGATGATGGAGGCGGGGGGGAATTTGTGTGTATTTGAAGAAGGGGGTGTATTTGGGGAGGGGATGTGTGTACTCGGGGAGTGGGGCATCATAATTGGGGATGGGGGCATGGTATTTAGGGGAGGGGGGTGTGCAGTTGTGGAGAGGGTTGTATTTGGGGGGGTGGGTATTTGGGGAGAGGGCTGTATTTGAGGGAGGGGGGTGTATTTGAGGGAGGGGGGCGTAGAGTAGGACCTTTTTTCTTGTGTTAAAAAGTTGTTTTGATAAAAAGTTGTTTCTCCAGAACCGCTCCGTGCCTGTTTGGGGGGGGGACGGGGACGGGGACAGGGAGGGAGGGAGCACAGGGGGCACCGGGAATCAGCACCCCCCCCAGGTGCCACAGCCCCCACGAGCCCCAAATCAGAGCCCACGAGCCCCAAAGGGCAACGAGCTGCCCCCAGGGACGAGCCACCGCCAGCGGGCTGGCAGTGGCCGGGGGGGGACTCCCCTGTCCCCTTCCCCAGGGGCAGCCAGGACAGAGGGGTCCCTGCAGGACCCACGCACACGGCCCCACGCAGAAAGCAGCACGCAGCCCCCGGGACAAGGACAGCCCTTGGGGACCGAGATGGGACACACACACACCACAACGCGGGCTGCAGGGCCTTGCTCTGGAACCCGGCCAGCGTCCCCTCCTGCGGAGACAGGGCTCGGGACACAGTCCCCCAAAGCCTGGGGACAAGCACACCCGTCCTCGGCTCACACCGCTCGGCTCCAGAGCCCGGCTTTGCCTCCCCACTGCAGGAAAATCCCCCCACATGACCCAAGAAGGGCATTCTTAAGGGCATTGTCCAAACGCCTCTCAAACAAGGAGACACTTGGGGCATCAACCACCTCTCCAGGACGCCTCTTCCACTCTTTGACCACCCTCTCAGTAACGGAACACTTCTCGTGTCAAGTCATCAGGGAGGGGAGCCCTAGGAGGAGGGGGAAGGGTTTGACACTGAAAGAGGGGAGATTGAGATCATGAGATGTGGGGAAGAACTTCTTTGCTGCGAGGGTGGTGAGAGCCTGGCCCAGGTTGCCCAGAGAAGCTGTGGCTGCCCCATCCCTGGAGGGGTTCAAGGCCAGGTTGGAGGGGGCTTGGAGCAAGCTGGTCTGGTGGGAGGTGCCCCTGCCCAGGGCAGGGGGTGGCACTGGGTGGGCTTTAAGGTCCCTTCCCACCCAAACCAGTCTGTGATTCCAGGACATGCCTTCCAGCCCTGTCACCAGCTTGATTGCCCTCCTCTGGAGGCATTCGAGGACCTTCCCATCCTTCTCCAACGGTGGGGCCCAGCCCTGCACCCAGGGCTCCAGGTGAGGCCGCACAGCGCCGAGCACAGCGGGACAATCCCCGCTCTTGGCCGCCTGCTTCGACTGGGTTTGATGCCCCCCACGATGGGGGTTGCCCTCCTGCTGCCAGGGGACACTGATGGCTCCTCCTCAGCTGCTGCCCCCAGCGCCCCCACACCCCCTTTCTGCAGGGCTGCTCTCCAGCCACCCCTCTCCCCAGTTACACTTCTGCCCAGAGCAGGAGTGCCCACTCCTACTCCAGAGCCTTCTGCAAGGCCTCGTGGCCCTCAAGAGGGTCAACAGCACCTCCCACTTTGGCATCATCAGCTCATTAATGGGGCATTCAACCCCAAAAGCCAGGGGAGCAACTCTTCCCACCGTTTTTCTCATTCCACTGACAATGTTAAACTCAACCATTTCATGAGGACTCTGGCCAAGACCATCCCATCTCCCACCAGGCCTCCAGCAGGAGATGGGGAGGCTAGGGGAGGAGGGGGCGGGGCACAGGGAGCCCCCACATTCCATCCCTGGTGACCAAAGAGTCCTTAGCAGCGGAGAGACCGAGAGGACCGACGATGGCGCTGCCACCACTCTGGCTCCCACCGAACGGCCCCTGGGCCCCCGAGGCACCCCAGATGCTTCAGACCTTTGTGCTCCCCCAAACCTTCTACCCCCAAGGTAGGGACCGACCCCGACCTGCACCCTCCCGACACTCTCGAGGGCAAGAGCGCAGGAGGTGACCGCGGCCATGGCTCCTGTCTCTCTTCCAGGCTCAGCCACCCTGGTTCGACTGCCCGGGCAGGAGCAGCCCTTCCCCGCAGCCTGGGCACCCCCCGTGGGGGCAGCCCCATGGGCCCCACAGGCCCCACCACCAGGTATGGCCCCTACTGTCCCCTCTGCCGCCTTCAGCCCCCGAGGACCCTGGTCACCTTCACCATCCCACCTCCCCTCTTCCCCCACAGCACTTTTAGCACTGGAGGGTGGAGGGTTCAGCAAGCCCGGGTGAGGGAAGGACATGCCTTCCAGCCCTGTCACCAGCTTGGTTGCCCTCCTCTGGAGGCATTCAAGGACTTTCCTGTCCTTCTCCAGTGGTGGAGTTCCTCCCTCCCAGTGCAGAATCCCGCACTTTTCCTGGTTCAACTTCACGCCGCTGCTGATTGCCCAGTGCTCCAACCTACCTAGAGCCTTCTGCAAGGCCTCTTGGCCCTCAAGAGGGTCAACCTTCTAGACCCAAGGCAGGGACTGAGCCCAACCCGCACCCTGGGGATACTCTCTGGGGCAAGAGCGCAGGAGGTGACCGCGGCCATGGCTCCTGTCTCTCTTCCAGGCTCAGCCACCCTGGTTCGACTGCCCGGGCAGGAGCAGCCCTTCCCCGCAGCCTGGGCACCCCCCGTGGGGGCGGCCCCATGGGTCCCACAGGCCCCACCACCAGGTATGGCCCTACTGTCCCCACTGCCACCTTCAGCCCCGAGGACCCTGGTCACCTTCACCACCCCCCAACCCTCTGCCTGGTCACCTTCACCATCCCACCTCCCCTCTTTCCCCCCAGCAGTTTTGGCACGGGGAGGGGGAGGCTTCAGCAAGCCCGGCTGAGCGTCCCTCCACTCGTCTGCCCAGGAAACCCCATTTCCAGAGACTTGCCCAACCCCTGGGGGCCATCTCTCCCGTTTCCCCCCAAAAGCACGTCCCCTCCCCAGTTGCCAATCCTGCCCCCCCCGGCACAGAAGCTCATCCCCGGGAGCGCCCGGCCACCGGCTCCCCAGGGGCCTGGCCCACAGCCAGCATGGGGGCCATGGGGGCCGGCTCGGTGGGTGCCCTGGAGGCTGCCCCGGCCCAGCACGCCTCCCTTTCCCCCCCCAGGGCTGCAGAGGGCCACCTGCGGATGCTGCTTCGATCCCCGCTTCTTCCCTGTCGGATGGACCCTCACCAACCAGCCTCCGCTGGCCACCCCCACGCTCGGCCACGGCGCCGCTGCTCCCCCGGGCCCTGCCCTGTGGGGCCTTGGGGGCTGTGAGACCCTCCCGGCCTGGGCAGCCCCCGGCATCCTCCAGGGACAGCCCACACAGCCCCCGCTGACACAGCTCCCAGCCCACGGCCACCAGGGCAGAGCGGTGCCCACAGCCCCCCCGCTGCTGCTGACCTCCATCCCCGGCCTCCGGCACGTCCAAGGACCCCCTGCATGGAGCAGCATCTCCAGCACGGCCACCCCTGCGGGGGCACCCACGGGCAGCCACGTCCACCCACGCAGCCACGTGCCCCCCAGACCCTCTGCTGGCCCCCACAAACCACCTCCTGGGGACCCCGACAGCACCGTGCAAGTCACCGAGGAGATGCTCCTCCAAGAGGCCCTCAGGCTCTTAGATTCCTCCACGGACACGGTGGGCTCCAGCCAGGACAGCACCACCACCACCAGCTCCAGCACGGCCACCCCCGAGGAGGCTCGCCCACCCAGCAACCTCCCCCCATACAGCGACAGCTCCTGGGACAGCCTCGCATCCCCGGACAGCCATGGCCCCACCAGCTCGGCCGCTCTCCGCCACAAGCAGGCTTTTGGGGGGCTGGCAGTGCCCCAGGAGCTGCCTCTGGAGGAGGCCCTGAGCCTCTACAGCTGCTGCTGGGAGGTGGCAGGGCTCAGCCGGGACCATCCTGGCAGCAGCCCAAGGCCTGGGGACCCTGGTGCCACTGGCGCAGCCATCCGCCCCTGCGACTTCACCTCCCTCGAGCTGCCCAGGTTGCTGCTGAGCCCCAGCTACAGCCTGGAAGAGACCACAGAGGCCATGCACTTCCAGGAGGAACTCCTCAGTGGGAGGAAGTCCCAGGAGCCCTGGGGGGATGTGGGGATGGAGCTGCCACCAGGGTCCCAGGAGCCCTGGTGGTATGTGAGGCCAGAGCCATCTCCAGTGTCCCAGGAGCCCTGGGGGGATGTAGGGACGGAGTTGCCACCAGGGTCCCAGGAGCCCTGTGGGGACCTGGGGACGGAGCTGCCACCAGGGTCCCAGGAGCCCTGGTGGTATGTGAGGCCGGAGCCATCACCTGTGTCCCAGGAGCCCTGGGGGGATGTAGGGACGGAGTTGCCACCAGGGTCCCAGGAGCCCTGTGGGGACCTGGGGACGGAGCTGCCACCAGGGTCCCAGGAGCCCTGGTGGTATGTGAGGCCAGAGCCATCTCCAGTGTCCCAGGAGCCCTGGGGGGATGTAGGGACGGAGTTGCCACCAGGGTCCCAGGAGCCCTGTGGGGATCTGGGGACGGAGCTGCCACCAGGGTCCCAGGAGCCCTCGGGGGATGTGGGGACGGAGCTGCCCCCGGCCCAGCCCACCATGGGGGAGAGACGAGGGACAAAGCGGGGGACCAGCCCCCCGTTGACACCACCCAGCAAGCGCAGGGCTCTCGATGGAGAGGGGGGCCGAGTCCCACCGCAGGGAGGAGACGGAGATGATGGAGGCGGGGGGGAATTTGTGTGTATTTGAAGAAGGGGGTGTATTTGGGGAGGGGATGTGTGTACTCGGGGAGTGGGGCATCATAATTGGGGATGGGGGCATGGTATTTAGGGGAGGGGGGTGTGCAGTTGTGGAGAGGGTTGTATTTGGGGGGGTGGGTATTTGGGGAGAGGGCTGTATTTGAGGGAGGGGGGTGTATTTGAGGGAGGGGGGTGTAGAGTAGGACCTTTTTTCTTGTGTTAAAAAGTTGTTTTGATTAAAAGTTGTTTCTCCAGAACCGCTCCGTGCCTGTTTGGGGGGGGGACGGGGACGGGGACAGGGAGGGAGGGAGCACAGGGGGCACCGGGAATCAGCACCTCCCCCAGGTGCCACAGCCCCCACGAGCCCCAAATCAGAGCCCACGAGCCCCAAAGGGCAACGAGCTGCCCCCAGGGACGAGCCACCGCCAGCGGGCTGGCAGTGGCCGGGGGGGGACTCCCCTGTCCCCTTCCCCAGGGGCAGCCAGGACAGAGGGGTCCCTGCAGGACCCACGCACACGGCCCCACGCAGAAAGCAGCACGCAGCCCCCGGGACAAGGACAGCCCTTGGGGACCGAGATGGGACACACACACACCACAACGCGGGCTGCAGGGCCTTGCTCTGGAACCCGGCCAGCGTCCCCTCCTGCGGAGACAGGGCTCGGGACACAGTCCCCCAAAGCCTGGGGACAAGCACACCCGTCCTCGGCTCACACCGCTCGGCTCCGGAGCCCGGCTTTGCCTCCCCACTGCAGGAAAATCCCCCCACATGACCCAAGAAGGGCATTCTTAAGGGCATTGTCCAAACGCCTCTCAAACAAGGAGACACTTGGGGCATCAACCACCTCTCCAGGACGCCTCTTCCACTCTTTGACCACCCTCTCAGTAACGGAACACTTCTCGTGTCAAGTCATCAGGGAGGGGAGCCCTAGGAGGAGGGGGAAGGGTTTGACACTGAAAGAGGGGAGATTGAGATCATGAGATGTGGGGAAGAACTTCTTTGCTGTGAGGGTGGTGAGAGCCTGGCCCAGGTTGCCCAGAGAAGCTGTGGCTGCCCCATCCCTGGAGGGGTTCAAGGCCAGGTTGGAGGGGGCTTGGAGCAAGCTGGTCTGGTGGGAGGTGCCCCTGCCCAGGGCAGGGGGTGGCACTGGGTGGGCTTTAAGGTCCCTTCCCACCCAAACCAGTCTGTGATTCCAGGACATGCCTTCCAGCCCTGTCACCAGCTTGATTGCCCTCCTCTGGAGGCATTCGAGGACCTTCCCATCCTTCTCCAACGGTGGGGCCCAGCCCTGCACCCAGGGCTCCAGGTGAGGCCGCACAGCGCCGAGCACAGCGGGACAATCCCCGCTCTTGGCCGCCTGCTTCGACTGGGTTTGATGCCCCCCACGATGGGGGTTGCCCTCCTGCTGCCAGGGGACACTGATGGCTCCTCCTCAGCTGCTGCCCCCAGCGCCCCCACACCCCCTTTCTGCAGGGCTGCTCTCCAGCCACCCCTCTCCCCAGTTACACTTCTGCCCAGAGCAGGAGTGCCCACTCCTACTCCAGAGCCTTCTGCAAGGCCTCGTGGCCCTCAAGAGGGTCAACAGCACCTCCCACTTTGGCATCATCAGCTCATTAATGGGGCATTCAACCCCAAAAGCCAGGGGAGCAACTCTTCCCACCGTTTTTCTCATTCCACTGACAATGTTAAACTCAACCATTTCATGAGGACTCTGGCCAAGACCATCCCATCTCCCACCAGGCCTCCAGCAGGAGATGGGGAGGCTAGGGGAGGAGGGGGCGGGGCACAGGGAGCCCCCACATTCCATCCCTGGTGACCAAAGAGTCCTTAGCAGCGGAGAGACCGAGAGGACCGACGATGGCGCTGCCACCACTCTGGCTCCCACCGAACGGCCCCTGGGCCCCCGAGGCACCCCAGATGCTTCAGACCTTTGTGCTCCCCCAAACCTTCTACCCCCAAGGTAGGGACCGACCCCGACCTGCACCCTCCCGACACTCTCGAGGGCAAGAGCGCAGGAGGTGACCGCGGCCATGGCTCCTGTCTCTCTTCCAGGCTCAGCCACCCTGGTTCGACTGCCCGGGCAGGAGCAGCCCTTCCCCGCAGCCTGGGCACCCCCCGTGGGGGCGGCCCCATGGGCCCCACAGGCCCCACCACCAGGTATGGCCCCTACTGTCCCCTCTGCCGCCTTCAGCCCCCGAGGACCCTGGTCACCTTCACCATCCCACCTCCCCTCTTCCCCCACAGCACTTTTAGCACTGGAGGGTGGAGGGTTCAGCAAGCCCGGGTGAGGGAAGGACATGCCTTCCAGCCCTGTCACCAGCTTGGTTGCCCTCCTCTGGAGGCATTCAAGGACTTTCCTGTCCTTCTCCAGTGGTGGAGTTCCTCCCTCCCAGTGCAGAATCCCGCACTTTTCCTGGTTCAACTTCACGCCGCTGCTGATTGCCCAGTGCTCCAACCGACCTAGAGCCTTCTGCAAGGCCTCTTGGCCCTCAAGAGGGTCAACCTTCTAGACCCAAGGCAGGGACTGAGCCCAACCCGCACCCTGGGGATACTCTCTGGGGCAAGAGCGCAGGAGGTGACCGCGGCCATGGCTCCTGTCTCTCTTCCAGGCTCAGCCACCCTGGTTCGACTGCCCGGGCAGGAGCAGCCCTTCCCCGCAGCCTGGGCACCCCCCGTGGGGGCGGCCCCATGGGTCCCACAGGCCCCACCACCAGGTATGGCCCTACTGTCCCCACTGCCACCTTCAGCCCCGAGGACCCTGGTCACCTTCACCACCCCCCAACCCTCTGCCTGGTCACCTTCACCATCCCACCTCCCCTCTTTCCCCCCAGCAGTTTTGGCACGGGGAGGGGGAGGCTTCAGCAAGCCCGGCTGAGCGTCCCTCCACTCGTCTGCCCAGGAAACCCCATTTCCAGAGACTTGCCCAACCCCTGGGGGCCATCTCTCCCGTTTCCCCCCAAAAGCACGTCCCCTCCCCAGTTGCCAATCCTGCCCCCCCCGGCACAGAAGCTCATCCCCGGGAGCGCCCGGCCACCGGCTCCCCAGGGGCCTGGCCCACAGCCAGCATGGGGGCCATGGGGGCCGGCTCGGTGGGTGCCCTGGAGGCTGCCCCGGCCCAGCACGCCTCCCTTTCCCCCCCCAGGGCTGCAGAGGGCCACCTGCGGATGCTGCTTCGATCCCCGCTTCTTCCCTGTCAGATGGACCCTCACCAACCAGCCTCCGCTGGCCACCCCCACGCTCGGCCACGGCGCCGCTGCTCCCCCGGGCCCTGCCCTGTGGGGCCTTGGGGGCTGTGAGACCCTCCCGGCCTGGGCAGCCCCCGGCATCCTCCAGGGACAGCCCACACAGCCCCCGCTGACACAGCTCCCAGCCCACGGCCACCAGGGCAGAGCGGTGCCCGCAGCCCCCCCGCTGCTGCTGACCTCCATCCCCGGCCTCCGGCACGTCCAAGGACCCCCTGCATGGAGCAGCATCTCCAGCACGGCCACCCCTGCGGGGGCACCCACGGGCAGCCACGTCCACCCACGCAGCCACGTGCCCCCCAGACCCTCTGCTGGCCCCCACAAACCACCTCCTGGGGACCCCGACAGCACCGTGCAAGTCACCGAGGAGATGCTCCTCCAAGAGGCCCTCAGGCTCTTAGATTCCTCCACGGACACGGTGGGCTCCAGCCAGGACAGCACCACCACCACCAGCTCCAGCACGGCCACCCCCGAGGAGGCTCGCCCACCCAGCAACCTCCCCCCATACAGCGACAGCTCCTGGGACAGCCTCGCATCCCCGGACAGCCATGGCCCCACCAGCTCGGCCGCTCTCTGCCACAAGCAGGCTTTTGGGGGGCTGGCAGTGCCCCAGGAGCTGCCTCTGGAGGAGGCCCTGAGCCTCTACAGCTGCTGCTGGGAGGTGGCAGGGCTCAGCCGGGACCATCCTGGCAGCAGCCCAAGGCCTGGGGACCCTGGTGCCACTGGCGCAGCCATCCGCCCCTGCGACTTCACCTCCCTCGAGCTGCCCAGGTTGCTGCTGAGCCCCAGCTACAGCCTGGAAGAGACCACAGAGGCCATGCACTTCCAGGAGGAACTCCTCAGTGGGAGGAAGTCCCAGGAGCCCTGGGGGGATGTGGGGATGGAGCTGCCACCAGGGTCCCAGGAGCCCTGGTGGTATGTGAGGCCGGAGCCATCTCCAGTGTCCCAGGAGCCCTGGGGGGATGTAGGGACGGAGTTGCCACCAGGGTCCCAGGAGCCCTGTGGGGACCTGGGGACGGAGCTGCCACCAGGGTCCCAGGAGCCCTGGTGGTATGTGAGGCCGGAGCCATCACCTGTGTCCCAGGAGCCCTGGGGGGATGTAGGGACGGAGTTGCCACCAGGGTCCCAGGAGCCCTGTGGGGACCTGGGGACGGAGCTGCCACCAGGGTCCCAGGAGCCCTGGTGGTATGTGAGGCCAGAGCCATCTCCAGTGTCCCAGGAGCCCTGGGGGGATGTAGGGACGGAGTTGCCACCAGGGTCCCAGGAGCCCTGTGGGGATCTGGGGACGGAGCTGCCACCAGGGTCCCAGGAGCCCTCGGGGGATGTGGGGACGGAGCTGCCCCCGGCCCAGCCCACCATGGGGGAGAGACGAGGGACAAAGCGGGGGACCAGCCCCCCGTTGACACCACCCAGCAAGCGCAGGGCTCTCGATGGAGAGGGGGGCCGAGTCCCACCGCAGGGAGGAGACGGAGATGATGGAGGCGGGGGGGAATTTGTGTGTATTTGAAGAAGGGGGTGTATTTGGGGAGGGGATGTGTGTACTCGGGGAGTGGGGCATCATAATTGGGGATGGGGGCATGGTATTTAGGGGAGGGGGGTGTGCAGTTGTGGAGAGGGTTGTATTTGGGGGGGTGGGTATTTGGGGAGAGGGCTGTATTTGAGGGAGGGGGGTGTATTTGAGGGAGGGGGGTGTAGAGTAGGACCTTTTTTCTTGTGTTAAAAAGTTGTTTTGATTAAAAGTTGTTTCTCCAGAACCGCTCCGTGCCTGTTTGGGGGGGGGACGGGGACGGGGACAGGGAGGGAGGGAGCACAGGGGGCACCGGGAATCAGCACCCCCCCCAGGTGCCACAGCCCCCACGAGCCCCAAATCAGAGCCCACGAGCCCCAAAGGGCAACGAGCTGCCCCCAGGGACGAGCCACCGCCAGCGGGCTGGCAGTGGCCGGGGGGGGACTCCCCTGTCCCCTTCCCCAGGGGCAGCCAGGACAGAGGGTTCCCTGCAGGACCCACGCACACGGCCCCACACAGAAAGCAGCACGCAGCCCCCGGGACAAGGACAGCCCTTGGGGACCGAGATGGGACACACACACACCACAACGCGGGCTGCAGGGCCTTGCTCTGGAACCCGGCCAGCGTCCCCTCCTGCGGAGACAGGGCTCGGGACACAGTCCCCCAAAGCCTGGGGACAAGCACACCCGTCCTCGGCTCACACCGCTCGGCTCCGGAGCCCGGCTTTGCCTCCCCACTGCAGGAAAATCCCCCCACATGACCCAAGAAGGGCATTCTTAAGGGCATTGTCCAAACGCCTCTCAAACAAGGAGACACTTGGGGCATCAACCACCTCTCCAGGACGCCTCTTCCACTCTTTGACCACCCTCTCAGTAACGGAACACTTCTCGTGTCAAGTCATCAGGGAGGGGAGCCCTAGGAGGAGGGGGAAGGGTTTGACACTGAAAGAGGGGAGATTGAGATCATGAGATGTGGGGAAGAACTTCTTTGCTGTGAGGGTGGTGAGAGCCTGGCCCAGGTTGCCCAGAGAAGCTGTGGCTGCCCCATCCCTGGAGGGGTTCAAGGCCAGGTTGGAGGGGGCTTGGAGCAAGCTGGTCTGGTGGGAGGTGCCCCTGCCCAGGGCAGGGGGTGGCACTGGGTGGGCTTTAAGGTCCCTTCCCACCCAAACCAGTCTGTGATTCCAGGACATGCCTTCCAGCCCTGTCACCAGCTTGATTGCCCTCCTCTGGAGGCATTCGAGGACCTTCCCATCCTTCTCCAACGGTGGGGCCCAGCCCTGCACCCAGGGCTCCAGGTGAGGCCGCACAGCGCCGAGCACAGCGGGACAATCCCCGCTCTTGGCCGCCTGCTTCGACTGGGTTTGATGCCCCCCACGATGGGGGTTGCCCTCCTGCTGCCAGGGGACACTGATGGCTCCTCCTCAGCTGCTGCCCCCAGCGCCCCCACACCCCCTTTCTGCAGGGCTGCTCTCCAGCCACCCCTCTCCCCAGTTACACTTCTGCCCAGAGCAGGAGTGCCCACTCCTACTCCAGAGCCTTCTGCAAGGCCTCGTGGCCCTCAAGAGGGTCAACAGCACCTCCCACTTTGGCATCATCAGCTCATTAATGGGGCATTCAACCCCAAAAGCCAGGGGAGCAACTCTTCCCACCGTTTTTCTCATTCCACTGACAATGTTAAACTCAACCATTTCATGAGGACTCTGGCCAAGACCATCCCATCTCCCACCAGGCCTCCAGCAGGAGATGGGGAGGCTAGGGGAGGAGGGGGCGGGGCACAGGGAGCCCCCACATTCCATCCCTGGTGACCAAAGAGTCCTTAGCAGCGGAGAGACCGAGAGGACCGACGATGGCGCTGCCACCACTCTGGCTCCCACCGAACGGCCCCTGGGCCCCCGAGGCACCCCAGATGCTTCAGACCTTTGTGCTCCCCCAAACCTTCTACCCCCAAGGTAGGGACCGACCCCGACCTGCACCCTCCCGACACTCTCGAGGGCAAGAGCGCAGGAGGTGACCGCGGCCATGGCTCCTGTCTCTCTTCCAGGCTCAGCCACCCTGGTTCGACTGCCCGGGCAGGAGCAGCCCTTCCCCGCAGCCTGGGCACCCCCCGTGGGGGCGGCCCCATGGGCCCCACAGGCCCCACCACCAGGTATGGCCCCTACTGTCCCCTCTGCCGCCTTCAGCCCCCGAGGACCCTGGTCACCTTCACCATCCCACCTCCCCTCTTCCCCCACAGCACTTTTAGCACTGGAGGGTGGAGGGTTCAGCAAGCCCGGGTGAGGGAAGGACATGCCTTCCAGCCCTGTCACCAGCTTGGTTGCCCTCCTCTGGAGGCATTCAAGGACTTTCCTGTCCTTCTCCAGTGGTGGAGTTCCTCCCTCCCAGTGCAGAATCCCGCACTTTTCCTGGTTCAACTTCACGCCGCTGCTGATTGCCCAGTGCTCCAACCTACCTAGAGCCTTCTGCAAGGCCTCTTGGCCCTCAAGAGGGTCAACCTTCTAGACCCAAGGCAGGGACTGAGCCCAACCCGCACCCTGGGGATACTCTCTGGGGCAAGAGCGCAGGAGGTGACCGCGGCCATGGCTCCTGTCTCTCTTCCAGGCTCAGCCACCCTGGTTCGACTGCCCGGGCAGGAGCAGCCCTTCCCCGCAGCCTGGGCACCCCCCGTGGGGGCGGCCCCATGGGTCCCACAGGCCCCACCACCAGGTATGGCCCTACTGTCCCCGCTGCCACCTTCAGCCCCGAGGACCCTGGTCACCTTCACCACCCCCCAACCCTCTGCCTGGTCACCTTCACCATCCCACCTCCCCTCTTTCCCCCCAGCAGTTTTGGCACGGGGAGGGGGAGGCTTCAGCAAGCCCGGCTGAGCGTCCCTCCACTCGTCTGCCCAGGAAACCCCATTTCCAGAGACTTGCCCAACCCCTGGGGGCCATCTCTCCCGTTTCCCCCCAAAAGCACGTCCCCTCCCCAGTTGCCAATCCTGCCCCCCCCGGCACAGAAGCTCATCCCCGGGAGCGCCCGGCCACCGGCTCCCCAGGGGCCTGGCCCACAGCCAGCATGGGGGCCATGGGGGCCGGCTCGGTGGGTGCCCTGGAGGCTGCCCCGGCCCAGCACGCCTCCCTTTCCCCCCCCAGGGCTGCAGAGGGCCACCTGCGGATGCTGCTTCGATCCCCGCTTCTTCCCTGTCGGATGGACCCTCACCAACCAGCCTCCGCCGGCCACCCCCACGCTCGGCCACGGCGCCGCTGCTCCCCCGGGCCCTGCCCTGTGGGGCCTTGGGGGCTGTGAGACCCTCCCGGCCTGGGCAGCCCCCGGCATCCTCCAGGGACAGCCCACACAGCCCCCGCTGACACAGCTCCCAGCCCACGGCCACCAGGGCAGAGCGGTGCCCACAGCCCCCCCGCTGCTGCTGACCTCCATCCCCGGCCTCCGGCACGTCCAAGGACCCCCTGCATGGAGCAGCATCTCCAGCACGGCCACCCCTGCGGGGGCACCCACGGGCAGCCACGTCCACCCACGCAGCCACGTGCCCCCCAGACCCTCTGCTGGCCCCCACAAACCACCTCCTGGGGACCCCGACAGCACCGTGCAAGTCACCGAGGAGATGCTCCTCCAAGAGGCCCTCAGGCTCTTAGATTCCTCCACGGACACGGTGGGCTCCAGCCAGGACAGCACCACCACCACCAGCTCCAGCACGGCCACCCCCGAGGAGGCTCGCCCACCCAGCAACCTCCCCCCATACAGCGACAGCTCCTGGGACAGCCTCGCATCCCCGGACAGCCATGGCCCCACCAGCTCGGCCGCTCTCCGCCACAAGCAGGCTTTTGGGGGGCTGGCAGTGCCCCAGGAGCTGCCTCTGGAGGAGGCCCTGAGCCTCTACAGCTGCTGCTGGGAGGTGGCAGGGCTCAGCCGGGACCATCCTGGCAGCAGCCCAAGGCCTGGGGACCCTGGTGCCACTGGCGCAGCCATCCGCCCCTGCGACTTCACCTCCCTCGAGCTGCCCAGGTTGCTGCTGAGCCCCAGCTACAGCCTGGAAGAGACCACAGAGGCCATGCACTTCCAGGAGGAACTCCTCAGTGGGAGGAAGTCCCAGGAGCCCTGGGGGGATGTGGGGATGGAGCTGCCACCAGGGTCCCAGGAGCCCTGGTGGTATGTGAGGCCGGAGCCATCTCCAGTGTCCCAGGAGCCCTGGGGGGATGTAGGGACGGAGTTGCCACCAGGGTCCCAGGAGCCCTGTGGGGACCTGGGGACGGAGCTGCCACCAGGGTCCCAGGAGCCCTGGTGGTATGTGAGGCCGGAGCCATCACCTGTGTCCCAGGAGCCCTGGGGGGATGTAGGGACGGAGTTGCCACCAGGGTCCCAGGAGCCCTGTGGGGACCTGGGGACGGAGCTGCCACCAGGGTCCCAGGAGCCCTGGTGGTATGTGAGGCCAGAGCCATCTCCAGTGTCCCAGGAGCCCTGGGGGGATGTAGGGACGGAGTTGCCACCAGGGTCCCAGGAGCCCTGTGGGGATCTGGGGACGGAGCTGCCACCAGGGTCCCAGGAGCCCTCGGGGGATGTGGGGACGGAGCTGCCCCCGGCCCAGCCCACCATGGGGGAGAGACGAGGGACAAAGCGGGGGACCAGCCCCCCGTTGACACCACCCAGCAAGCGCAGGGCTCTCGATGGAGAGGGGGGCCGAGTCCCACCGCAGGGAGGAGACGGAGATGATGGAGGCGGGGGGGAATTTGTGTGTATTTGAAGAAGGGGGTGTATTTGGGGAGGGGATGTGTGTACTCGGGGAGTGGGGCATCATAATTGGGGATGGGGGCATGGTATTTAGGGGAGGGGGGTGTGCAGTTGTGGAGAGGGTTGTATTTGGGGGGGTGGGTATTTGGGGAGAGGGCTGTATTTGAGGGAGGGGGGTGTATTTGAGGGAGGGGGGTGTAGAGTAGGACCTTTTTTCTTGTGTTAAAAAGTTGTTTTGATTAAAAGTTGTTTCTCCAGAACCGCTCCGTGCCTGTTTGGGGGGGGGACGGGGACGGGGACAGGGAGGGAGGGAGCACAGGGGGCACCGGGAATCAGCACCTCCCCCAGGTGCCACAGCCCCCACGAGCCCCAAATCAGAGCCCACGAGCCCCAAAGGGCAACGAGCTGCCCCCAGGGACGAGCCACCGCCAGCGGGCTGGCAGTGGCCGGGGGGGGACTCCCCTGTCCCCTTCCCCAGGGGCAGCCAGGACAGAGGGGTCCCTGCAGGACCCACGCACACGGCCCCACGCAGAAAGCAGCACGCAGCCCCCGGGACAAGGACAGCCCTTGGGGACCGAGATGGGACACACACACACCACAACGCGGGCTGCAGGGCCTTGCTCTGGAACCCGGCCAGCGTCCCCTCCTGCGGAGACAGGGCTCGGGACACAGTCCCCCAAAGCCTGGGGACAAGCACACCCGTCCTCGGCTCACACCGCTCGGCTCCGGAGCCCGGCTTTGCCTCCCCACTGCAGGAAAATCCCCCCACATGACCCAAGAAGGGCATTCTTAAGGGCATTGTCCAAACGCCTCTCAAACAAGGAGACACTTGGGGCATCAACCACCTCTCCAGGACGCCTCTTCCACTCTTTGACCACCCTCTCAGTAACGGAACACTTCTCGTGTCAAGTCATCAGGGAGGGGAGCCCTAGGAGGAGGGGGAAGGGTTTGACACTGAAAGAGGGGAGATTGAGATCATGAGATGTGGGGAAGAACTTCTTTGCTGCGAGGGTGGTGAGAGCCTGGCCCAGGTTGCCCAGAGAAGCTCTGCCTGCCCCATCCCTGGAGGGGTTCAAGGCCAGGTTGGAGGGGGCTTGGAGCAAGCTGGTCTGGTGGGAGGTGCCCCTGCCCAGGGCAGGGGGTGGCACTGGGTGGGCTTTAAGGTCCCTTCCCACCCAAACCAGTCTGTGATTCCAGGACATGCCTTCCAGCCCTGTCACCAGCTTGATTGCCCTCCTCTGGAGGCATTCGAGGACCTTCCCATCCTTCTCCAACGGTGGGGCCCAGCCCTGCACCCAGGGCTCCAGGTGAGGCCGCACAGCGCCGAGCACAGCGGGACAATCCCCGCTCTTGGCCGCCTGCTTCGACTGGGTTTGATGCCCCCCACGATGGGGGTTGCCCTCCTGCTGCCAGGGGACACTGATGGCTCCTCCTCAGCTGCTGCCCCCAGCGCCCCCACACCCCCTTTCTGCAGGGCTGCTCTCCAGCCACCCCTCTCCCCAGTTACACTTCTGCCCAGAGCAGGAGTGCCCACTCCTACTCCAGAGCCTTCTGCAAGGCCTCGTGGCCCTCAAGAGGGTCAACAGCACCTCCCACTTTGGCATCATCAGCTCATTAATGGGGCATTCAACCCCAAAAGCCAGGGGAGCAACTCTTCCCACCGTTTTTCTCATTCCACTGACAATGTTAAACTCAACCATTTCATGAGGACTCTGGCCAAGACCATCCCATCTCCCACCAGGCCTCCAGCAGGAGATGGGGAGGCTAGGGGAGGAGGGGGCGGGGCACAGGGAGCCCCCACATTCCATCCCTGGTGACCAAAGAGTCCTTAGCAGCGGAGAGACCGAGAGGACCGACGATGGCGCTGCCACCACTCTGGCTCCCACCGAACGGCCCCTGGGCCCCCGAGGCACCCCAGATGCTTCAGACCTTTGTGCTCCCCCAAACCTTCTACCCCCAAGGTAGGGACCGACCCCGACCTGCACCCTCCCGACACTCTCGAGGGCAAGAGCGCAGGAGGTGACCGCGGCCATGGCTCCTGTCTCTCTTCCAGGCTCAGCCACCCTGGTTCGACTGCCCGGGCAGGAGCAGCTCTTCCCCGCAGCCTGGGCACCCCCCGTGGGGGCGGCCCCATGGGTCCCACAGGCCCCACCACCAGGTATGGCCCCTACTGTCCCCTCTGCCGCCTTCAGCCCCGAGGACCCTGGTCACCTTCACCATCCCACCTCCCCTCTTCCCCCACAGCACTTTTAGCACTGGAGGGTGGAGGGTTCAGCAAGCCCGGGTGAGGGAAGGACATGCCTTCCAGCCCTGTCACCAGCTTGGTTGCCCTCCTCTGGAGGCATTCAAGGACTTTCCTGTCCTTCTCCAGTGGTGGAGTTCCTCCCTCCCAGTGCAGAATCCCGCACTTTTCCTGGTTCAACTTCACGCCGCTGCTGATTGCCCAGTGCTCCAACCTACCTAGAGCCTTCTGCAAGGCCTCTTGGCCCTCAAGAGGGTCAACCTTCTAGACCCAAGGCAGGGTCTTTCCCCCCAGCAGTTTTGGCACGGGGAGGGGGAGGGTTCAGCAAGCCCGGCTGAGCGTCCCTGCACTCGTCTGCCCAGGAAACCCCATTTCCAGAGACTTGCCCAACCCCTGGGGGCCATCTCTCCCGTTTCCCCCCAAAAGCACGTCTCCTCCCCAGTTGCCAACCCTGCCCCCCCCGGCACAGAAGCTCACCCCCGGGCAGCGCCTGGCCACCAGCTCCCCAGGGGCCTGGCCCACAGCCAGCATGGGGGCCATGGGGGCCGGCTCGGTGGGTGCCCTGGAGGCTGCCCCGGCCCAGCACGCCTCCCTTTCCCCCCCCAGGGCTGCAGAGGGCCACCTGCGGATGCTGCTTCGATCCCCGCTTCTTCCCTGTCGGATGGACCCTCACCAACCAGCCTCCGCCGGCCACCCCCACGCTCGGCCACGGCGCCGCTGCTCCCCCGGGCCCTGCCCTGTGGGGCCTTGGGGGCTGTGAGACCCTCCCGGCCTGGGCAGCCCCCGGCATCCTCCAGGGACAGCCCACACAGCCCCCGCTGACACAGCTCCCAGCCCACGGCCACCAGGGCAGAGCGGTGCCCGCAGCCCCCCCGCTGCTGCTGACCTCCATCCCCGGCCTCCGGCACGTCCAAGGACCCCCTGCATGGAGCAACATCTCCAGCACGGCCACCCCTGCGGGGGCACCCACGGGCAGCCACGTCCACCCACGCAGCCACGTGCCCCCCAGACCCTCTGCTGGCCCCCACAAACCACCTCCTGGGGACCCCGACAGCACCGTGCAAGTCACCGAGGAGATGCTCCTCCAAGAGGCCCTCAGGCTCTTAGATTCCTCCACGGACACGGTGGGCTCCAGCCAGGACAGCACCACCACCACCAGCTCCAGCACGGCCACCCCCGAGGAGGCTCGCCCACCCAGCAACCTCCCCCCATACAGCGACAGCTCCTGGGACAGCCTCGCATCCCCGGACAGCCATGGCCCCACCAGCTCGGCCGCTCTCCGCCACAAGCAGGCTTTTGGGGGGCTGGCAGTGCCCCAGGAGCTGCCTCTGGAGGAGGCCCTGAGCCTCTACAGCTGCTGCTGGGAGGTGGCAGGGCTCAGCCGGGACCATCCTGGCAGCAGCCCAAGGCCTGGGGACCCTGGTGCCACTGGCGCAGCCATCCGCCCCTGCGACTTCACCTCCCTCGAGCTGCCCAGGTTGCTGCTGAGCCCCAGCTACAGCCTGGAAGAGACCACAGAGGCCATGCACTTCCAGGAGGAACTCCTCAGTGGGAGGAAGTCCCAGGAGCCCTGGGGGGATGTGGGGATGGAGCTGCCACCAGGGTCCCAGGAGCCCTGGTGGTATGTGAGGCCGGAGCCATCTCCAGTGTCCCAGGAGCCCTGGGGGGATGTAGGGACGGAGTTGCCACCAGGGTCCCAGGAGCCCTGTGGGGACCTGGGGACGGAGCTGCCACCAGGGTCCCAGGAGCCCTGGTGGTATGTGAGGCCGGAGCCATCACCTGTGTCCCAGGAGCCCTGGGGGGATGTAGGGACGGAGTTGCCACCAGGGTCCCAGGAGCCCTGTGGGGACCTGGGGACGGAGCTGCCACCAGGGTCCCAGGAGCCCTGGTGGTATGTGAGGCCAGAGCCATCTCCAGTGTCCCAGGAGCCCTGGGGGGATGTAGGGACGGAGTTGCCACCAGGGTCCCAGGAGCCCTGTGGGGATCTGGGGACGGAGCTGCCACCAGGGTCCCAGGAGCCCTCGGGGGATGTGGGGACGGAGCTGCCCCCGGCCCAGCCCACCATGGGGGAGAGGCGAGGGACAAAGCGGGGGACCAGCCCCCCGTTGACACCACCCAGCAAGCGCAGGGCTCTCGATGGAGAGGGGGGCCGAGTCCCACCGCAGGGAGGAGACGGAGATGATGGAGGCGGGGGGGAATTTGTGTGTATTTGAAGAAGGGGGTGTATTTGGGGAGGGGATGTGTGTACTCGGGGAGTGGGGCATCATAATTGGGGATGGGGGCATGGTATTTAGGGGAGGGGGGTGTGCAGTTGTGGAGAGGGTTGTATTTGGGGGGGTGGGTATTTGGGGAGAGGGCTGTATTTGAGGGAGGGGGGTGTATTTGAGGGAGGGGGGTGTAGAGTAGGACCTTTTTTCTTGTGTTAAAAAGTTGTTTTGATTAAAAGTTGTTTCTCCAGAACCGCTCCGTGCCTGTTTGGGGGGGGGACGGGGACGGGGACAGGGAGGGAGGGAGCACAGGGGGCACCGGGAATCAGCACCCCCCCCAGGTGCCACAGCCCCCACGAGCCCCAAATCAGAGCCCACGAGCCCCAAAGGGCAACGAGCTGCCCCCAGGGACGAGCCACCGCCAGCGGGCTGGCAGTGGCCGGGGGGGGACTCCCCTGTCCCCTTCCCCAGGGGCAGCCAGGACAGAGGGGTCCCTGCAGGACCCACGCACACGGCCCCACACAGAAAGCAGCACGCAGCCCCCGGGACAAGGACAGCCCTTGGGGACCGAGATGGGACACACACACACCACAACGCGGGCTGCAGGGCCTTGCTCTGGAACCCGGCCAGCGTCCCCTCCTGCGGAGACAGGGCTCGGGACACAGTCCCCCAAAGCCTGGGGACAAGCACACCCGTCCTCGGCTCACACCGCTCGGCTCCGGAGCCCGGCTTTGCCTCCCCACTGCAGGAAAATCCCCCCACATGACCCAAGAAGGGCATTCTTAAGGGCATTGTCCAAACGCCTCTCAAACAAGGAGACACTTGGGGCATCAACCACCTCTCCAGGACGCCTCTTCCACTCTTTGACCACCCTCTCAGTAACGGAACACTTCTCGTGTCAAGTCATCAGGGAGGGGAGCCCTAGGAGGAGGGGGAAGGGTTTGACACTGAAAGAGGGGAGATTGAGATCATGAGATGTGGGGAAGAACTTCTTTGCTGTGAGGGTGGTGAGAGCCTGGCCCAGGTTGCCCAGAGAAGCTCTGCCTGCCCCATCCCTGGAGGGGTTCAAGGCCAGGTTGGAGGGGGCTTGGAGCAAGCTGGTCTGGTGGGAGGTGTCCCTGCCCAGGGCAGGGGGTGGCACTGGGTGGGCTTTAAGGTCCCTTCCCACCCAAACCAGTCTGTGATTCCAGGACATGCCTTCCAGCCCTGTCACCAGCTTGATTGCCCTCCTCTGGAGGCATTCGAGGACCTTCCCATCCTTCTCCAACGGTGGGGCCCAGCCCTGCACCCAGGGCTCCAGGTGAGGCCGCACAGCGCCGAGCACAGCGGGACAATCCCCGCTCTTGGCCGCCTGCTTCGACTGGGTTTGATGCCCCCCACGATGGGGGTTGCCCTCCTGCTGCCAGGGGACACTGATGGCTCCTCCTCAGCTGCTGCCCCCAGCGCCCCCACACCCCCTTTCTGCAGGGCTGCTCTCCAGCCACCCCTCTCCCCAGTTACACTTCTGCCCAGAGCAGGAGTGCCCACTCCTACTCCAGAGCCTTCTGCAAGGCCTCGTGGCCCTCAAGAGGGTCAACAGCACCTCCCACTTTGGCATCATCAGCTCATTAATGGGGCATTCAACCCCAAAAGCCAGGGGAGCAACTCTTCCCACCGTTTTTCTCATTCCACTGACAATGTTAAACTCAACCATTTCATGAGGACTCTGGCCAAGACCATCCCATCTCCCACCAGGCCTCCAGCAGGAGATGGGGAGGCTAGGGGAGGAGGGGGCGGGGCACAGGGAGCCCCCACATTCCATCCCTGGTGACCAAAGAGTCCTTAGCAGCGGAGAGACCGAGAGGACCGACGATGGCGCTGCCACCACTCTGGCTCCCACCGAACGGCCCCTGGGCCCCCGAGGCACCCCAGATGCTTCAGACCTTTGTGCTCCCCCAAACCTTCTACCCCCAAGGTAGGGACCGACCCCGACCTGCACCCTCCCGACACTCTCGAGGGCAAGAGCGCAGGAGGTGACCGCGGCCATGGCTCCTGTCTCTCTTCCAGGCTCAGCCACCCTGGTTCGACTGCCCGGGCAGGAGCAGCCCTTCCCCGCAGCCTGGGCACCCCCCGTGGGGGCGGCCCCATGGGCCCCACAGGCCCCACCACCAGGTATGGCCCCTACTGTCCCCTCTGCCGCCTTCAGCCCCCGAGGACCCTGGTCACCTTCACCATCCCACCTCCCCTCTTCCCCCACAGCACTTTTAGCACTGGAGGGTGGAGGGTTCAGCAAGCCCGGGTGAGGGAAGGACATGCCTTCCAGCCCTGTCACCAGCTTGGTTGCCCTCCTCTGGAGGCATTCAAGGACTTTCCTGTCCTTCTCCAGTGGTGGAGTTCCTCCCTCCCAGTGCAGAATCCCGCACTTTTCCTGGTTCAACTTCACGCCGCTGCTGATTGCCCAGTGCTCCAACCTACCTAGAGCCTTCTGCAAGGCCTCTTGGCCCTCAAGAGGGTCAACCTTCTAGACCCAAGGCAGGGACTGAGCCCAACCCGCACCCTGGGGATACTCTCTGGGGCAAGAGCGCAGGAGGTGACCGCGGCCATGGCTCCTGTCTCTCTTCCAGGCTCAGCCACCCTGGTTCGACTGCCCGGGCAGGAGCAGCCCTTCCCCGCAGCCTGGGCACCCCCCGTGGGGGCGGCCCCATGGGTCCCACAGGCCCCACCACCAGGTATGGCCCTACTGTCCCCACTGCCACCTTCAGCCCCGAGGACCCTGGTCACCTTCACCACCCCCCAACCCTCTGCCTGGTCACCTTCACCATCCCACCTCCCCTCTTTCCCCCCAGCAGTTTTGGCACGGGGAGGGGGAGGCTTCAGCAAGCCCGGCTGAGCGTCCCTCCACTCGTCTGCCCAGGAAACCCCATTTCCAGAGACTTGCCCAACCCCTGGGGGCCATCTCTCCCGTTTCCCCCCAAAAGCACGTCCCCTCCCCAGTTGCCAATCCTGCCCCCCCCGGCACAGAAGCTCATCCCCGGGAGCGCCCGGCCACCGGCTCCCCAGGGGCCTGGCCCACAGCCAGCATGGGGGCCATGGGGGCCGGCTCGGTGGGTGCCCTGGAGGCTGCCCCGGCCCAGCACGCCTCCCTTTCCCCCCCCAGGGCTGCACAGGGCCACCTGCGGATGCTGCTTCGATCCCCGCTTCTTCCCTGTCGGATGGACCCTCACCAACCAGCCTCCGCCGGCCACCCCCACGCTCGGCCACGGCGCCGCTGCTCCCCCGGGCCCTGCCCTGTGGGGCCTCGGGGGCTGTGAGACCCTCCCGGCCTGGGCAGCCCCCGGCATCCTCCAGGGACAGCCCACACAGCCCCCGCTGACACAGCTCCCAGCCCACGGCCACCAGGGCAGAGCGGTGCCCGCAGCCCCCCCGCTGCTGCTGACCTCCATCCCCGGCCTCCGGCACGTCCAAGGACCCCCTGCATGGAGCAACATCTCCAGCACGGCCACCCCTGCGGGGGCACCCACGGGCAGCCACGTCCACCCACGCAGCCACGTGCCCCCCAGACCCTCTGCTGGCCCCCACAAACCACCTCCTGGGGACCCCGACAGCACCGTGCAAGTCACCGAGGAGATGCTCCTCCAAGAGGCCCTCAGGCTCTTAGATTCCTCCACGGACACGGTGGGCTCCAGCCAGGACAGCACCACCACCACCAGCTCCAGCACGGCCACCCCCGAGGAGGCTCGCCCACCCAGCAACCTCCCCCCATACAGCGACAGCTCCTGGGACAGCCTCGCATCCCCGGACAGCCATGGCCCCACCAGCTCGGCCGCTCTCCGCCACAAGCAGGCTTTTGGGGGGCTGGCAGTGCCCCAGGAGCTGCCTCTGGAGGAGGCCCTGAGCCTCTACAGCTGCTGCTGGGAGGTGGCAGGGCTCAGCCGGGACCATCCTGGCAGCAGCCCAAGGCCTGGGGACCCTGGTGCCACTGGCGCAGCCATCCGCCCCTGCGACTTCACCTCCCTCGAGCTGCCCAGGTTGCTGCTGAGCCCCAGCTACAGCCTGGAAGAGACCACAGAGGCCATGCACTTCCAGGAGGAACTCCTCAGTGGGAGGAAGTCCCAGGAGCCCTGGGGGGATGTGGGGATGGAGCTGCCACCAGGGTCCCAGGAGCCCTGGTGGTATGTGAGGCCGGAGCCATCTCCAGTGTCCCAGGAGCCCTGGGGGGATGTAGGGACGGAGTTGCCACCAGGGTCCCAGGAGCCCTGTGGGGACCTGGGGACGGAGCTGCCACCAGGGTCCCAGGAGCCCTGGTGGTATGTGAGGCCGGAGCCATCACCTGTGTCCCAGGAGCCCTGGGGGGATGTAGGGACGGAGTTGCCACCAGGGTCCCAGGAGCCCTGTGGGGACCTGGGGACGGAGCTGCCACCAGGGTCCCAGGAGCCCTGGTGGTATGTGAGGCCAGAGCCATCTCCAGTGTCCCAGGAGCCCTGGGGGGATGTAGGGACGGAGTTGCCACCAGGGTCCCAGGAGCCCTGTGGGGATCTGGGGACGGAGCTGCCACCAGGGTCCCAGGAGCCCTCGGGGGATGTGGGGACGGAGCTGCCCCCGGCCCAGCCCACCATGGGGGAGAGGCGAGGGACAAAGCGGGGGACCAGCCCCCCGTTGACACCACCCAGCAAGCGCAGGGCTCTCGATGGAGAGGGGGGCCGAGTCCCACCGCAGGGAGGAGACGGAGATGATGGAGGCGGGGGGGAATTTGTGTGTATTTGAAGAAGGGGGTGTATTTGGGGAGGGGATGTGTGTACTCGGGGAGTGGGGCATCATAATTGGGGATGGGGGCATGGTATTTAGGGGAGGGGGGTGTGCAGTTGTGGAGAGGGTTGTATTTGGGGGGGTGGGTATTTGGGGAGAGGGCTGTATTTGAGGGAGGGGGGTGTATTTGAGGGAGGGGGGTGTAGAGTAGGACCTTTTTTCTTGTGTTAAAAAGTTGTTTTGATTAAAAGTTGTTTCTCCAGAACCGCTCCGTGCCTGTTTGGGGGGGGGACGGGGACGGGGACAGGGAGGGAGGGAGCACAGGGGGCACCGGGAATCAGCACCCCCCCCAGGTGCCACAGCCCCCACGAGCCCCAAATCAGAGCCCACGAGCCCCAAAGGGCAACGAGCTGCCCCCAGGGACGAGCCACCGCCAGCGGGCTGGCAGTGGCCGGGGGGGGACTCCCCTGTCCCCTTCCCCAGGGGCAGCCAGGACAGAGGGGTCCCTGCAGGACCCACGCACACGGCCCCACACAGAAAGCAGCACGCAGCCCCCGGGACAAGGACAGCCCTTGGGGACCGAGATGGGACACACACACACCACAACGCGGGCTGCAGGGCCTTGCTCTGGAACCCGGCCAGCGTCCCCTCCTGCGGAGACAGGGCTCGGGACACAGTCCCCCAAAGCCTGGGGACAAGCACACCCGTCCTCGGCTCACACCGCTCGGCTCCGGAGCCCGGCTTTGCCTCCCCACTGCAGGAAAATCCCCCCACATGACCCAAGAAGGGCATTCTTAAGGGCATTGTCCAAACGCCTCTCAAACAAGGAGACACTTGGGGCATCAACCACCTCTCCAGGACGCCTCTTCCACTCTTTGACCACCCTCTCAGTAACGGAACACTTCTCGTGTCAAGTCATCGGGGAGGGGAGCCCTAGGAGGAGGGGGAAGGGTTTGACACTGAAAGAGGGGAGATTGAGATCATGAGATGTGGGGAAGAACTTCTTTGCTGCGAGGGTGGTGAGAGCCTGGCCCAGGTTGCCCAGAGAAGCTCTGCCTGCCCCATCCCTGGAGGGGTTCAAGGCCAGGTTGGAGGGGGCTTGGAGCAAGCTGGTCTGGTGGGAGGTGTCCCTGCCCAGGGCAGGGGGTGGCACTGGGTGGGCTTTAAGGTCCCTTCCCACCCAAACCAGTCTGTGATTCCAGGACATGCCTTCCAGCCCTGTCACCAGCTTGATTGCCCTCCTCTGGAGGCATTCGAGGACCTTCCCATCCTTCTCCAACGGTGGGGCCCAGCCCTGCACCCAGGGCTCCAGGTGAGGCCGCACAGCGCCGAGCACAGCGGGACAATCCCCGCTCTTGGCCGCCTGCTTCGACTGGGTTTGATGCCCCCCACGATGGGGGTTGCCCTCCTGCTGCCAGGGGACACTGATGGCTCCTCCTCAGCTGCTGCCCCCAGCGCCCCCACACCCCCTTTCTGCAGGGCTGCTCTCCAGCCACCCCTCTCCCCAGTTACACTTCTGCCCAGAGCAGGAGTGCCCACTCCTACTCCAGAGCCTTCTGCAAGGCCTCGTGGCCCTCAAGAGGGTCAACAGCACCTCCCACTTTGGCATCATCAGCTCATTAATGGGGCATTCAACCCCAAAAGCCAGGGGAGCAACTCTTCCCACCGTTTTTCTCATTCCACTGACAATGTTAAACTCAACCATTTCATGAGGACTCTGGCCAAGACCATCCCATCTCCCACCAGGCCTCCAGCAGGAGATGGGGAGGCTAGGGGAGGAGGGGGCGGGGCACAGGGAGCCCCCACATTCCATCCCTGGTGACCAAAGAGTCCTTAGCAGCGGAGAGACCGAGAGGACCGACGATGGCGTTGCCACCACTCTGGCTCCCACCGAACGGCCCCTGGGCCCCCGAGGCACCCCAGATGCTTCAGACCTTTGTGCTCCCCCAAACCTTCTACCCCCAAGGTAGGGACCGACCCCGACCTGCACCCTCCCGACACTCTCGAGGGCAAGAGCGCAGGAGGTGACCGCGGCCATGGCTCCTGTCTCTCTTCCAGGCTCAGCCACCCTGGTTCGACTGCCCGGGCAGGAGCAGCCCTTCCCCGCAGCCTGGGCACCCCCCGTGGGGGCGGCCCCATGGGCCCCACAGGCCCCACCACCAGGTATGGCCCCTACTGTCCCCTCTGCCGCCTTCAGCCCCCGAGGACCCTGGTCACCTTCACCATCCCACCTCCCCTCTTCCCCCACAGCACTTTTAGCACTGGAGGGTGGAGGGTTCAGCAAGCCCGGGTGAGGGAAGGACATGCCTTCCAGCCCTGTCACCAGCTTGGTTGCCCTCCTCTGGAGGCATTCAAGGACTTTCCTGTCCTTCTCCAGTGGTGGAGTTCCTCCCTCCCAGTGCAGAATCCCGCACTTTTCCTGGTTCAACTTCACGCCGCTGCTGATTGCCCAGTGCTCCAACCGACCTAGAGCCTTCTGCAAGGCCTCTTGGCCCTCAAGAGGGTCAACCTTCTAGACCCAAGGCAGGGACTGAGCCCAACCCGCACCCTGGGGATACTCTCTGGGGCAAGAGCGCAGGAGGTGACCGCGGCCATGGCTCCTGTCTCTCTTCCAGGCTCAGCCACCCTGGTTCGACTGCCCGGGCAGGAGCAGCCCTTCCCCGCAGCCTGGGCACCCCCCGTGGGGGCGGCCCCATGGGCCCCACAGGCCCCACCACCAGGTATGGCCCCTACTGTCCCCTCTGCCGCCTTCAGCCCCGAGGACCCTGGTCACCTTCACCATCCCACCTCCCCTCTTCCCCCACAGCACTTTTAGCACTGGAGGGTGGAGGGTTCAGCAAGCCCGGGTGAGGGAAGGACATGCCTTCCAGCCCTGTCACCAGCTTGGTTGCCCTCCTCTGGAGGCATTCAAGGACTTTCCTGTCCTTCTCCAGTGGTGGAGTTCCTCCCTCCCAGTGCAGAATCCCGCACTTTTCCTGGTTCAACTTCACGCCGCTGCTGATTGCCCAGTGCTCCAACCGACCTAGAGCCTTCTGCAAGGCCTCTTGGCCCTCAAGAGGGTCAACCTTCTAGACCCAAGGCAGGGTCTTTCCCCCCAGCAGTTTTGGCACGGGGAGGGGGAGGGTTCAGCAAGCCCGGCTGAGCGTCCCTCCACTCGTCTGCCCAGGAAACCCCATTTCCAGAGACTTGCCCAACCCCTGGGGGCCATCTCTCCCGTTTCCCCCCAAAAGCACGTCCCCTCCCCAGTTGCCAACCCTGCCCCCCCCGGCACAGAAGCTCACCCCCGGGAGCGCCCGGCCACCAGCTCCCCAGGGGCCTGGCCCACAGCCAGCATGGGGGCCATGGGGGCCGGCTCGGTGGGTGCCCTGGAGGCTGCCCCGGCCCAGCACGCCTCCCTTTCCCCCCCCAGGGCTGCACAGGGCCACCTGCGGATGCTGCTTCGATCCCCGCTTCTTCCCTGTCGGATGGACCCTCACCAACCAGCCTCCGCCGGCCACTCTCACGCTCGGCCACGGCGCCGCTGCTCCCCCGGGCCCTGCCCTGTGGGGCCTCGGGGGCTGTGAGACCCTCCCAGCCTGGGCAGCCCCCGGCATCCTCCAGGGACAGCCCACACAGCCCCCGCTGACACAGCTCCCAGCCCACGGCCACCAGGGCAGAGCGGTGCCCGCAGCCCCCCCGCTGCTGCTGACCTCCATCCCCGGCCTCCGGCACGTCCAAGGACCCCCTGCATGGAGCAGCATCTCCAGCACGGCCACCCCTGCGGGGGCACCCACGGGCAGCCACGTCCACCCACGCAGCCACGTGCCCCCCAGACCCTCTGCTGGCCCCCACAAACCACCTCCTGGGGACCCCGACAACACCGTGCAAGTCACCGAGGAGATGCTCCTCCAAGAGGCCCTCAGGCTCTTAGATTCCTCCACGGACACGGTGGGCTCCAGCCAGGACAGCACCACCACCACCAGCTCCAGCACGGCCACCCCCGAGGAGGCTCGCCCACCCAGCAACCTCCCCCCATACAGCGACAGCTCCTGGGACAGCCTCGCATCCCCGGACAGCCATGGCCCCACCAGCTCGGCCGCTCTCCGCCACAAGCAGGCTTTTGGGGGGCTGGCAGTGCCCCAGGAGCTGCCTCTGGAGGAGGCCCTGAGCCTCTACAGCTGCTGCTGGGAGGTGGCAGGGCTCAGCCGGGACCATCCTGGCAGCAGCCCAAGGCCTGGGGACCCTGGTGCCACTGGCGCAGCCATCCGCCCCTGCGACTTCACCTCCCTCGAGCTGCCCAGGTTGCTGCTGAGCCCCAGCTACAGCCTGGAAGAGACCACAGAGGCCATGCACTTCCAGGAGGAACTCCTCAGTGGGAGGAAGTCCCAGGAGCCCTGGGGGGATGTGGGGATGGAGCTGCCACCAGGGTCCCAGGAGCCCTGGTGGTATGTGAGGCCGGAGCCATCTCCAGTGTCCCAGGAGCCCTGGGGGGATGTAGGGACGGAGTTGCCACCAGGGTCCCAGGAGCCCTGTGGGGACCTGGGGACGGAGCTGCCACCAGGGTCCCAGGAGCCCTGGTGGTATGTGAGGCCGGAGCCATCACCTGTGTCCCAGGAGCCCTGGGGGGATGTAGGGACGGAGTTGCCACCAGGGTCCCAGGAGCCCTGTGGGGACCTGGGGACGGAGCTGCCACCAGGGTCCCAGGAGCCCTGGTGGTATGTGAGGCCAGAGCCATCTCCAGTGTCCCAGGAGCCCTGGGGGGATGTAGGGACGGAGTTGCCAGCAGGGTCCCAGGAGCCCTGTGGGGATCTGGGGACGGAGCTGCCACCAGGGTCCCAGGAGCCCTCGGGGGATGTGGGGACGGAGCTGCCCCCGGCCCAGCCCACCATGGGGGAGAGGCGAGGGACAAAGCGGGGGACCAGCCCCCCGTTGACACCACCCAGCAAGCGCAGGGCTCTCGATGGAGAGGGGGGCCGAGTCCCACCGCAGGGAGGAGACGGAGATGATGGAGGCGGGGGGGAATTTGTGTGTATTTGAAGAAGGGGGTGTATTTGGGGAGGGGATGTGTGTACTCGGGGAGTGGGGCATCATAATTGGGGATGGGGGCATGGTATTTAGGGGAGGGGGGTGTGCAGTTGTGGAGAGGGTTGTATTTGGGGGGGTGGGTATTTGGGGAGAGGGCTGTATTTGAGGGAGGGGGCTGTATTTGAGGGAGGGGGGTGTAGAGTAGGACCTTTTTTCTTGTGTTAAAAAGTTGTTTTGATTAAAAGTTGTTTCTCCAGAACCGCTCCGTGCCTGTTTGGGGGAGGGGGGGGGACGGGGACAGGGAGGGAGGGAGCACAGGGGGCACCGGGAATCAGCACCCCCCCCAGGTGCCACAGCCCCCACGAGCCCCAAATCAGAGCCCACGAGCCCCAAAGGGCAACGAGCTGCCCCCAGGGACGAGCCACCACCAGCGGGCTGGCAGTGGCCGGGGGGGGACTCCCCTGTCCCCTTCCCCAGGGGCAGCCAGGACAGAGGGGTCCCTGCAGGACCCACGCACACGGCCCCACGCAGAAAGCAGCACGCAGCCCCCGGGACAAGGACAGCCCTTGGGGACCGAGATGGGACACACACACACCACAACGCGGGCTGCAGGGCCTTGCTCTGGAACCCGGCCAGCGTCCCCTCCTGCGGAGACAGGGCTCGGGACACAGTCCCCCAAAGCCTGGGGACAAGCACACCCGTCCTCGGCTCACACCGCTCGGCTCCGGAGCCCGGCTTTGCCTCCCCACTGCAGGAAAATCCCCCCACATGACCCAAGAAGGGCATTCTTAAGGGCACTGTCCAAACGCCTCTCAAACAAGGAGACACTTGGGGCATCAACCACCTCTCCAGGACGCCTCTTCCACTCTTTGACCACCCTCTCAGTAACGGAACACTTCTCGTGTCAAGTCATCAGGGAGGGGAGCCCTAGGAGGAGGGGGAAGGGTTTGACACTGAAAGAGGGGAGATTGAGATCATGAGATGTGGGGAAGAACTTCTTTGCTGCGAGGGTGGTGAGAGCCTGGCCCAGGTTGCCCAGAGAAGCTCTGCCTGCCCCATCCCTGGAGGGGTTCAAGGCCAGGTTGGAGGGGGCTTGGAGCAAGCTGGTCTGGTGGGAGGTGCCCCTGCCCAGGGCAGGGGGTGGCACTGGGTGGGCTTTAAGGTCCCTTCCCACCCAAACCAGTCTGTGATTCCAGGGCATGCCTTCCAGCCCTGTCACCAGCTTGATTGCCCTCCTCTGGAGGCATTCGAGGACCTTCCCATCCTTCTCCAACGGTGGGGCCCAGCCCTGCACCCAGGGCTCCAGGTGAGGCCGCACAGCGCCGAGCACAGCGGGACAATCCCCGCTCTTGGCCGCCTGCTTCGACTGGGTTTGATGCCCCCCACGATGGGGGTTGCCCTCCTGCTGCCAGGGGACACTGATGGCTCCTCCTCAGCTGCTGCCCCCAGCGCCCCCACACCCCCTTTCTGCAGGGCTGCTCTCCAGCCACCCCTCTCCCCAGTTACACTTCTGCCCAGAGCAGGAGTGCCCATTCCCACTCCAGAGCCTTCTGCAAGGCCTCGTGGCCCTCAAGAGGGTCAACAGCACCTCCCACTTTGGCATCATCAGCTCATTAATGGGGCATTCAACCCCAAAAGCCAGGGGAGCAACTCTTCCCACCGTTTTTCTCATTCCACTGACAATGTTAAACTCAACCATTTCATGAGGACTCTGGCCAAGACCATCCCATCTCCCACCAGGCCTCCAGCAGGAGATGGGGAGGCTAGGGGAGGAGGGGGCGGGGCACAGGGAGCCCCCACATTCCATCCCTGGTGACCAAAGAGTCCTTAGCAGCGGAGAGACCGAGAGGACCGACGATGGCGCTGCCACCACTCTGGCTCCCACCGAACGGCCCCTGGGCCCCCGAGGCACCCCAGATGCTTCAGACCTTTGTGCTCCCCCAAACCTTCTACCCCCAAGGTAGGGACCGACCCCGACCTGCACCCTCCCGACACTCTCGAGGGCAAGAGCGCAGGAGGTGACCGCGGCCATGGCTCCTGTCTCTCTTCCAGGCTCAGCCACCCTGGTTCGACTGCCCGGGCAGGAGCAGCCCTTCCCCGCAGCCTGGGCACCCCCCGTAGGGGCAGCCCCATGGGCCCCACAGGCCCCACCACCAGGTATGGCCCCTACTGTCCCCTCTGCTGCCTTCAGCCCCCGAGGACCCCGGTCACCTTCACCACCCCCCAACCCTCTGCCTGGTCACCTTCACCATCCCACCTCCCCTCTTTCCCCCCAGCAGTTTTGGCACGGGGAGGGGGAGGCTTCAGCAAGCCCGGCTGAGCGTCCCTCCACTCGTCTGCCCAGGAAACCCCATTTCCAGAGACTTGCCCAACCCCTGGGAGCCATCTCTCCCGTTTCCCCCCAAAAGCACGTCCCCTCCCCAGTTGCCAATCCTGCCCCCCCCGGCACAGAAGCTCATCCCCGGGAGCGCCCGGCCACCGGCTCCCCAGGGGCCTGGCCCACAGCCAGCATGGGGGCCATGGGGGCCGGCTCGGTGGGTGCCCTGGAGGCTGCCCCGGCCCAGCACGCCTCCCTTTCCCCCCCCAGGGCTGCACAGGGCCACCTGCGGATGCTGCTTCGATCCCCGCTTCTTCCCTGTCGGATGGACCCTCACCAACCAGCCTCCGCCGGCCACTCCCACGCTCGGCCACGGCGCCGCTGCTCCCCCGGGCCCTGCCCTGTGGGGCCTCGGGGGCTGTGAGACCCTCCCGGCCTGGGCAGCCCCCGGCATCCTCCAGGGACAGCCCACACAGCCCCCGCTGACACAGCTCCCAGCCCACGGCCACCAGGGCAGAGCGGTGCCCGCAGCCCCCCCACTGCTGCTGACCTCCATCCCCGGCCTCCGGCACGTCCAAGGACCCCCTGCATGGAGCAGCATCTCCAGCACGGCCACCCCTGCGGGGGCACCCACGGGCAGCCACGTCCACCCACGCAGCCACGTGCCCCCCAGACCCTCTGCTGGCCCCCACAAACCACCTCCTGGGGACCCCGACAGCACCGTGCAAGTCACCGAGGAGATGCTCCTCCAAGAGGCCCTCAGGCTCTTAGATTCCTCCACGGACACGGTGGGCTCCAGCCAGGACAGCACCACCACCACCAGCTCCAGCACGGCCACCCCCGAGGAGGCTCGCCCACCCAGCAACCTCCCCCCATACAGCGACAGCTCCTGGGACAGCCTCGCATCCCCGGACAGCCATGGCCCCACCAGCTCGGCCGCTCTCTGCCACAAGCAGGCTTTTGGGGGGCTGGCAGTGCCCCAGGAGCTGCCTCTGGAGGAGGCCCTGAGCCTCTACAGCTGCTGCTGGGAGGTGGCAGGGCTCAGCCGGGACCATCCTGGCAGCAGCCCAAGGCCTGGGGACCCTGGTGCCACTGGCGCAGCCATCCGCCCCTGCGACTTCACCTCCCTCGAGCTGCCCAGGTTGCTGCTGAGCCCCAGCTACAGCCTGGAAGAGACCACAGAGGCCATGCACTTCCAGGAGGAACTCCTCAGTGGGAGGAAGTCCCAGGAGCCCTGGGGGGATGTGGGGATGGAGCTGCCACCAGGGTCCCAGGAGCCCTGGTGGTATGTGAGGCCGGAGCCATCTCCAGTGTCCCAGGAGCCCTGGGGGGATGTAGGGACGGAGTTGCCACCAGGGTCCCAGGAGCCCTGTGGGGACCTGGGGACGGAGCTGCCACCAGGGTCCCAGGAGCCCTGGTGGTATGTGAGGCCGGAGCCATCACCTGTGTCCCAGGAGCCCTGGGGGGATGTAGGGACGGAGTTGCCACCAGGGTCCCAGGAGCCCTGTGGGGACCTGGGGACGGAGCTGCCACCAGGGTCCCAGGAGCCCTGGTGGTATGTGAGGCCAGAGCCATCTCCAGTGTCCCAGGAGCCCTGGGGGGATGTAGGGACGGAGTTGCCACCAGGGTCCCAGGAGCCCTCGGGGGATGTGGGGACGGAGCTGCCCCCGGCCCAGCCCACCATGGGGGAGAGGCGAGGGACAAAGCGGGGGACCAGCCCCCCGTTGACACCACCCAGCAAGCGCAGGGCTCTCGATGGAGAGGGGGGCCGAGTCCCACCGCAGGGAGGAGACGGAGATGATGGAGGCGGGGGGGAATTTGTGTGTATTTGAAGAAGGGGGTGTATTTGGGGAGGGGATGTGTGTACTCGGGGAGTGGGGCATCATAATTGGGGATGAGGGCATGGTATTTAGGGGAGGGGGGTGTGCAGTTGTGGAGAGGGTTGTATTTGGGGGGGTGGGTATTTGGGGAGAGGGCTGTATTTGAGGGAGGGGGGTGTAGAGTAACTTTCATAGGACCTTTTTTCTTGTGTTAAAAAGTTGTTTTGATTAAAAGTTGTTTCTCCAGAACCGCTCCATGCCTGTTTGGGGGGGGGGGGGGGGACGGGGACAGGGAGGGAGGGAGCAATAACAAAGCACCAAGGACTGAATAGCAGGAGGAGCGAGGAGAGCATAAGGAAACCCAAAAACAGGGAAACCAGGGAATGTTATCCTGAAGGATGCTGACAGGGGAGCAACACAGGAGCCCTCAAGCCCAGCTAATGAGAGAGTAGCATGGATCCACAAGATAAACAAATGGGTGCATCAGGTAAGCAAAGGCTCAGAGCAACATCAGGGTATTTGTTGAAGGAGGCAAAGGGGAGCCAGGAGACGATGGAAGTCCAGGGGCTGAGACCCCGAGGAGACAAAGCCACAGGGGAGGATGAGGAGGGTGTTTTTTTGACAGCAAAGAGCCACTGAAGAGTAGTGGGAGACCCTCAAGGAGGGAAAGAAATAAGGACACCGAGGGAAAGCTGCACAGGAGCCAGAACACTTTCCAGGAGAGAGAAACACAGGGAAGCGGGAACTCCCCAGCACACCCCAGCACCTTTCCTGAGGGAAAGGGGCCCTATAGCAGACAGCAGGGATCGCCTCAGCCGCCATTTTATCTAGCCGGAGGGAGGGGTGGGGCCGGGGGCGGGGCGGTGCCGCCCGGGGGGCGGGGCGGGGGCCAGCCCCGCCCCGCCCCCCCTGGCTGGCCCCGCCCCACCGCTACCTGCCTGTCGGCGCTGTCCGCCATTTTGTGGCAGCCGCAGGGAGGCGCGGGAGGGGAGGACATGGTCTCAGAGACCAGCGGGAGACCGTAACCGGTGTTAGGATTTGAGGAACCTACAACAATTTATTGGCATTTAGACAATTATTCTCTCACCCGATGACCCCTCCCCACCCAGGAAGGGGAATCAGGGAATAAACCGAGGAAACCTCAGGGTAGAAATATAAACAGATTTAATAGAATAAGACTAAAAAATTTACATTGATAATACTAAAGAGCCAATATGGATCCCAATACCAATACAAGGATTATACTCAGCCAGTTCTATCAGTCGTGCATTTCCCAAAGTGATGGCCAATGTGGGACCCTGCGAGCGGCGCGGCTTTGGGAGAAAGGGCTCAGGGCTCCGGCACCGGGGCAGGGAGTTCTCTGGACCATCACTGTCAAGGGAGAGAGAGAGAACTCCTCAGCAAACTTTCTAATTTATACTGAATTCTAATTTATACACTGGCTTGTGTCAGCCATGGTGTGGCCAGCACGACCGGCGTCCTCCTGTACTGGGCACTGGTGAGGTCTGTGAGGACACCACTGTCCACTGGTGAGGTCCCACCTCTAGGGCTGTGTCCAGTTTCGGGCCCTTCGCGACAGGAGGGACATTGAGGGGCTGGAGCGGGTCCAGAGAAGGGCAACGGAGCTGGTGAGGGGTCTGGAGCACAAGTCTTGTGAGGAGCAGCTGAGGGAGCTGGGGGTGTTCAGCCTGGAGAAAAGGAGGCTGAGGGGAGACCTTCTCGCTCTCTACAACTCCCTGAAAGGAGGGTGTAGCCGGGGGGGTCAGTCTCTTCTCCCAAGGAACAGGCGATGGGACAAGAGGAAATGGCGTCAAGTTGCTCCAGGGGAGGTTTAGGATGGATATTAGGAAAAATTTCTTCACCAAAAGGGTTGTCAAGCCTTGGAAGAGGAGGCCCAGGGCAGTGGTGGAGTCACTATCCCTGGAGATGGGCAGGGCAGACGTGGTGCTGAGGGACATGGGTCAGTGGTGGTTTGAGCAGGGTTGGGTTGATGGTTGGACTCAATCTGAAAGGTCCCTTCCAACCTTAATGATTCCATGATTCCACGACTCTTAACAGTTTCCCTCCCTTTGTAACCTGACGTTTCTAGCTGATTCACGGCTGGTTGTAACCATTTATCCTTGTGGCAACGGCTTTATTAATTCACTTCACACTGTTCATTTTCCTGCCTTGTACAATCCATGTTGACAAATGGCTCCCAGCACTGCCCTGTTTGCAGTAAGCTTTTTTCGTGTTTCCATGCAAGAAATACATGACTTGACACACCTGTGAAGAGCCTGGTGCCATTTCTGTCGCATCTTTGAAAGATGATTTCACGGGGAGACCTGTCCTCACGTTTCTAAAATTCCACATCACCATGAGACCTTCAGACTGATGTGTTTTCATATTGAACTGCAACAGACAATGAATATATTTCAGCAAAATGGGATCGTTCCTTTAAAAGCTGACATACAACTTAATAGGATAATACCTTCTAATTGCCATCACAGTTTTAACTAACACAGTGTTTATGGTGATAAATGAAATGATGAGATTGCAAATGTGCCGTTACAAGATAAAGGCATCAAAGCTCTGTGCAGTGTTGTCTTGTGCCCATGGCCTCAATTTTTGGAGATCTGAGACCCATTTCAGGCGCAAGAATGGGATTGCTTAATTAAAACCTGAATGATACAAGGCAAATACAAAATTCGCAGTAACAGGAAGCTGCCATTGATGTGAATGACAAAATGATGATATTGTGGCTGGCATACATAGCAGCATGAGCAAATAACAGATGTACAAACATCTTTAATGTTTTATGAGGCCTTGAAGGATATTTCCAGACCTGTCAGGCTTGGAGTTTACATGTGAGGATTCCCCATCTGGCACCGAGAGCTATGATAAAGAAGAAAATTGCAACGTCTTTAACATCTCTCTTAATCATTAACATCCCTGATGGACTCTTCATTTAATGATGCTGACCATTATGTTTTCTTGATACTGTGCCCTTCGGACTATGGCAGAGGCTGGGCTGTTCCTGTTGTAAAGTGCACAGGATTTGGAGCCCAGTATGGCCCAGTGTAACAGGGCCCCCTGAAGGGGTTTCAGAAATGGGTTTCTGGGCAGATAAACCAGATACCACCAGTGCAACAACGTTGGGAATTTACTACCCAAGGCCTTGCTATGTCAAGATAGGTAGAGGAAAGATATTTGCATTTTCATTGTGTGGTTTTCCATGAGTTCCAGTGTCACTGTTACCAGTACAGAGCTATTTCCACACACACGTGTGCAAGACTGGCACAGAACACACACTCCTCTATATGTTTTTGCCGCTACATTGCAAGTTCCTGTCCTTCAGGTGAGATCTTGCTCTTCTTCTGGTCTAGAGAAAGGTATGTTAATTTGATTTTCAGTTATGTTACTCAACTAACTTGTACATTTTATTGCAGGAATATTCTGAATTTTTGGCCAAAGTTAAGCACTTGACAGGGATACGGGATTCACAGCTTACAAGGACGTTACACACTCAACGTACCACGTACAAGGATGTTACACACTAACATACTCTGTACCATGGGTGCTGCAGAATACTGTGTGAATGACAAAAAGACATTTGTTTCCTGCATAGAAAATAGCGGAAATTTACAGTCACAGACTGCTCCTGTGCAGTGGAAATCGGTTCAGATATAAAGGGATGGCCTTGGCTACCAAAAAATTGCTGGCAGTGCACAGAGGGAAAACTCTTGACCAGCAGGTCCCTTGAGGTCATTGCTGAAGGACTTGGAGCACAGAAAAGCTTCTCCTGCAGATCCTGACTGGTGTCTCGTTTACACGGGAACAATTTGATCTCTTCAGCAGTCACCACTCAGGCAGGGTCCTGTTTGCCTGCACTATGGCTGGTGCCCGACGCCGTGGGGAGAGAAGGTAACGGGAAGGCACCGACTGAGCCCGGGCCTGTCCTGCCACATGTTCTGCTCTGGTCTCGCTTCTGCCACAGGAAAAGGCTTTTATTTCTCCTCCTGCGGGAGCAGCAGGGCAGGACCCGCGCGGGGGCAGCCATGGAGGCCCACCTCCTCCTCCCAGATCCCTCCTGCGGCTTCAGCAGGCCCCAGCGGCGCAGGCCGAGGCCGGGGGGCGCCGGCTCCGCTCCTGGCCGTTCCGTCCCGGCGGGGATCGCCCTGCTCAGGCTGGCCGCCACCTCCCGCCGGCCTCTCCAGGAACCCCGCAGGCCCGCTGACGGCGAGGGCGGTGCAGGGCCCCTGCTCTCCCGCAGAGGCTGCCTGCGGCCCCGGCAGAAGCGCCGGAGCCTCCGCGTTTCCCCGCCGGCCGAGGGCCCGCAGGTGGCGCCCCCTCCCCGGGGCCGGGGGGCTCGTGCGGAGGCGGCGGGCCTAGGGGCAACGCGCGGGCCCCGCTCCCCGCGCCAGGCCGGCGGCGCCGCACGCGAGAGGCCGCCCCCCGGCCGGCGCTTGACGGACAGGCCAAGGGGCCAATGGGGCGCGGGGCACGTGCACGCGGCAGCCAACGGGGCTCGGAGGGCGGGGCGGGGGCGTGGCCGGCGGCGCTGCGAGCGGCTTGTTGTGCGCGCTGCGGAGCCGTTAGCCTCCCGCTGCACAGGCCCTACCGAGCCGGCCACAGGTGAGGCCGCGCCGCCGCTGGCTGCGGGGCGGTGCTTGCGGAGCCCCCGGCGGCGCCCGCCAGGCCGGCGCGGGCGGGAGCGGGCGGCGAAGGCCGCGCCAGCGAGGTGGAGGCCGAGGCCTGGGCCTGCGGGGGGGAGGGGCCGGCCGGAGGGGGAGCGCGGGCCCGGGGCGGCCGGGCGGCGAGCGGGGCTGCGGCCTGCGGGCCGGAGGCGGGCCTGCGGCCTTCGCGGCGGCGAGGGCCTGCGAGAAGCGGATGGGGCGCGGGCGGCGGAGGAGGGCCTGAGGCCTCCGCGCTCCTGGGCGAGAAGGCCTTGGGTCGTGCTGGCCGGGGCTGGCGCGAGGGGGGCCGGCCCCGGGTGGCGGAGGCGCCGCCCGGGTCCGTGCCTTATCTTGGAGCCTTTCATCTTCTGGTTAATGCCGTTGCCTTTCATATTTATTTGGCCTGTGTCTGCATGGACACGGCTTTTAAATCTCCCACCTTCGTTGAGACTGGCGCATCTTTATTGACTGGCAGTGTCTGAGGGTGGGCTTCCTAATGAGGACAATGCGTGTTAATGTTAGTGCTGATTTGGGCCGGCAAGGAATAGGGTAAAGCAATGCTGCGCTGAGTGCGTTTGGCCGGAAGAAATCTTGCCTAAAGTAGCAGTCCACTATTGTTAGTACTCGTGGGAGGCTTTTCAAAGTAGAGCGTTTACCCTTTTTTTTTTTTAGTGATTGGAAGTGGCAAGAATGTGTTAGGGGGACAGTCGGTGGGAGGGCGTGGGTGAAAGGAACGTGTGTGGAGGTAGCTTGGAGAAAGGGCCGCTGAGCTCTGCTGGAATAGTTGTGTGGAAGTGTGTGCTGGCTACCGTATTCTGTAACGCTGGCTAGCGGAGTAGCATTATCTCTTGGGCAGAGGCTTATACCTGAGACTTACTGAGGAGGGAAGCATGTTTTGTTGCATGAAGGACTTGCGCTGGGATCCTGTGGACCACTTAATGAGGCATCTGTGGAAAATAAAGGAGGAAAGAAATGGGCAGGGTAGAGATTCATTCCCTTTATTAATGTTTGTTGTTGATGATGTTTGATTACTGTTTGTGGTCTCTGTGTTTCTGTTCCTTTTTTCTTTTATACCCTGAATGTGTATGTTTTTCTGCTCGTATCACTCAGCTCTTACTTCTTTACCAACCTGCTGTTCCCCAGCAGGGAAACTCATGTTTTAACCACTTTTCTTTCTAGATCTGCGTGAACGGAGTTCTCTGACTTGTGTATCTCTTTAAAACTGGGGCGATGCTTAGGTTCCATAGGCTTTATCAAGACTATATGGTTGATATGATTTCTTAGATTAACTTTTGGATTATGTCTGTGTTGTATGATAGATAATAAAGTCTAGATTCTTGAGCCTGTAGGTCTGTGCAGCATGATACATTACTCTGGGACTGTCCTAGTTTTTGTTCTGCAGCAGTGTAACAGTATTTGTATAATGATGCTAATGAGCCTGTGGTTTCATGATTCAAAATGTTCTGCAGTCCTGAGTTATAGAACGCTTGCAGTAGGCTCTCTCTTAGCTTGATTAGAATATGAGCAGCAACATCTTAAGCTAATATGGTTGTTAAATTTATTGTATAGTGAGTTTATAGCTTTAGTTATTTAGCACTAATGTGGGTGGTTCTGCAGCACCAGGTAAAGGTGGCAACTCTGCTTTCCTCTGTGAGTTGTCTTATGCCGTGCCAGGTTTGTGGGAGCAGCAGTAGTAGTAAGCGTGGTCTAAATGGAAATGTGAGTATTGTGTCTAGCGTTTTTCTCAACTTAATCATGTCTGTTGAACGTGGCCAGTGCCTAGTGCTGACACCAGCTTACCATGAAATGTGCTCTGTGCTCCTAATTAAAGCGTTCTGTTTTCTGTTTGCTGGTTCTTGCATGTTCTGTCGCTTTTTTTCTTGCTGAAAAAAACCCTCCCTGTCTTGACCTGTCAGAGATATGTCATTTTACTTTCGGAGTCTGCTTCCTTAAGCTGTTGTGCTAGCCTGCTTTCTTTCCTGAAGCTTTGGTCTCTGTCTTGTTTTTGCTTATTTGTTACGAGCCCTCCATGAATTGGTGACAGTAAAATGTTACTAGGTGTTGCGATGACCATGTGTCTTGCGGATATCCTACCTGTGAAGGTGGCAGACTTTCAGTTACAGAAAACTCAAGCTTGCTGTATTTGCAGACTTCAAAATGATGCTTAGAGAAACTGTTCTGTTTGGACCTCCAGGTACTTTAGAAAGAACATGGAAGGCAGCTGCAGGAGATTCCTGCCAATTTAAGCATTTAGGAAGAGAGACATAGTTCGGAAAATGTGAGGGGTTACATTTTGCCTTCTATTGGAGTTTGATCAGGGCACGTCTCCTTTTTGATGTGCGGTTCTGTGATCTAGGCACCTGCAAGCTTCAAACTGCTGGCCTAAATGATCCATTTGATTATACAATCTTGTTATATGTAGGTGATGTATGCAAAAATAGATTTTAAGCTTCTTTTGTTTTGGTTTTGGGGGGTGGGGCTGAGACGTTCTTCATATGCATGGGTTTGCTGCTTTTTATTTTATTTTTTAAGTATTAGTAGCAATGGCATAGTATAAAGTATGATTTCTTTCCTCTCACCCACTGCTTCCATGGCCTCCTTGTAGGAGTGCTGTAGCAAGTTGTGGTGTCTCATCAAGCCTTCAGAGATGGATTTCGAGCTCCTTGTTTTGTGCTGGTGAATGAGTTGGATGCCGTCACCTCCTTCTGTTACTTCCCTTGCCTTCCTGTCCTAGGGAAGTGAAAGTACCAGCTGCTAATCCAAGGATGGATCAATGCGTGGGGCAGCTGTTGTCAAAACGTGTCTGGAATCCGCAGTTCTTATGTCCACTTCTTCTCACCTACCGCAAGTGTCCTGTGCATAGGAAAGGAGTTGTTCCCTCCCAGCACAGTTCTTTGCCTCCAGATGTTTTTTTTGTAGGTGAAAAAATTTCCAGAGGCTATTGCTGCACAGTCTGACACTGTCTAGAACAAGGAAGATAATAACTTCATTCTTCTTTTTATATCTGTTTATTGTAAACCTGTCGTTTTTAACATACCAGTGCAGGAGGTGAGATAGTCCCAGCTGCAAAAAGTTGTCCGCCTGCCTCTTCGCTGTGTAAGAACTCCTTTATAATATTAACTGTCAGCATCTTTGACCCAGGGACGAGACGACCTGGGGAAGGTGTTGACGTGAAGCTCTGAGCAGGGCTCTGTAGCCCCCTCTCTCTGTCAAGGCTATTAACCTTGAAAGATGGGGAAAACAGTGATCCAGCTGCAGATGTTTAGTACCTGAACTGCATAGTTTCCAGTTGGCTCTTGTTCATACCTGTCAAGCAGAGATGATGTCAAGGAGGCCCTGATCCTCCCCTTTGCGTTAAAGCAGCAGTGGGTGGGAATTATGGCCAGTCTGTATCTGATTTCTGACAGCATCCTAACTATGATGAATTTTGTTCCTGGGAATTGAGTATAGTTCATCAGACTGGTAAAATGAGGTCATTCCTCTGAAGAATGCAGCTTATTTTTTGACCTCAGATACTTCTGTTTCTGAACAGCATTAGAAGCATTGACACAAACACTTACCTTGATGATAATATCACTAATACGTTGTACTAGAAATCATCGATTTAGCATATGGAAGTAAAGTTTGTTGAAATGCAGTAATAGATTTTAGTAATAACCACTTCTGGTGCAGCGATATTTTTATCGTCAGAACTGGCGAAAGTGTTGGAATTTTCAGTTTAGTCAAGCTAAGGAGAAAAAAGGCAGTGTCTTCATTCCAGGTTTGCAAAGAGGGAGAAGCCTCAATAAAAAGATGAGATCTATTAACTCTGAAAAATCTGAAGGACTGGCAAGCAGAAAGGATCTGTTTGGTCACCAGGTTTACAAGCAGACTTAAACATTGGTGTGGAAGGAACAGAATTAAAATTTTAGCAAGTTATGTGGCTTAACACTTAAGAGTTTCAGTATAAAAGAATCTCCCTGTCTGAAGACAAACTTTTTTTTTTTTTAAGTGACCTTCCTTAGCCTGTCTCAGTAGACTGAGTTGGTCTCATTCTTTGGGAGGGGGGAGAGTACAGATGCCAAAAATTTCAAATTGAATATTGAATTTAAATTTCTCCTGTTTGCTGATTTAAAATATTGTGGCTGCGGGGGAGAGGAATTCAGATGAGACAGCTACGCGGGAGAGAATACTGATGTTATTGATCGCTGTGGGACAATGAAAAGAGAAATAGGGTACCAGTACAGTCAGGGGGACTTTTCACATGTACCAAACGTCATGCTTCAAAGTTCAGGAAGATGCCTCTTCCAACGGAACAGAAGATTCATGCTCATGAAGTACAGTAGCTGCCAGTCAGCCTCAGCAAGCCTAGCAAGTGAGAAGAGATGAGATCAAGATTCTTCCTTCGTGGTCATGGACTTGCTTTCTGGAAACAGCATCAGGCATCTCTCAAACATCGGCATGCTACTTGGGATCTTAATTATTTTTATTCATAAGGAGTACTTAAGCATTATCACCTGTCTTTGCAGGTATACATTGAAATGATCTGTTGAAAGAGCACGTAGCTCAGGTCTGAGTTGAGGTTTCGCAGTGCATGACCTGTACTGTGCGTGTACACGCCAGGATAACCTTTTGTGTTAAACTTCACAGATTTTCCCCTCATTTGCTGTATGAATGTTGTTCTTGAATTGAAGAGAAAATCTGTGGATTTTGTGATTTCTCCTTTCCCTTCCTACCCCCAGCTGGTTTTTGGTGTTTGGTCAAGATAAAAATCCTCTGCAATTTGAAGTAATATTGTATTAATGCAGTGCGGGTCTAGTGGGAATGGGGTTTTGCACTGTGTCATCCTTGATGTGCAGCCTGTATGGATGCTCACGGAGAGGTTTGTGCTCGTGGGGTGCAATGTGGGAAGCTGCTGGGGACATGAAAGCAGTTTGTGTAAAGAACAAAAGGGGTTTTCTTGGAGATCATGGGGAAATAATCTGTGGCATATGTGAAGTAGAGGAATCTGGATTAAGAAATAGATGTATTCTGGGAGTGGAGCTTTGGGAAACTTTTCTGGGAGGCACGTAGGCCTAGTGGAGGTTTTTCTGCTGGTGTGGCTTCTAAAGTGAAACACATTCTGTTTCTTACAGTGATTTCTGAGAAGAAAACATGGGTGGGTTTTTTTGCCAGTCTCTGTCCCTTCTATATCTTGATTAAACTCTTGCTTCTCAATCCTGTCTTGACAGCTGGCTGCAAAGCAAGTTTTTACATGGCAATGCGGTGTTGGATTGTTCTTGGAAAGTTGTTTTCTTGGAACAGCCAAAACTAGTAGAGGCTCCCTGCAGGCTTTTCGGTGTGTGTGGCATTGCTTCTGGCGTGTGGTCAAATCTAGACATCTTGGCATCTCTGCATCTGCCTTTTGCAGCTGTGTGGATTGGTTTGGCATTTCCCTTGATGTAGTAGTGTCCTTTCTGTTCTATTTCAGGTGTGATCTCCAAGAAAGACTGCTCAGCAGCTTCAAAATAGAGTGGTAGAGCAGTGTCCAAGAGAGATAGCCAGACTTATTGTTTGAGTCAGCCACGGCTTGCGGGGGAGGCATGTCAACAAATATCATCCATGTGCAGAAGAAACAGGAGGAGGTCTCTTCTTTGTATAGCCCTGAAGTTCTACTTGAAGCACCCCATCAAGATTGTTGAGGTCAGCCAGTGTATTTAAGAATAAACCCTTGAGACTGAAGTCCGAGGTGGTCAGGACAGCTCACCGGCAGAACTCTGCCAGCGTCACTGCTCTCAGTGCAGGATCCCTGCTCGTTCCCCAGTATTAATACCAGTAAGGAGACCTCATCAATTTAGGCATTCTGTGGAACGCTGTCTCCCGCAGTGCTTCCTGCACAGCGTCTCCTGGGTGGTGCTAATTTGTACTTCATTGTGAGGCCAGGCTGAGGTGTTGGGTCAATAGCCTGTGTCAGCAGCCTCACTTCTCCTGTGGTTTGAGAACCACCCTGTGCTCGCTGTGGCCCATTCCCTGTGTTCCAGTGAAGGTCCCGCAAAGTCCGTGCCACAACAACACGTTCATCTGGCTCTCTGGCCACGTGGCAGACAGTGGTGTAGTCTGCGTGTTTCTGGTATCAGAGACAAGAAATAGGTCTGAGGTGGCTCTGACCTTCCTGTGTTCAGCACGTTAGTCCTCCCTCTGCACCTGTGGTGCTGCATGGCCTTCGCTGTTTGCAGAAGTGTATTGCATGAATGGGGACAGGTCAGTGCTGGAGTCGTAAGACCTGCTGCCTGGATTTTAATGAAGGTGCTAATTGATAGCATGAAGGAGCACAGAGCTCCTTGCTCCTGGAATAATTTCCTGTTTTAAGTTCTGTAGTAGCTAAAATCCTCACATTATTGTCATGTGTTCAGGTGTCTACATTGAAGTCTGTGATCCCAGTAGTGGTCTAGTGCCTTTGCAGACCCGTGAACAAGGGGAAGGTACATGAAGCTTCTTGCCTGATCTTGAAGACAGACAGTTATCTTTGTTGCCAGAGTTCCCATTTCAGATTATCTCAGATTGGTACAGGTCTTCCTTCTTAGCAAACGTCTCCCAGTGAAAGACTTAGTAACACTCCATCCTAGAATTCTGGGTGGAGATGCTGAGTGTCATTTGGAAAAAGATTTTATCGGTCTGTTGCCAGAACCATTTGTGTCATCTTGTGCACCTTTGTTAGAAGGCGATTGTCATGGTCAGTGCAATGTTTCTGAAAAAAATAGCTTGGAGAGCTTTTTCAGTCTAGTCTAGAGTGCTGACCTGGGGAATGCCCGTCTTTGAAGCAGGTAGTGAAGGGCTGTGTGAATTCAAGCACCTCCAGAGTTAATGGACGATTCGGGTGCTGTATGTACGGTTCCACTTGGTTGCTCTGTGCATCTTTAGCATCCTAAGTTTGAGGGCATCCTGCACATGGAAGAAAAAGAAGGCTGCCTTTTAAAACGAGCTGTTGCAGGGTTTGGTTATTTAAAAAAATAAAAAAAAAATTCTCATTTTGGGAACTGCAATGCACTGGAACTTAGTCTTAAAGTTTCCTTTTTTTGGGACATAGAATTGAAGGCCTTTTTTGGAAAGGCTACAGAGTTCCCCGGTCATTGCAGCTGGCCTTCCCAAACGGAGTTGTCAGGGCTTTTTCCATCCTTGACCTGTCTGCTGAGAATATGAGTGTTTTCAGCCTTCTGATTTATGTCAACATGGTTTGACAAACATCAGTTAATGAAGTTAGAGATCCAAGTTAGTTTCTAGGCCTGGTTCTCAAGTCTGAAATATTTACTGATACGTTTTGATTCCTTTGATAAAAGAAAGATCAGGAGATCCCCTCGACATATTTCAGTGAGAGCAGAATAAACTTGTTTTCTTACAGAGCATTTCTCATTTCATCCATACTGACCATTTCATGGCCTGTTCTTTTGGGAATCCTTTTCAGTACGCAAAGGTTAACAATTCTCCAGGGGCTGTTTCTATTCTCACTGGCACGAGAACTCTTCACCACCAGTGGAGGAAGTGGTTTCCCACTAATTTCCAGGATGGCCAGAAAGTGTTAGTCTTGCAGTAGATTGTGCAAGTGCTTGGGGAAAGATTAGGAAGAAAGAAGCATCTTCTTTGTCAGCACTCTGCTTTTTCTCTTCTATACCTTTATCGTTTCTGTGTGTGTTCTTCCTGGTATCCCATGAAAACGTTTGCCAGATCTTTATGGAAGGGCTTCCTATCATTTTTTTCTAATATCTGAAGAAAAGCAGATGGAAGGCTTCCTTCACAGTTCTCATTGCTTCTGAATCGGCAATGCCCTGGGCGCTCCTTGCTTATCACAGGGAGATAGAGATGGTGAGTGTTGCAGGCAGTGAGATTAGAGGCTGTGGTAAAATGATTTAAAGTTGATAACCACTTGCCAAACTCCTGTCAATTTTGCTACACGCCAGACATAAGTCTGGGAACTTGCCATCATGGTGTGCTGGGGAGTTTTTTGGGCTTGGTATCTAGCCTCCTTTTTAGGCAGCAGCTAGACCTTGGAGGTAAGGAAAATAGATTATTATTTTATTTTTTTTAATTTAAAAGAAATTTTTGGAAAGCATTAAAATATACAGCAATTTCTTAAACTTGGCAGGAGGATAATATTGGCAGCGGGAAGGATTTGTATCATATCTTGGGCAAATTTGGTTAAAGTGAAAGTAACTTGAATTTTTGTCTTGTAAAGATGGGAAAATCTCAACGGTTCTTCCTTTGCTTACTAAATATTCTAATTGTACTGTACAGCTTCCATGCTCATCAACATATTGGTGTGTTGTAGGGCTTGAATTTTATACAGGACAAAGGCAAGCAAAGTTGTTTTACATTTCCAAAATTGTTTTAACGGAAGTCATCTGATTTTGGAGCTCCACTGTGTTGAACAAGGAAGGTTCAGCTCTTTGAGTCTCATTTAGCAGGACAGGAAACTTCTGAGGCTGCACTCAGGCAGTTCTGACAGAGCTGGAAAGGAACATAGATGTAGTGCCGTAATTTCACAGTAGAGCTGAGACAACCTGGCAGCTTAAAATCACTCGACGGGGGCAATCTCTTCCCCTGCGGTTTCCCCTCTTGCTCTCCTCTCTTCCGGCATTAGCGCCGGTGCTTATCGTTCTGCAAGGGAAGCAGATAAAAACTGCTGACACAAGAAAAAGCGCTTCCCTCCTGGTGTAGTTTTCCATGGTTTTCATGGCACAAACTGGTTACCTCCTGGGCAGGAGGGTGCTGGGGCCTGCTCGTGGTGACACTGGAAAGGCAGCCAGGGGGATGGATGGCTGGTTGGAGTGAGAGGGGCTGCGAAATCTCTCCTTCTCTAAGCTGCCAGCTGTTAGTGCTTCGACACATATTTAAAAAAAAAAGGGATTAACTTTAAATCTATACTGTGCTAAATCTCAAATTAACATAAATCTGGTCATGGTTTATTCTAAAATGGTATCTTCTGTTATCGCCACTTAAAAAATCTGACCTTCACAAGAACAAAGAATGAAGTAAATGCCAAACGTGACTTAACTACTGGTGAGGGGACGAGAAGTCCCTTCCTGCAGGCAGCGTTCCCTTTCTAGATGTAGGATTTCTAGTTTCTGTTCCTGACTTTTTCCGTTATTCAGCTCCTGGTTTTCAGCAGCAGTGCGGTCCCTGGAGAGACTCAGCCATTGGAAGATCCTGGCAAATGAAGCCGTGTACCATTGCTGCTCGGGCCCTTGGCATCACGGGCAGCAGGGTCTGTAGTTTCATAAACATCTGGAAGCTGATGCTGTGTCGTTGTCTTGTGTTAATGGTTGTAACTCAAAATCACCTTATTTGAGAAGCTTTTGTGGTTATATGACTGCTTCTGACCCATCTTAATGCAAATGTAAGTTGGCAAACATTGCTAGTATTACCTACGTGGAGCTCAGTGCTTGCTGGCGGCACGGGGATGAGCGAGAAGCGTTTGCATCCTCTGAACACCTGACTTGGTGTTTTACTGGTGCCCAAGAAGCAATAATATCTTAAACTGTTCTAATTCAGCTCAGATTGATTATCTCCTCGAGCAAGATTAGCGCTGTGCTAGTGATTCCTGCTTCAGTTCTCAAGCAAACTGCGACTAGAGGAATTTTAATAGTAGTTGCTTATGTACAGCATCTTATGTTATTCTTTTGGCCAAAGGAGTATATTGGCCAAAAGTCCTATTACAGTAAACACAAAGCTCTTCCTTGAGCCTGGGGTAATTAATTCTTCTGTGGTGGCACTGAGGGGTTCGATGAGAAGCAGATTTCGAGTTGAACTTGGAAGGTTTACACTAAACTTTCAGAAAAGAGTTAAAATTACAAGTCTGTCCGAATTTCATCCAAAAAGAAAAGTGGTCTTACGCCTCTTACTGGTGGAGTCTGATTCGGAAACACATTCATACTTAAACATTAAAGTGCCACTTTATGATGTCAGTTGACATGCCTGTGCTGCTCACAGGCCAAAGAGTTGGGATTCTGTGGTAAAACAGCGATGAGTTAAGAGGAGTGTTGAACTGAGCATCAGGAGGCGATGAATTCACTTCAGGGGTTTAGCAGCTTTTCTGTTAAATCCGCGTGCTTCACAGCTGGTTTTAAGAATTGTTAAACAAAACTCTGTATTTTGAAGCTAGAGATGTTTGGCGCTCCGGAACCGTGAGGATGAACAGATCTGCAGCCCCAAACTTGCGAACCAGAGCCTGGAACCAGACAAGATGCTGGCTTCCTGGTGGTGGTGGTTTCCAGAAGGAACACGCCAGGCCCAGGTTCCTGCATCTGCCAGACCTCTTTTTCTCCTGTTGCAGGAATAGGGTTTAGCCATCCTGATTTTGACAATTTCAAAGTAGTTGTAAGAGCGCTTTAAATTTTACTCTTCTGGCAGGCCTTGAGCAGCTTGGGCCTGGTGTGAGTTCAGTTGTAGATGTGCTCTGAGACAGCAGGAGCCAGGAGGATATCTTCCTGTGATGGAATTTCTGGATGTTTTCTCAAGGCTTTCTTTAAAAAGGTGCAAAAATAGAAAATCAAATACTCAATATACACCAAAGTTAGTGCCCCAGTACAGATTCCTCTGTTATGTATGTTCCTCGTATATGCCATTAAACGGACACCCAAAGACAACAATTTAATAATAACAGGGCCTTAAGATGCAGGATAAGTGATGTGTGAAGGAGAAAATATTTAGAAAATAAATAGTCCCCAGTTGAAATACTGAACTGGGTCTGGTAGGTCTGGCTGCTGCTCCTCTTTCTGTCTTTTAAGAGTTCTGGGTATAAGGTTGGAATTAAAGTTGAGGTGGCAGTTTTGATTTTGGCTCATGAAGTGTGTGGACGTGGGGAACCTGATTTTTTGACTCTGCAGTTGTGAACGCTTTGGTGTTTACAGGAATGTGCACAAAAGCTGTCTTGATGCCTTTTTTTTTTAAAAAAAAAAAAAACCCAACAAAAAAACAAACCACCAACCCTTAAGAGCTCCCTTAATGGTATGATGGTACATAGTTTTGGAAAATGCTATGATTGTTAGTTCGAAAGAATGAATTGTCCTGGAAGTTTCAACAAATAATGTTTTGTTTTGTGAGTGGAAAAAATGTGCAGTTGAAACAGTTGCTCGTTCTCAGTTTGGTTTTGTGTGGGGTTTTTTTTTTTTAATAAACATTCAAACTTATTTCAGGTGGAGAAAATTTGGCTTATTGAAATGCAAAGACCTAGAACTTACTTGGGATTTTTCTCTTTGCAGATATTTTATAAAATGTCTAATGGTTATGAAGATCACATGGCTGAAGATTGCAGGGATGATATTGGTAGAACAAATTTAATTGTGAACTACCTCCCTCAGAACATGACGCAAGATGAGTTACGGAGTCTATTTAGCAGTATCGGCGAAGTTGAATCTGCAAAACTTATTCGGGACAAAGTTGCAGGTATAATCCAGTATATACGAATTTTTTTCTTTGTGATGGACTGCTGAAGTAAACACTTAATTGAATGCAATTTAATGTAGAAATAGTAAATATTTGTGTGTGTGTGAATAATCACGCTGCTGACAAGTATGCATATAACTAATGCTGCAACGAGTTACAGAGTATTAGAAAGATAGTAATTAATTTAGCCTTAAGTATTCTATTTTGTATATGGTTAAGAATTCCAAGAAGTACAGGTCCTAAATTTGAACATCAATAGACATGTCTAAAACTAGTCTGAATTTGGTCCCCAGCTTATTTATTCTTCCTACAGTCTGGGCATTTTTGACTCTCTTAGAGCTCTGAATATACAAACAAACCCTTTGATCTGATTTTGATCAGTAAAATAAAGGTGTGGCATGTGTCTGAAACAGTTGTAGCCTTATCACTCTTCAGGAATTTAACTTGTAAGTTCTTTAAATAGGATTGTTAGTAGTAGCTTTAAAACAATGAGAGTAATGAATTGTTCAGATTTGTGAAACTTAATGTTTCCTTGAAAACAACCGAACGCTGGTGGAGCAGCTGGTGCCATAGGCTGTATATGTTTAGCTGCAGGAGCTTTTTATCAACTCTGTGAAGTTTTAATCCTTGCCCAGTTAAAAAAATCTTCATTTACAAATTCACAGAATCTTGGATTTAGTGGGCGAGCCTGGTTGTTTCTGTAACTAGAAGTGATTGTGCTGTTGAGGAGCTCTGCATGCATGTTTGTTCTCAGCCTGCGGACAATTCCCTTGTGCAATTTTCTGCCGCACATGCTCAATCTTGTATTTCAGAATCTAGCAATACTGACTTAGATCGTTATCTCATCCATAACGAAACTACTTCATTGTCTATAAAAACTGCATGAAAGTTAATGAATCACATGAGAATTCTTTGTGTGTTATCTTAACTGACTTCAGTACTTTATTTTATATGCTTGAGAATAGACATGAGAACTGAATAATTAAAAACTTCAGAATTTACTTTCAGAATGACTTCTGTGTTTTCCGTGTCTAGTTTTCCTAATTTCTTTTGGCTGAAGTTTCACATGATAGCCATGTATCTAAATCTGTACTTGTGGAATGTGTATGTAAAATCATCATGAAATAGTTCCATAAAATACTGATTTCTTTGAATAGTTTGATAGCTACGTATTCAGCCTAGATATCCTGCAGTTTGAGATGCTTAGAAGTAGAGGCTTGCTCTGGAGGCTACTTTTGCAAGGAAACAAGATCACTTGTTTAATGGTCGCAAGCCGTTCATCAGATGGCACGGCTGATCCACAGCTTAGACTTTCAAATAAGCACCACGTGGCCTGTGTGGGAGTTTACGTAAAGGCTATTTTACACGGGAAGCGAGACACGTCATTGCCTGAAGTTTGAGAGTCTACTTTACACCGTTCCCTCTAGCATCAAATACTCTGGTAAAGTCTGGTTAACTTTAACTTGGAACTTGACAGTGCTGGGTAGTTTAAAGTCCAAACCATGTGCTTGTGCACTTCAGGTGTTTCTTATCAACCCTCTGAAGAATCAAAAGTAAAATTCCTGTTAAGGTTGCATAGAGTCCTTGAGTGCCTGTGGATAAAATGCTCGCTTTCCTTTAAAGTGATAGCAAAGTGTTTCATTCTGCCTGGCTGTGTCAGTCAGACCACTTAATTGTGTTCTACCTAATGTTTCATTCACTTGCAATGCTGTTAGGAGCGATTCTCAGCCTTTTCCGTGCTCACCGATGGCTTTGGAATATTGGTAACTAAGAATTGGCTTCTTCAGGAATCTGCTAAAAGTACTACTTTTGTTTCTTCCTTTTGCTTTTCTTTCAGTCCCTTCGTGTTTACATTAAGACTCCTGTGTTGTAAAACTCCACTCTAAGCAGATCCGATGTTTGGCTGCCCCTGAGGACAGTGCTGTGGCAGTGTTCTGTGTTCCTCCTGCCACCGCTTGCATTTCTGTGGCCCTGTGGCAGACCAGCAGGAAACTAGAGCTGCAGCTAAACCTGTCCGGGTCCCTGCCCTGGCTTTCTTTTGGCTTTATCTTTGAGGTCAGATAGGTCAGAATATTGGTATGTGAGACGTAGTGGGGTTGAGTGGCCTGGACAGGAGGGAGGTGACATCTGCTTTTGTTGGAATTACACTTTTTAGATGAGTTTCTCTCCAATGAAATCACAGCTTTGGTGCCCCGTGACATTCTATTAAATCAAAGTGGTTTGGTTTTGGAGTTGCCTTTATTGACTGTGTTTGCAGAGTTAAAATCGATGTCTGTTTGCCAATGCTTATTTTTCATAAAACAATGACTGATACGTCTGTTTTTTCTCAATTAATTATCCATTAATGAAACACGTAGGGCAGAAAATGTCTTCTGCCTGGAATGCAGTTTTTAATGACTTATTGAACCTGCCTTAGCTTTCTGGAGACTGATTACTTTGATTCAAGAATCAACTTGAAAGCCAAAGTTTTGGTTTATTTGAGCAAAGTAGTTAATCACGAAGTCAAAGTATGTATGTTGTTGGGTTTTGCTTCAAACGCAGTATGATACTGAACAGTCTTACGTTCCATGTATTGGATTGTGTTTAAAATTCAGAGAAACTCTTTGAAACCACTAGACCACTTCTCCTTTATTTTGTTCTTGCTGAATGCTGCAGGAGGTTGAAAGTAGCAGCGAATCACGGTGTTGGTTTACATTCCTTACTATGAATTTTCCGCTTTGTGTGTGCATGGATTATAGCTGTTGGCTAAAATATGACTATGTGTTTGTCTTGTTGTTTGAGACATGATAACTTCTTTTTCTGTTTTTTGCAGTAACTGCAAAAAGGAGCTTGTGCACAGTAGATGAACATTAGGCAGGGGGCAGCGCTCCTGCCGCTCCTCCTGGTTGCACAGGGTGCTACTCCCTTCCTTCTCCACCTGGGGTGTTGTGTTCCTAAGTGCTCCCAGACACAGCTTTGCTTAACTTGTGGTGGGTGAATCAGTACCTGGGATCAGTGGGCAACTACTGGATTGTTGCTCACCATACTGATATATTTCTGGTGAGTATGTCTTGGACATCCAGGTTTTTCCTAAGAGAACTCTAGAGTTGGATATTGTTCTTTCTGTCAGATATGGAGACTAGCACTAGCCATACGTCGGGGTGCGAGCCCTGGGGAAACATTAGGAGGTTGTGTCCACAGTGTGGTATGGCACAATGTCAAGTGGAAGATGTACCTTCCACTGTTGCATTCCCTGGCATTTTGTGGTAACTGCTGAGGCTTGTGAGCAGCCATTGACCCAGTTCCGCTGATGGAATCCTTTCTTCCTGTGGCGCTGGCTCCTGAGGCTAAGAGCAGGGAAAAGTGCTGGGGTTTAGCCAATCAGTCTGCGCTGATCAGACTGTAGCCCTCTGGAACTGACTTGGAATCACAGAATCATTGAATCGTTGTGGTTGGAAGGGACCTTTCAGATCATTGAGTCCAACCATTAACCCAACACTGCCAAGTTACTGCTAAACCATGTCCCATGTATACATGTCTTTTAAATCCCTCCAGAGATGGTGACTTCACCACTTCCCTGGGCAGCCTCTTCCAATGTTTGATAACACTTTCAGTGAAGATGTTATTCCTAATCTCCAATCTAAACCTCCACTGGTGCAACTTGAGGCTGTTTCTTCTTGTCCTATTGCCTGTTCCTTGGGAGAAGAGACTGACACACCCCACCCCCTGGCTACACCTTCCTTTCAGGCAGTTGTAGAGAGTGATAAGATCTCCCCTCAGCCTCCTTTTCTCCAGGCTGAACACCCCCAGCTCCCTCAGCCGCTCCTCACAAGACTTGTGCTCCAGACCCCTCACCAGCTCTGTGTCCCTTCTCTGGACACTTCAGACACAATGGTGCCAAACTTGTGCTCTGTACTGGTTTCCTAGCCAGGAATGTATAGAGTGTTAGATGTTCCTCTGTCTTGGAGCCACTGCCTCCTTCCATAGATGATTCCACAGAAGAAACACACTCTGTACCACTGGGGGTTCTTGGCTTTTCTGGGACATCCAGATTCTGGGGTCTGGGATTCCAGATGATCTGCCATGTTGGGCTCCTCTGACAGGTGAACATTTTTCAAGTATTTCTGCTCCTTCAGTATGTACTAACGCTGAAATCATGGCCTTTGTGCTGCTCTAGTCTTGCTGAATGTCCCACAGCACAAATGTGGATGGCTCATCGTGTCAGGGTATCAGTGCACAATGTGGATGCTTCTAATCAATAGCTGTAAATTTTCTGAGAACCTGGTTGTCTTCAGTCTGCTCTTATTGCAGGTGTATGCAGACTTCTAGTCCTTCTGGACCAAACGCTAAAGCTGAAAGTTAATCTGCTGTGAGTATAAGTGGTATTTAGTTCCTCTGTCTTCTCCTTACCCTGCTGAAGTGTTGGTACTTTCAAACGCAACTGTCCTAAAGCTCTGAAAAGGTTGGGTTAAACTTTTGCCATGTGTTTAGGGTCTCAGACTGCTGTGAGATCTGTTTATTGCTCATGACACCCATCACCCTGCTCTGAGGATGAGTTTGCTGCATGCACCTCTCTAAAAGTGTTCTGTCTGATGGCATTGATTTTTGTCAGGGAGGCATCCGCCTTCTTGAGGGTTCTTATTCCCTCCCTCGCACTTTCTCTGCTGCTTGAGCAGGGAATTAGGTATCCCTGTGATACTCGTGACAACATACTTGTTTCTTTCTGCTCTGGGAAATCTAGGATGCGATCCTTCCGACTGTGCCAAAGGCTCTGTCTGTACCTGTCAGCTACCAAAATACAGCCATCTCTGCTGGCACTGAAAGGGGACAGTGGCTTCCTCTCAACTGGCTGTCTTTGCTTCTGTGAGTTTCAGCTCTGATGGAGCGGGCTGACGTTGAACTCCTTGATCAGCAGCTACCGGGGACCAAGGTATCGCCCCGCTGTCGCTGAAAAATGTGGAGCAGAATGGATGGACGTTTTGGGGTGACTTATTAAGGTTGTGTGCAGAAATCTGGGGTCCATCTCAAAACCTGCTGTCATTACGGCTCTCTCGCTGCAGGTGGGCATGTGGCCTTCTGTTCACAGGACCAGAAGGACATCACTACTAGGCAGATGGAATTCCTCAGGAATCGTTATAAATCTTCACCTTTTCCCTGTCTTTTCCTTTTCATGATGTCTTCTCTGGAAGACCCTTTCACAGAAATTATGCCGCTGAAAAAGAAATAAATGGTTGTGTCGTTGTAAGCCTTTAAAGCAAAAAGAGGAGGAGGGTTTTATTGCAGCGCTGTGAGATGCTGAAGGGCAGTGAGTGGCTCTGGCTCCCGTGGCAGGGTAACTGTCATTTCACTCGTGCAGTGGATTCCAGTCTAGAAACAAAATTCTGAAGTGTTCTTGTTTTGTGGAAAGTATTTAAGTATTCTCTTTGGCTGAAATTGTTTCCTTTTGCATGGAAAACAACCATGAAATTGCTTATGCAGTTTTGCTGTTAACTGTGTAATTGGAATGCATCATTACCCCTGGATTTTTTTTCTAGCTTTTCAATCACAATTGGTTGTGTGCAATTTCTTTAAATGTGCATTCAAGAATGCCTGGCAACAGTGGTTAACTTAATGAAAAGTGCTAGTGGTTTGCAGACAAACTGCCCAAATACTGAAAATGTGAACACCCCTCTAGCTTTGCCAGCTTCACTTAATTTCCTTTATCATAAGGTCAGCCACATAAACTACCTCAGTGGAGGTACTGTGGACTTCTAGCCAGGGTATGGGAACGCACTTACTAGAAATGTTGCTTGGGTTCCTGAAGTGGGTTCAGAGCACAGAGGCAGCAGCTGGGCTCTGCTTCTAAATGTTCTGGGAACTTCTGGGACTGTCAGTGCACTTCTAGGAACCCTGTGAGGAGCTGGAGGGCTTGCTGCCACCAGGAAAGGGCAGCTCTAGGAGACCTTCTAGGAGGGAGCTCTGAGCTCTGCCCGGTGCACTTGGTCAGAGGGAGGTTGGAGATTTTGTTTCAGTTGACCCCTTGTTAGGGAGGATCAAGCACCCTTTTAGCTGTTGCTTAGGACAACCTGTACATGGCCCGTCCCTGGAGGGGTTCAGGGACAGGTTGGACAGGACTTTGAGCAACCTGGTCTGGTGGGAGGTGTCCCTGCCCAGGGCAGGGGGTGGCACTGGGTGGGCTTTAAGGTCCCTTCCAACCCAATCCAGTCTATGATTCTATAACAGTCTGGCCTCCAGCACAGCTCCCAGAGCACTGCAGCAGACGTAGCAATGCAGATGGGGGCCATGGACTGCGTTGTGATCAGCCTCTCTGCACTCAGGAGTGGCGGTGATATGGTGCGCTGTCTCCAGCAGTCCCTGCAGCAGCTGCCCCCACAATGCCAGAGGCCTTGACCGAAAGAGAGCTCCCTTGACCAAAGCAGAGGGTGCAGGTGTTGGGCGAGGGGGCGCCCGGGGTCTCTCACCCAGGCTGGGCAGAGAGACGTGTTCCTGCCACTGCTGGGGGACCTGTGTCACCAAGTGAAGGACCTGTGGTTGGATTGAAAACTGATCTCAGGTTGGTGATCAGCAGCACAAAGGTCAGCTGAAGTACCCAAAGGGTTGGTATGAGGGGCAATTCTGTTTAACATTTTTATTAGTGACCTGGATGATGGGATAGATGGCACCCTCAGCATGGTGGCACCTGGTACCAAACTGGGAGCAGTGGCTGGTACACTGGGTGGTGGTGCTGCCATTTGGGGGACCTCAGCAGTGCTCTCTGATAGCTTTAAGGCAGGGCTGGTGTAACAGGACAGCTTCCTACTGGTTTAGGGTTGTGGGTATCCTTCATCAGGAGACATTGAGAGGGTTAAATACATTCATACTCAGTGTCCCTCTTCTCACAAGCAAATAGCGATAGAACAAGAGGGAACGGCTTCAAGTTGCAACAGGGTAGGTTTAGACTAGACATTAGGAAGAAGTTCTTCACGGTAAGAGTGGTCAGACACTGGAACGGGCTGCCCAGGGAGGTGGTTGAGTCACCATCCTTGGATGAGTTTGAGTCGTTTAGATGCGGTGCTGGGGGATATGGTGTAGGGAAAAACCTTGTAGAGTAGGGTTGATGGTTGGACTCGATGATCCTAAGGATCTTTTCCAACCTGAATGATTCTATGATTCCCTCATTGTGATAAATAGGCACATAAAGTCAAAAAAGCCAACACAGTTGTACTGGCCACTGCATTAAGTGTTCTGCATTACAAAAGCTGACATCTTCACTTTGTTTGCCTTTCTTTTCCCTCATCAAGCCATAAAAATAAGCCATATAGCAAACCCTTCATTTGTACTTTAATCTTTCCCAAGATGTTTTTAGTGGGAGTTACTGTTCCACATTTTCTTGGAATACTTTCATTCTCTTCCGATGGAGAAGCCATGTGTTTCTGCAGAAGAACAATTTAGTTTAGCTTAAGCTCTGGTTGTGTTGGCTCCGAACACTTGCTGAGGTTTTGCATTGTAATATTTGCAGCTGAAAAAGTGTCGTTATTTGAAAGCTGAAGTGTCTTCCTAAGGAGATGGGGTACTGGATTTTTTTTCAGCCCTCAGCACCTTGAATAGTCAGGTTTCTGTTCCAACCACAGATTAATGAAAATCTGTCCTAAAGTGTAAAGAAATGAGATATTAAGTGGACAAGGCATTTTCCTTCCAAAGACTTCCCCAAGAAATCAGCCTGTGGTTTCCGTGCGCGATTTTGGGCCTGCTATTTTCTGTGTTCACTTTATAAATCTTTTTTACTTCACAGCATCTAGGATGCTGGCAGTTCATCTGGAAAAAGAGCCCTGGAGCAACTTAAATTAAATCTCAATAGAAAAATGTTCTGGAAATGAGAGAAAGGAAAAAAAAATATAAAGAGAACATATAGAAATTATAAGAATGCGGAAGGGCTTCATTAAATGAATTACTAAAAATAGTAAAACTTTTGTTTTCAGGGTTTAAAGCTGTCACTCTTGCTGCGTGTGATCGAATTTTTTAAGTATTGTGGAGACATTGAGGTCCCTGGAAGCTGTATCTGAGCTGGGGTAAAGAACAGGCTCATGTCAAGTTAGCTTTGGAGCTTTTGGCTTTTTTCTCAAAAAGTGTCTGTTTGAATGGCTTGTAGTCATCTTTGTTTCAAGGCAAATGCCATTTATTTTGCAAATGGAGGAGAGGCCACTTTATTTGTAATTTGTAATGTTTTCCTGAGTTGTTTGAAGGTCAGGCTTTACAAACCTGTTAAATGTGATTTTGCCCTTAAACTTCCATAAATGAGACTATTCATCGTTTGGCCTCAGAACAAAGTGCCCTGTGTCCTGGTTTATAAAGCCAAATGAAGCAGTGGGGACACATTCTGTATTTGAAAATCCTTATCAGTAAAACTAGATATTTTCTTTGTTTCCTCTCTGTTGCAATCAAAAATCTTTTCAGTAAGACATGCTGGGTGTAAGGCTTGAGCAGAAGCAGGAGCGGGCTCAGACCGTGATCTGGGTGTTAGCCATGGGAATGGCAATGAAGGTGAACTGGGTTACGGTGGAGCCAGGTCATAGAATCATAGAATTGTCTGGGTTGGAAGGGACCTTTAAGATCATCCAGTCCAACCATCAACATAACTGATAAAAAGCCATCATTAAACCATGTCTCTAATTCAACCCGTCTTTTGAATCCCTCCAGGGATGGTGCCTCAGACACTTCCCCGAGCAGCCCATTCCAAGGCTTAATAACCCTTTCTGTGTAAAAATTTTTCCTCATATCCAATCTGGACCTCCCCTGGCACAACTTGAGGCTGTTTCCTCTTGTCCCATGGCCTGTTCCTTGGGAGCAGAGACCGACCCCCCCCGGCTACACCCTCCTTTCAGGGAGTTGTAGAGAGCGAGAAGGTCTCCCCTCAGCCCCCTTTTCTCCAGGCTGAACACCCCCAGCTCCCTCAGCCGCTCCTCGCAAGGCTTGTGCTCCAGACCCCTCACCAGCTCCGTTGCCCTTCTCTGGACCCGCTCCAGCCCCTCTTTTTTGTGGTGAGGGGCCGAAAACTGGACACAGCCCTCGAGGTGGGGCCTCACCAGTGCCCAGCACAGGGGGACAATCACCTCCTGAGTCCTACTCACCATACTGTTCCTGACACAGGCCAGGATGCTGTTGGCCTTCTTGGCCACCTGGGCACACTGCTGGCTCATGTTCAGCCCACAGTCGACCAACACCCCCAGGTCCTTTTCTGCCAGGCAGCTCTAGCCACTAAAGCGTCCTGAGATGTTGCGTCAACACTGGCTATAGAGGTGTTTAAAGGACAGATATTGTGAAAATGCTTAAATATAAACCAAACCTTTTGGGTTTGTACTCCAAAGGGTGCGCTTGAAGCGGAGCAGGGTGTCATGGTTGGTGTTGATCCCAGCCATGCCGAGCATCCTGTCTCTCGCTGGGCTCAGCAGGAGAGTGGACGGTCCAGCCTGGCTGGGCTCTGTCCCCAGCCTGACACTCGCCTGATCCTGCAGGATTTAACACCTTTGTCAAAGACATGGACAGTGGGATTGAGTGCACCCTCAGTGAGTTTGCTGATAACACCAAGCTGTGTGACGCAGTCAACATGCTGGAGGGAAGGGATGCCATCCAGAGGGACCTGGACAGGCTGGAGATAGGACCATGTGAACATCATGAAGTTCAACCAGGCCAAGTGCAAGGTTCTGCACCTGGGTCAGGGCAATCCCAGGCACAAATCTAGGCTTGGCAGAGAATGGCTGGAGAGCAGCCCTGAGGAGAAGGACTTGGGAGTGCTTGTGGATGAGAAGCTCGACATGAGCTTGCAGTGCATGCTGGCAGCCCAGAAACCCCCCCGCACCCTGGGCTGCATCCCCAGCAGCATGGCCAACAGGGTGAGGTGGGGGGGACCCCACCTGGAGTACTGTGTCCAGCTTTGGAGTCCTCAACATAAGAAGAACATGGAGCTGTTGGAGCGGGGCCAGAGGAGGGCCATGAAAATGATCAGAGGGTTGGAGCACCTCCCCTATGAGAACAGGTTGAGAGAGTTGGGGTTGTTCAGCCTGGAGAAGAGAAAGCTCTGGGGAGACCTTATAATGGCCTTCAGTACCCAAAGGGGGCCTACAGGAGAGATGGGGAGGGACTCTTATCAACGATAAAAGGATGAGGGGTAATGGTTTTAAATTGAAAGAGATGAGATTGATTTGATACTAGAAAGAAATCCTTTGCTGTGAGGGTGGTGAGAGCCTGGCCCGGGTTGCCCAGAGAAGCTGTGGCTGCCCCATCCCTGGAGGGGTTCAAGGCCAGGTTGGAGGGGGCTTGGAACAACCTGGTCTGATGGGAGGTGTCCCTGCCCAGGGCAGGGCGGTTAGAACTTGATGATCCCCAAGGTTCCTTCCAACTCTAACCATTTGGTCATTCTATGATGATTCTGTGATTTCTTCCGTGTGTGAAGACACGGAGAAAGCAGAGTTGCTGAATGCCTTCTTTTCTTCAGTCTTCACTGCTAAGGCTGTCCCTCGTGAATCTCTGGCCTTGGAGGCAAGGGGGAGGGTATGGAGAGAGGAAGTTTTTCCTCCAGTAGAGGAGGACCAGGTTGGGGACCACTTGGCCAAACTGGACATTCATAAGTCCGTGGGCCCTGATGGGATGCACCCACGAGTGCTGAGAGAGCTGGCAGATGTTATCTCTGGGCCACTCTCTATCATCTTTGAAAGGTCATGGAGAACAGGAGAGGTGCCTGAAGACTGGAGGAAGGCCAACATCACTCCAGTCTTCAAAAAGGGCAAGAAGGAGGACCCTGGGAACTACAGACCAGTTAGTCTCACCTCCATCCCTGGGAAGGTAATGGAGAGACTCATTCTAGATGTCATCTCCAAACAAGTTGAAGAGCAGGGGGTTATTGGAAGTGGGCAACATGGGTTTACCAAGGGTAAATCATGTTTGACCAATCTGATAGCTTTCTACGATGCTATAACTGGTTGGCTGGATGAGGGGAGGGCAGCAGATGTCATCTACCTTGACTTCAGCAAGGCTTTTGACACAGTCTCCCATAGCATCCTTGTTGGGAAACTAAGGAAGTGTGGGCTGGATGAGGGGACAGTGAGGTGGATTGATAACTGGCTGTGTGACAGGACCCAAAGGGTAATGATTAATGGAGCGGGTTCAAGCTGGAGGCCTGTAACCAGTGGTGTCCCCCAGGGGTCAATACTTGGTCCAGTCCTGTTCAACATATTCATCAGCGACCTGGACGAGGGGACCGAGTGTATCCTCAGCAAGTTTGCTGATGATACCAAACTGGGAGGGGTGGCTGACACCCCGGAGGGCCGTGCTGCCATCCAGTGTGACCTGGACAGGCTGGAGAGCTGGGCAAGGAAGAACCTCATGAGGTACAACAGGGAAAAGTGTAGGGTCCTGCACCTGGGGAAGAAGAATGTTAGGCACCAATACAGGTTAGGTGTGGACCTGCTGGAGTCAAGTTCTGAAGAGAAAGATCTGGGGGTCCTGGTAGACAGAAAAATGACAATGAGCAAGCAGTGTGCTCTTGTGGCCAGGAAGGCCAACGGAATCCTGGGCTGCGTAGGGAAGAGTGTGGCTAGTAGGTCGAGGGAAGTCGTTCTCCCCCTCTACTCTGCACTGGTGAGGCCACAACTGGAATATGGCATCCAGTTCTGGGCTCCTCAATTCAAGAGGGACAGGGAACTACTGGAAAGAGTCCAGCGAAGGGCAACGAGGATGATTCAAGGATTGGAGCATCTCCCTTATGAAGAAAGGCTGAGAGATCTGGGACTCTTTAGCCTGGAGAAGAGAAGGCTGAGGGGAGACCTTATAAGTATCTGAAGGGTGGGTTGAAGGAGGATGGAGCCGGACTCTTTTCAGTGGTTGCCAGTGAGAGGACGAGGGGCAACGGGCACAAGCTGGAACATAGGAGGTTCCACTCAAATATGAGAAGAAACTTCTTTACGGTGAGGGTGCCAGAGCCCTGGAACAGGCTGCCCAGGGAGGGTGTGGAGTCCCCTTCTCTGGAGATTTTCAAGACCCGCCTGGATGCAGCCCTGAGTAACATGCTCTGACATGCTCTGGGCAATCCTGCTTCGGCAGGGAGTTGGACTAGATGATCTTTATGGTCCCTTCCAACTCTAAAAAATTCAGTGAAATTCAGTGAAATTCTGCAGGGCTCTCCTGGCGTTGGCACGACTAATGGTAGTTTGGGCAGTAGTTATGACTGAACTGGAGATGAAGCAGAACTGCAAAAAGTAATTGAGAATGATTAATTGTAGCTTCAAGAAGTTATTCAGGCAAAAAAGAGAAAAAAAAACTTGCTTCCATTTTGCAAAATGTGTATAAAAGGCTGGAATGCTTTTTTGGGCAAAGTGAAAGTGATTTTTAAGATTAATGTGCTACTTCAGTACCTGGACTAAAAACTACTCTACTCGGTTCTATCTCAAACAGCATGTTTTATGGTTTTCTGGGCCTCAGTGTGGTCACCGTGGTGCAGGTGGGGAAGAACAGGGGTGTTTCCGAGAAGCAAAGCAGCTTCTCGCTCTCCCTGGCAGAGCAGGGTGTGAAGAGTGGAGGGGGGGCTGCATCGTTTTTGACACGGTTCCTCACAACATCCTGCTTGCCAAATTGGAGGGATACGGATTTGATGGGTGGATAGTTCGGTGGATAAGGAATTGGCTGAATGGTCGCACCCAGAGGGTGGTACTCAATGGCTTTAAGTCCAGATGGAGAGCAGTGACAAGTGGTGTCCCTCAAGGGTCCGTCCTGGGACCAGTATTGTTTAACATTTTTATCAAAGACATAGACAGAGGGATTGAGAGCACCATCAGCAAGTTTGCAGATGGCACCAAGCTGTGTGGTGTTGTCGATACACCAGAGGGATGGGATGTCATTCAGAGGGACCTGGACAGGCTGGAGAGGTGGGCCCAGTTGAACCTCATGAGGTTCAACAAAAGCAAGTGCAGGATTCTGCACCTGGGAAGAAACAATCCTCAGTATAAATACAGCCTGGGGGATGAGGTATTAGAAAGCAGCCCTGAGGAAAGGGGCTTGGGGGTGCTGATTGACGAGAAGCTGGACATGAGCAGGCAATGTGCTCTCGCAGCCCAGAAGGCCAATCACATCCTGGGCTGCATCAAAAGAAGTGTTGCCAGCAGATCCAGAGAGGTGATTCTGCCACTTTGCTCTGCTCTGGTGAGACCTCACCTGGAGTACTGTGTGCAGGTCTGGAGCCCTCAATATAGAAAGGACATGGACCTGATGGAGCGGGTCCAGAGGAGGGCCACAAAAATGATCAGGGGGCTGGAGCACCTCTCCTATGAGGACAGACTGAGGGAGCTGGGGTTGTTCAGCCTGGAGAAAAGGAGGCTCCGGGGAGACCTCATAGCGGCCTTCCAGTACCTGAGGGGGCCTACAGGAAGGCTGGGGAGGGTCTGTTTACAAAGGCCTGCAGTGACAGGACGAGGGGCAATGGTTTTTAAGTTGGAGAAGGGGAGATTTAGATTGGATATTAGGAAAAAGTTCTTTACCATGAGGGTGGTGGAACACTGGAACAGGTTGCCCAGGGAGGTGGTTGAGGCCCCTTCCCTTGAGATATTCAAGGTGAAGCTCGACGAGGCCCTGGGCAACCTCTTCTAGTTGGGGGTGTCCCTGCTGACTGCGGGGAGGTCGGACTAGATGACCTTTGGAGGTCCCTTCCGGCCTGGACCAATCTATGAATCTATGAATCAGGGGACAGGCTTTGGGCCAGGCGATGGCCCTTAGCTTCAGATTCATTTGTTTTCAGAGTAGCTGAGATGCATCATCTCTCTCTTTAGTGAAGGACTGAGTGTAGGGGGTGTTCCCTGTATTTTCGAAAATCTCCTGTGAGCTACATGTGGTAATAAATAGAATCACTTTCTGTTGTGTTGATAGGGTTTGATCAGCATAGACTTGTAATGGAAAATCATGCCCTTCTACTGCTAGAAGATTGGTGATAAAATACTTGAGATGCTTGTTCACATCCAAAAATATGTTTTGACAAAAATCCTTCAAGAAGCTGCTTTTCTTTCTTTTTTTTTTTTTTTTTTGGTAAGGATACCTTATAGCATAAAAGCAAGAACTGCCAAGAGGGTAACAAATAGCAAGTTCTTGTCTCCAAATTGCGCCAAGCAGTACGTGTAGAACAGGTCAGGTTCTGAAGTTGGCGTTTAGAGTATTAAAGTGAAAAAGTGGTTAACAGTTATGATATGGAGCAGAGATTTAACATTGGGCTGAAGGACACAAAGAGGAGCTAGAAACCAGCATCATCTCACCAGCATCATCTCCTGAGACCCGTGGACAAAAGAAATGACATAAGAAAACTAGGGGAAACCTACAGAAATGAGTCTTCACTCAATTAAAAATAGACTATGAGAGTGGACGCTTCCAAAAATGTGTGGCGGAATAACTAGTCCACTGCAAACTGGCAGAATCTGTGTTGCTGGCCATGTAGCAGTTTCGGGAAGGCCAGTCTTTGGTTTAAGGACTGCACTAGACATAAACTCAAAATTTAGAATTGGGTCCATGAATGGGAGAGAATATTTTGAGGGAGAAGAAAAGTGTGATTCTTTACCTTCTCTAAACCTTCCATTAATATTTAGTTCTGTCACATGCCTCCTTAGCTGAAGTACGTGTGTGGGCTGTCTTAATACAAAAAGACCTTGTTCTGTGGAACTGGAAGAACGTCAGATTAACTTGGTGTTGTGTTCCTCCTTCTGTCACTTGGGATCACAGGTTGGTGCGGTTTCAAGGGACACTAGTGCAGAGTCAGCTGTGAGGTCAGACCAGTTCACTCAGGACTTTATCCCAACTGGTCCTGTAGACCTCCTCGTGCTCCAGTCCTCTGAGGGTCTTGGTGGATCTCTGCTGAGCTCGCTCCTGTTATCACTGTCTTTCCTGTACTGGGGGACATCTCTTCCCTCCTGTCTTCTGGCTGTACCTGTCTGTTAGCGCAATGCAGGATGTTCTTACCTTCTCTGTCTTAGTGCACTCCAGGCTCCTGCTTGCCTTGCTCTATTCTGTGATTCCCAGCTCCTTTTCCATAGAGCTGCTCTCCAGCCAGTAAGTACCTGGGCTGTGGTGTTGCTGGGGTTTCATCCTTCCTGTGATCAGGACTTTGCATTTGTCCTTGCTGTGTTTCATAAGGTGCCTGTTGACTTGTTCCTCCAGCGTGTTGAGGTCCCTCGGGGTGGCAGCCCTGCCCTCCAGGGTATCGACAGGTTCCTCCCAATCTGGTGTTACCTCCAGTCTTCATGAGAGTACACTCCCATCACCTCCTCCAGGTCATGGATAACAAGTTAAACAGCAGGTCCCAGGGTAGATCCTTGCAAAACTCCACTTGTTGCAGGCGTACATGCAGAGTGTGGGGTTGGGGTTTTTGTTTGTTTGGGGTTTTGTCCCTTTTTGAAGATGGATGCAGCATTTGTCTTCCTCCAGTTGCTGGGGACCTCGTCCAATTTCCGTGACCATTTAAAGATGATAGAGAACAGTTTTGGCCAGGACACGAGCCAGGGGTCTCAGTACCTTTGGAAAGAGCTCATCTTGTCCCATGGATTTGTATGGGTCGAGTTCTCTCAAGCAGTCAGTCCCTGACTTGGTCTTCATCCACTGGTCTGAGTGGATGGTGTCTCTGAATTCCTGCTGTCGTAGGCTGTTGGTTCTTCCATCTCCCATACGCTGAGCGTTTGCGCTGGAGCTCTGGCCTGAGCTCCCTGCGTAGCCAGGCTCCGCTGCCGCAGCAGCACGTCCTCCTGGGTGTTGGGATGGCAGGGACCAGAAGCTGCTGCACGCAGAGCGCTGGCTTCTCTCGGGGTTAGGATCCAGCCTCCTGATGGCTTGCTCTGCCAGCCCTGCCTTCCTGCGCTTCTGCATTGGCACAACCCTTTTTTTGGAGATTTGATGCAAGGGGGCTTGCCTTTTTCTGAGGGTTGGTGTGATTGTGTATCCCCTGTCGTACAGCAGTGTGGCTGCTGCAGAAAGCCCACCCAAGGCACCTCTGAGCACTTCTAAGCTGTGCTCATCCTCTGGAACTACAGTCACCACTTCGACTTCTGCTTTTTCAGCGCATGATGTCTGGTATTTGGACATAGTATTTCTTGATGCATTCATACGTATCTAAGCTACCTGGTTATCACTCGCAGCACATTTTGTAAAGCCAAACAAAAAAAAACCCAAACCCAACTCTCTTTCCAAGATGCCGCATCCTCTCCTGGGTGACATTTGGGGAGATCTGTTCCGTCCTTCTGCATTCTTTACCTGGGCTTTTTATATACCATCTCAAAGCGCTTTTTCCCGGTCCAGAAAATAAATTATAAACTCAAATGCCTTCGTACTGAGATGCTCTGACTTAACAGGAGCCAGGTTTGAGTTTAGGTTTTCTGGAGAAGGACAGGATGGGCAGGATACGTGTTAGCTGCTTTCAAGGGGGCAGCGAGGCTGTAGCGAAGTGAAAATAAGTACCAGCTCTGGTCTCATGCTGGAGTCCCCAGTGAAACTGGAGTTGTCGGGCGGTAGTGGGAGGGGAATAAGAAAGGAGGCAGTAACTGAAGCCGTGTGTCTCGGGGAGCTGGGAAAGGAAGCAAGGACATGGCCAGAAACCCAAGTGATGCACAGAAAGAAAAGAGTGCCTTCTCCCATGAAAGGGCTTTTTGTCATGGAAACAAAACTAGATTCTTTCTGCTGAAGGAGTGTAGTGGTTTGCTTAAAACGAGGGTTTATGGTCACTTTGTTAATTGTTCATCCAGATGAATATTCATCCAGATAAGGACCTACTTGTTTCTTTTATTTTTTTAGTCTTTGTCTCTTGAGTAGATTTGCATTTATGCAAACTTCTTTGAAGTTTTTTTTAAAGGTTTTTAATTACTATCCACTAAAATATTTTGAGAACTGTTACAGTAACGCCGCCATCTGCACGGTAGGTTTCTAGCAGGCTCTTAACTTGTGTCCTTGCCTGGGATATCAACACTTGACATAAATCATAATGCTGTGTAAACGCCAATTCCTTATATATTTTCTGGCGTGGCCTCAGGAGGGCAGTTTGTGCTGTTGAGGAGGAGAGAATGCGGAGTTCAGTTGTGAAGTAGAGCATTCCTGAAGAGTGATCCCTCAGGGCAGCGGGGTAACGTGCCTCTTGCAGTGACGGGACTGTCGTGTCTTCTGTATCTTCATCTGTTTAGAGATGAAAACTAGTGATTGAATGGCAGGAGATGGCTGAGACTGATAGTATTAAGGATTTAGGGCAAGATAAGTTAATATATGTTGTCAGTTTTGCATGGGTTGGCTTTTTTTTTTTTAGCACTGCAGGACTATAAATTTGTGTTACACTGATGTAATTTAAAGGTGGTAAGTATAGACTTAGTGGGAAGGTCTGTATTCTAGTTTTTGTAGAGGAAGATAAGTAATTGATATTTTTTTTTTTTTTAATCTAGTGGCAGGTAAAAGTTAACAGGACTATAATTTCTAGGTTTTAGTGCAATCTTATTGTCAAATGCCTACAGCGAATATGAGAAAATCCAGTAACTGTTGTAATCCTGCCACTTTTCAGACCCTTCTTTTTTAAATCTGTTTGGTTTTGTTAACCCCTTTATGTCCCTGTTCTCCTTTCCCAGGGCCCTCAAACTCTTTGATAAGGAATAGTCACTGAGCAACCTCTATAAAATTAGAAGTTGAGAAGGTGCAGAATTTTGCTCAGATGGAAACGGTGAAGGCGGCCAAGGGGATACGGGCACCGCCTGTGTGTGCTGTAGGGAACAGGCTCTTGGAAGGACAAGTGTGTGTGAGCTCAAGGATGGTATTTGCACAAGAACAAGTGGATGCGAAGTATAAAGACTTGCATTTAGAAAAGGAGAGTGTTGGACGGGGTTTGTAGAACGTACCTGGGACAAGCATCGAACCGCTTTGGATGCGAAGCTTCCTTATGTTTTAGGCAAAGGGAACATGTAGAGTTGGTGACTACAGGGACTGGACCCCGGTCGTGTGGTCGCTTTTGGGTCCTGTGTGTCCACGAGTGCTGTTACTTACACACAGGATAAAACCAAAACTAGGGAGCTTAATGTCCCTTGTCATACACATAACCTGTCCGATGCTTTGCAGGAGCGCTGCTGGGTGAGGGATGGTGCCTGTCTGCTGTGTCCTCTGGGAGCTCCTGGCAAGAAACCAGGTCAGAGGCTGAGCCCTTGATCTCCGTGACAGAGTGCTGAAGATAGTTTAATAAATCTATAGAGTGGGGAATCCTGCTGCTCCTCCTCTGCCAGGAGAATATAGTGCTCCCCTCCCAGCGCAGCGTCCTGGGCGGTGACAGCCCTGACTGCTGGGGCTCTGCATCAGCCTTGGAGGGATTTGTCTTGTTGAACTCTTATTTCCCTCGTCTGTAAGAACCTATTGCCATCGACTTTATTAGGACTTGGTTCTATTCAGTGGTTTGCTGGAATATTCATCTTTATGTGGCTTTTGGGACAGGACTGAAAATACCTGCAAAGCAGCCAGTATCTGAGCCTTGGGTGCAGGTGCTGCCGCGCTGGGCCGGGGAGGGCTGCAGGCTCTTCCCACCCTCTTGGGATGGAAACATCAGCACCTGCTGTCTGCGTGGTATTTGTTCCCTCTAAACTTACCTTTGTTTTTTTGGTCAGATTCTGGAGAAATAAGCCAGGGTCCATTTTTCTAACTGTTAAATTCTTTGTTTTCTAAATCAGGGGGAAAGAATCTCAGTAGGTAAGTGATTGTGGACTAACCAGATTTGATCTGAATGATTGACCATCTCTGACTCATAAAACAGTAAATGAATATTATAAAGAAACCAACAGAACCTGTGCTGTAGGTATATGTAAGATACCTCTGCAAAATCCTGATCGCTACCTGTAGATCTTTAAAGGATAAAGGTGCAGAAGCTGGTGCCTGAGATTTTGCTTTTATTGCATTTATTTGTTTCCTGTGCAGAGTTAAATCCTGCTTGGCTGTCAAAGAGTGATTTGCCGTTACGGTCGTGTAGAAGCGTCTGGCATCAGGAGTTTGATCTGTGCCAGCGGAGATAGATGATTTAACACTTGGTCTGTAAGAGAAGAGGAGATTGTTCCTGTAGGAGGGTTGGACACAAAGGGGATCTGGCTTCTTTAGCAGACTGTAGTATTAAGGGGGACTGTTTATACAAGGAGTGTATTAGGAAACGGGCAATGAAATTATTTGGGTTTAGATGAGTTACTGGTCTGTTCCCATTCACAGCGGAGCAGAGGAATGCAGGGGACGTGCCAGGGCCTTGTGCTGTGGCAGATGCTCTGCAGCCACCGCTCCTGTGCACTGGTCCTGGGGACACTGTGAGGGTCCTTCAGAGCTTCCCCCATCCCTCGGGGCCTTTAGACTCATAGGTCTCAGCTCCTTCAGTACACGGAATCCATCTGCAGTGTCTGTTACCACCCTTTTCTTCAGTTTCTCTGACGTCTTGGGCTACCATAATCACCATTTCACTTTTTTTGGGGGGGTGGGTGTGGTGTATTTGGTGTCCTAAAATGTCTGGAAAGCGTAACCTTGCCAGCTACGACTATTGCAGAGCCCCGCTGGGTGGTTACAAACGGGCTATATTTGATCAGAGAATCCTCCGCTGTAATGATTATAGTGTTCTCAAGCCTAACAACAGAGCTTAATAATAACTTAAAAATAATATATTGCTGAAGTAAAGTAGCACATTCTCCTATGTGCACTTGCAGTTTTCTTTAGAAAATCCCATAGGTCTGGCTCAGACAAGGAGGAGTTGTTTGAAAAAGATGTATCTTTTATTGAATGGGAGTTTCTTTATTGCACTGAGACAGTCTTGAAAGTATTTTAGTTATTATTAGGTCTACAGTGATAAGAGCCTTTAGTTATTGGGAAATTGCAACCCAAAATAGTCTTATAGTTTTTTATATATATATATATGTGTGTGTGTGTGTGTAATTATATGTATAAAAAAATGTTATAGCGTTATAATTGATAGTAGTGTTTGTGGAGGTTGGAGATAGAAGCACAACAAGTAAATATCCAACTAAATCTCCTTTGCCTTAAATGTTTTAAAGATTTGTATTATTATTCTCAAATTCTTTTTTGTAAGAGTTAAGAGTAAACTTAGATAAAGTAATAGTACACAAATTGTCTGCATTAAAGAGGATTTTTCACTCTTCAGTTTCATCCTGTGTTTGGAGGAGACTCGCTGCTCAGCAGCTGTATATGAGTGTATGAAGAATTGAAAACTTCTTTTTCACTCTTGTCTCCGGGAGTGAAGGTTGGAGCAGCCCCACAGCAATGAGTAACCTGATGATTTCTTACCCAGCAGTTCATCCCCTGACACTTTCTTACTTTCTGCTCTTTATCTACAAGAGTTTGTACTTCTGAACTTTGTTAAATTCTTGCCTTTGTTCCACACCCAATAAGTTTCCAGGACTGTTCAGAGTCAATATTTTAGTCTTGAATTTCTTACTGTTGATGGATCATCTGCGCTGTGTGATACACACTGCCCTTGTCCAAAGTGAAATGAAAGAGCTCCGAGTTCCCTCTTCTGATGTGTGCCAGCCTTGAGAAACTTCTTTGGCTTATTTAAACATTTGCTGTGTGGATTATGTTTTTGTTGAGTTAATTTTTTCTCATTCGTATTTCCTTTTTCTTTGATGGTGCTAACTTTCTTTTGTTAGGATTAATTTAAAAAAAAATGTTCTTCCATGTAGGACACAGCTTAGGCTATGGCTTTGTGAACTACGTTACTGCAAAAGATGCTGAAAGAGCAATAAACACACTGAATGGCCTCAGACTTCAGTCAAAAACTATCAAGGTAGGTCTAGAGTATTTCTTTTTTCTATGACAATGACATTCTGATAAACTTCATTCTGCTGGTAAGACTCGTGTGCTCCCCGACTGCAAGAACGGTAGAATCTGGGAGAAGGGTAGTGAGCTGTTAAGTTTCTCAGGTTTTATGACAGCTTTGTATTCAAAGATTCCCTTCTTTTCATTCCCACCATTTTTACGGCAGTAGGTGAGATCATTCCAAATTGTTGCCAGGCTTTTGAACTGACGTGTCTCTCAGGTATTCGGTGATCTCTGTTTTAATTCACATTAATACACATGCACTCCCTTTCCAAAGCAACACCTGGTACTGTATATGTAGGAAATCACACCTGCCTGGGTGATCTTTGTAACTCTCTAGGAGCAGAAATTAAGATAGCTGCAGTGCAGTTTTCTGGTAAAATCTTCTTATGAGGCTTTAAAATATATACTGACAGTGCAAGTTCTTGGTGTGATCTGTGGTTACTGACAGGTCCAGTGTCTGAGTCAGAACCTCAGATGGGGAAACTTCAACGTAGCAAATATGTTTGTTGGAAGCATCACTCTTAGTCTACTGCTGTCTCTCCGTAGCAGTGCCATGATATTCTTTATCCGTTGGATAAGCCCAAGATGAATGGAGTTATCCAGAGACATGATTTCTTTTTTTTTTTTTTTTTTTTTGTTCTGGCATTTTCCTCCTGCCTTCTCCCTGTTCTGCTTTTTGAACTCCAATAAAAATACGCCTGCATTGTTTAGTGGGGAACAAATTAACATGGCTTACAATAAAGTAAATTGCGCTTTCCTATTTATACCCTGAACAGACCTTTTTTTCTTTCTTTTTAAAGGTTTCCTATGCTCGTCCAAGTTCTGAAGTTATCAAAGATGCGAATTTATATATTAGTGGACTACCAAGGTCAATGACACAAAAAGATGTAGAAGATATGTTTTCACGTTTTGGACGCATCATCAACTCGCGTGTGCTTGTGGATCAAACTACAGGTGAGTTTTAAACCCTGGCTTCCTAAAACTGGAGCGTGTGGCACGTTTGATGTTTTCCAGAGACTGGCAATTCCTAAACTAAATTAGACTTTCACAAACTAACCGTGACATCTGGTATCAACCACTGAAATAATTTTAATGGGGTATCCTTTTCCAATGATTTTGTTTTTGTAAAACAGACTGAGTTACGCTGCCCCTTTCTCTGGCTGAGAGTCTGAGCCTCGCATCCTATTTTACACCGTTACTGTCAGTTTGACCAGGCTGAGCTGCTGACACTGCTGGGGTGCAGTCGTCTTCTGGGCAGCGTTTGTAATCTGCGGTGCTAGCCTTGCCTTTACTTTGCACAAATGCAACTATTATCCAGTTGGTAAATTCCAGGCTGTAGTTATATGTTAAAAAGCAAAACAATGTGTTTTGACTTTTATACCAACTTGGAAGTCACTCACACAATTTCCTCATGTTTTAAAACATTTGAGGTGTCTTGCAGTCCTCTGTGGTTACTGCTAACTAAAAGAATGAACTTAATACACATAGTACTACCCTCTTGAATTTTCTGAATGTGTTTTGTTTATTAAAAAAAAAAAAAAGAAAAGGGAGGAGTTGCTTAGTTAAGCACTCAGCTCAGGAGAGACTAAAGTTAAGGATTTCCTCTATAATGTTAATTCTGACTTAGTGTTACAATGTGTTCTCGCAGAGTTTTAATTTCTTACCTAATTATTTCGGACTGTATAACCGAAGGGTATCTGGTAACCTTAGGTATTCTGTGTTTTTTCCAGTAGCCCATACGGCACGTATGAATTTGGAGAGAGCTTCTCCAAATTCAATTTTTCACTGATTATGCATGTGCTATATTAGAAGATAATCTAATTTTAGCAATTCCACATTTTACATCTATATACAGTAGTATGTATGTTTCTACACAGTAGTTAAGCAGCAGCTTTCATCCTCTGAGAGGCACCTGCTGTGGTTCAGAGTAGGCATCGGCAGCCTTTGGCATCGATCTCACTAAATGGTGGAGTCCGAGTGTCTCCGTCAGAGCTGGCTCCATGTGTAGGCACCTGCTTTTAAGTGTTTCCTTTTGGTCAGACCATGCTGTAAATGCCATTGTCTGTAAAAGAAATCTGGTCACCTCCTGCTGTGATTCTGCAGTTCTTGTCTTCAAAACCTGCAGTGACTCTGCGTATTAACACGAAGTGATGACATGAGCTGCTATTTATGGGAGTTCTCCCAGAGCCCCAAATGAAAACACACCTTTCCTAGAGACTGTTCCATGGAGAGCTGTAGGGCTTGGATTCCCCTTCGCTTGCCACATGCCCAGGGTTTTGCCGTGTTGCATTTCCTTCTGTGAAATACAGGAAATAACGTCCAGTTGTTATAAACAACTTTTGTGATTTATGACAAGCTTAAACAACTTCTGAAGTGATCTTTGAGGGTTGCCCTGTGCAGGGGTAGAGCAGAGAACAACATGACAGTATTTGATACGGCCCTTTTCGAAAGAGAGTTGGTGAAGTTCTGGGATTTGTCTGGCCGTAATACCTGCTTTGGAATGAAATTTAAACAAAATATACCCTTGTAGCTTCACTGCGATAAATGGTATTTCCAGACTATGGTGGAGTCAGATGAGAAGTGGGGTGGGGGAAGAGATCTCCTAAGGCACGACTTTGGCCTCGGGCAGAAGAAGAAGGGCACCCAGAGCTGGGGCTGCAGTGAGGGGGAACAATGCAAATCGTAGAACTGTCTGGATTGGAACGGACCTTTAAGATCATCCAGTCCAACCATCAACCTAACTCTGATAAAACCCATCACCAAACCATGTCTCTCAGCACTATGTCAACCCATCTTTTGAATCCCTCCAGGGATGGTGCCCCAACCACTTCCCTGGGCAGCCCATTCCAAGGCTTAATAACCCTTTCCGTGTAAAAATTTTTCCTAATCTCCAATCTGAACCTCCCCTGGCACAACTTGAGGCCATTTCCTCTTGTCCCATGGCCTGTTCCTTGGGAAAAGAGACCGACCCCCTCCGGCTACACCCTCCTTTCAGGGAGTTGGAGAGAGCGAGAAGGTCTCCCCTCAGCCTCCTTTTCTCCAGGCTGAACACCCCCAGCTCCCTCAGCCTCTCCTCACAAGACTTGTGCTCCAGACCCCTCACCAGCTCCGTTGCCCTTCTCTGGACCCGCTCCAGCCCCTCAATGTCTTTTTTGTGGTGAGGGGCCCAAAACTGGACACAGCCCTCGAGGTGGGGCCTCACCAGTGCCCAGCACAGGGGGACCATCACCTCCCGAGTCCTACTCCCCACGCTGTTCCTGACACAGGCCAGGATGCTGTTGGCCTCGGCCACCTGGGCACACTGCTCAGGTATTTAACAGCAATGGAATCCTTTCCATAGTTACTAAGAGGTCATTCTTAATCACTCTTTAATTAATTAAAAATAAGGTATGGGACAGCTAGAAATTATGGCCATGATGTAGATGAACTTGTGATCTCTTCATTACAGGAGGTTAAACTGCTTTATTCGAGTTAGAGCTTCATGCCCTCTATGAACCAGAGTGTTTTCAGTGTGGAAAACTGAAAACCTTTGGAAAACTCGGTGTCAATTTTGTGTTTGCAGATGCTTTTTAGTGATAAAGTAATCAAAGCTAAGGGGGTTTGGTTTGTTTTTAACTGACTGGAATTAATTAATTGGTTTTTTTTGGTGGAACTTATTTAAAATGTTGGGAGGTTTTTTGGTTGTTGGAAATGTCAGTTGGTGGTGGATTTCATGGAATTCTACCACATTGGATTGCTTTTTTTTTTATTAAGTGTTTTAGTCACTGTGGTTGTTATAGCTGAAATGAATGTCTTAATTTGTCTTTTGTTTCTTAATTTTGTATTTTATCCTCTAGCTGCTGAAGAAACATTAGTAAATGTAGATAATTTGAAAGCTGTGACCATAGAAATATTTAACTTTTTTGGTTTTTGCTTTCAAAGTTATTTTGAGTTTATCCTGAACTTCAAATTTTTTTTTAATTTTTTTTTTTATTGGTTTGGTTAAAAGGTTTGTCCAGAGGGGTCGCATTTATCCGGTTTGACAAAAGGTCAGAAGCAGAAGAGGCAATTACAAATTTCAATGGTCACAAACCCCCAGGTTCCTCCGAGCCCATTACAGTGAAGTTTGCAGCCAATCCTAACCAGAACAAAAATGTGGCACTGTTGTCGCAGCTGTGTCATTCACCAGCTAGACGGTTTGGAGGGCCAGTGCATCACCAGGCGCAAAGATTCAGGTAGGTTAGGAGGAATAATGCATTTAAGGCTGTAACTGCTGTTCCCGTGTCCCTCTGGGAAACTGTCCTCTTGCTGCTCCACAGCAATACATTCATTGCAGCGTGTGTGAATGAATACAGAGTGCACTATGTGTCTGCAGTCTTATGTAAATAAAGTGTTGAATTAAAATATGATTAAAGTAAAATCTTACTTGTAAAATTTATATTGAAGTTAATTATGTAAAGGTACATACACTACGCTGTCTGTTTCTACAAGTAGGTGTACAGTGAGATGATAGACAGGAGCGGGTTCCGGGTGGGTGTTGGTAGGTGCCTGTCTCAACAGATCCCCATTCTGGAGTCCATATCTCTGAAAGCAGATATAATTTGGCAACTTAAATAAAGCTCTGAACCATTGGTTCCAGCAGGGAGGTGTTACGGAAAAAATAGGAAAACCCTATTACTGGTAATGAGATTCTGTGGGATTTCTTTCTTTGAGTCCTCGTAAGTTCAGTAAGATTATTGAGTAATTGCAACATATTGTCTGCTTCTGGAGCTGTGGAAGATATTATGTATTTTGCCTTTGAGAATTGCCTTAGTTGCTTTGAGTAGGAATTGCTTTAGCTGCTTAAAGGAGGGTGTTGGTAGTTGGACTGTACTCTGGAAAATGCATCATATTTACTGTCTTGCAGTTAAGTAATTGGCTTATTATTAGATGTGTTCATGAGAGTTTCTGAGAGTAGTGTTTCCCTGCTGATAATTTACTTTTTTGTCTTCTTTATTTCCCTCTGAGAGATCCAATTAGCTCAGCAAAATTGAACTAAAACCTCAAGTAGCTTTTTGCAGTGCTACCATTGCAGTGTTGCTGTGACCGCTCCGTAGTGCCTTAGCTCAGCATTTTAAGAACAGCGAGGTCTAATGTGTCTCCAGTGAGACTTTATAGTCACCTTTTGTTTTACACTAAGGGTAATCGAACAGGTTGCCCAAAGACTGTGGAGTCTCCATCTTTGGACGATCTCAAAACCTGGCTGGAAAGGGCCTGAGTAACCTGCTCTGGGTGTCCCTGCTCTGGGCAGGAGGGTCGACTGGAGGGTTTCCAGAGGTCCCTGCCAGCCTCAGCCGTTCTCCCATTCCCTTCACCTGTAGCCTGGGCAAGTTTAGTGCAGGTAGCTCCTTGAACAAGATCTCATTTCCCTGAAGCGCTCGTCTCCGCATCCAAACCTTCTAAGCCACAGTAAAAATGAGTAATGTATTTAATAGTTGCAGGTGAAACTAAATTTTAATGACCACTTAAAATCATAGTAATAGAATAATTTAGGTTGGAAAATACCTTTAAGATCATCGAGTCTAACCATTAACCCAACACTGCCAAGTCCAGCATTAACCCATGTCCCTCAGCAACATGCCTGCCCAGCTTTTCTCCAGGGATGGCGACTCTACCACTGCCCTGGGCAGTCTGTTCCAACATTTGATAACCCTTTTGGTGAAGAAATTTTTCCTCTTATCCATCCTAAACCTCCCCTGGCGCAACTTGAGGCCATTTCCTTTTGTTCCATCGCCTGTTACTTCGGAGAAGAGACTGAACAACAGGTCCAGTGGAGCACCTTCCCTGGTTGGCTCATTCACCAGCTGTGTCTGGAAGGTCTGTTCCACACACTTCAGGAACCTCTGAGACTGGTTTCTCTCCACTGTATTGTATTCCCAGCAGGCGTCTGGTAAGTGGAAGTCTCCCAAGAGAACAAGAGCTAGTGATTGTGAGACTTCTCCCAGCTGCTTATAGATTATTTCATCTGTCACTTCATCCTGGTTGGGCGGTCTGTAGCAGACTGCCACTGTCATATCAGCCTTGTTGACCTTTCCCCGATTCTTACCCATAAACACTTAACCCTATCATCACCATCGTTAAGTTCTTGACATTCTAACACTCCCTAACACATAGGGCCACCCCACCGCCTCCTCTTCATTGCCTGTCCCAGCTGAAGAGTTTATAGACATCCCTCTCAGGACTTCAGTGTGGGTCTTCCTACCATGTTTCCATGATTGCAACAACATCATAGTTTTCCTGCTGCGTGGTGGCTTCCAGCTCCTCCTGTCTGTGGCCCATGCTGTGTGCATTGGTGTAGATGTACTTCAGTTGTGCTATTGATCCCACCCCCTTTTTGCGGGGAGAAGCCCCAATTCCTACATGACTGTTCTCAGGTGCTTCTGTGGTTTCTGACACATCAATAACCCCTGCATCTTTGCCACCACGTGGATCTCCATCCCCTTCCTCCACTGAGACAGCAGGCAGAAGGACCTTGGTAGCACACCATCCCTCAAACACTGGCCTGCTGCCCCCAGGTTTATCTCTAGCCAGCGCCAGCCTGGCTTTATCTCCTTCCCCCTTCAAATCTAGCTGAAAGCTCTCTCTCAATGAGCCCTGCCAGCTCCTGTGCAAGGACCCTTTTCCCGCTTTGTGACAGGTGTACCCCGTCTGTCTCCAGAAGGCTGGTGTCACATAAATTGACCCATGATCAAAGACCCCCAGATTGTACCAGTAACACCAGGCTCGGAGCCAGGTACCGATATGCTGGCTGCTCTTGTTGCTTCCCTCATCATTCCCTGCAACAGGAAGGACAGAGGAGAACACACGACTTGTGCTCCTGGACCCTTAACCACTCGTCCCAAGGCCCTGAAGTCTCTCTTGGCTGTGCTCAGACTCTTCTAACAACTTCATCCCTGCCTACGTGAAAAATCGGTAATGGGTAATAATCTGAGGGCCATTAATCATAATAATGGGTAGTAATCTGAGGGTAGGAAGCTTTCTCTTCATGTCTTTAACCCAGGCCCCAGGGAGGCAGCAGACTTCCCCAAGAGGTGGGTCCCGTCTGTGTCCTGGGCCTTCTGCTCCCCGCAGGAGAGAGTCTCCTCTGACAATGGCCCGTCTTTTCTTCTCTATGGAAGCGGTTTTGATGCAGGGTGTAGATGACTTAGCCTCGGCGACACCTCCAAGCTAGAAGAACCATTGTCCTTGGTCTTGTTTGATTCCACTTCAGTTCGTTCATTGTTCTTTTATTGTACCATCAAGAGCAGGATTAGTGTTCTCTACCTGCATCCTGTTTTTCTACAGATGGGAGTTCTCACAAGTGGGGATAAGATAGGAGAAAATGTTCTGTCTCTTTCTGTTCCGTTTCTGCTTCTGTGGTAACGGTGTCCACTCGAGTTACCTGTGCCCAGCACTCGTTTGTGAACACATTTTGGCTGTTTTCTGCTCCTGGTTATAGGCCTGCTGATGGAGAAAGAGCTGAAGGTGTTGAGGTACTAGAGATCAGCAGAGGCAGTAACAGAGCAGCTCTGGGTTAAGCCGTGCTGTTACGAATACGCTGTCGAGACAAGATTCACCAGTTGACTTGAAGACAAGTGCTGTCCATCTCTCTTCGTGTCGTGTCATAGACTTGCAAGAACTTTAATGCCTATTATAAAACTTCCTCTCCTCAGTCACACATCCCTGCACACACATACGCACGGCAGATGCGACATCCCACAGCCCTTCTTATTTTTCTTCCCACCTTTGGTGTTAATTGCGAGTTTTTCTAGTGAGTCTTCCTTAAAGGATGCTGAACTTTAATGAGTTATAATTATTCATACTGTGGTAAAGCTTAGGAACCTTAGCTTGGACTGAGTCTTGTTTGTTTTGTGTAGTGAACAAAACATGATGAAAGGATAAGCTGCTTCCAGAGAGCTCGCAGTCTGTATAAATTACAGTTGTGGCTTCTGCTGCATTGAGGTTGAATACTTAAACTGACATTTTGATTACACTTCATCCTATTCCATCATATCCCAGTAAATCCAGGATTAAGCCTTTAGTATCTCTAATTTGTAATTATTGATTTCCTACAGATAGCGCTCGGACCCTTTGTTTAATGTTCTGTTAATCCTTTGTAGCGGTATTTGTGGCTCACGTCAGGAGCGGGTGGCAATGGCCTGTCCCACGGGGTTGGCCTCACCGATTCCGAGTGGTCCCAGGTGCACTGCTCCCATCCAGAAGGAAAGACTCTGCAGCGCGGGGTTGTGTTTGGAGGACAGATAAAACACCCAGGGCTAGGGTTTCTTTCGAGTGTAAGATTTGTTTACTTAAACAGAAGGCAGCTCTTTAGGTGTTGAACTCTGCTGAAGCGAAGGAGTTTAGCTCCTAAAGCTCGAGCAGGCAAGTCCCCAGAAGTCCTGGGCTTTCAAAGTTCACCGGAGCTTTGTGCTAGAAGAATGTTTTTTCAGATCTTGAAAATATTCCCAGTTCAGCTGATTTTGCTTTCAGACTTGTTCAGTGCTGGAGCCGGTTCCCAATTATTTTAGCAGGCACAGTTCTGTTGATAGCCCAGTCCGTGAGCTGGGTCCAAAATGCCTGAAGGGGAATTGTTACTTCTTGATAATTCTTTGATCAAGGGGAAATGCGAGAAAACTGTAGCGTGTTTAACCCTGTTGCTGACATTATGGCTCAGACAGCTCCCACCCATCTCTCTGGTTTCACTCCAGTGAAATTGTTTCAACTTTCAACTTTTAAGCCAATTTGTAATTCGGATGCCAGTTGTCTGTGCTGACAATGCCACAGAAAACGACATTTAATCCAGAGTAATCTTTCGTCAAAGTTCTAGGAGAATGTGGTATGGAACCCCCTTATTTCCATTGCTGCTGCTCTCTGCCGTGTGGCTCTTTGATTTAACGCCCTGTTATTCCAGGCTCAAAGCTCGTATCACTGCACACTCCGCAAGCCCTGCTTTGTGCACGGTAGGTCATTCCCATCCGTGTTGGGGTATAGGAGTAAAAGTTGCTTGTGAGGAAAAGAGTGGACGTGACCAGTATCATAGAATCATCGAATTGTCTGGGTTGGAAGGGACCTTTCATCATCCAGTCCAACCATCAACCTAACTCTGATAAAAACCATCGGTGCAGCTGAACTCCTCTTCTTGGTGAAACTAGTCAAAGGTAAAACGGTGCCAGGTTCATGTGCGAGGGCAACGTAGGCTAACACTAAAAATAATATTACTGCTTATTAGCATTATGTGAGCAGTGGGATTGCTCCCTCCTCTGGTGCTGTATGTGGCTGCTCTCAGATTGCAGTGAAAAGAATTTGGCAAAAAGAATATATAGGACTTTCATAGTACTAAAAAGAAATTGTTTTCATTTAGGAGTTGTCACTTCTGAGAGTATGTCCTCTAGTGTGTTAAATTAATCCCAGAATCTATTAAATGAAGTGGTCTGTCTCATAAGAGTAGAGCAAAAGGTCATTCATACAACTGAGAAGCTTATAAGGTGAAAAAGATTACAATAAAAAAAATGCATATACTGTGTTGATAATGTCACAAGATGTTGGAATTTTGAGGTTAGCATGACTTAAAAGTTACGTTATCCATAAATAACATCATCTATAAATGCTTAGGGAGGATTGACAAAGCAGCGTGGAAGACATAGTATAAAAATAAGTGAAACAAAAATGAGGACACCAGCAGTCAGCGTGATAAGACTGCAATCGTTCAAATTATAGTATTAATGGAATTCTTATAAAATATTCTCCAAAACATCTTGGATCTCTGTGGGCTTTAGTGTCGTTTGCCCAAATTGGAGAGTCTTTTAAACAATCTTAATACATATAACGACTTAAGAGCCTTCTTAAATTTGTGTGGTCAAAAAAATATCTTCCTGGAGGACTCGGGGGTGTGAGGTGTCACCTGCTCTGTGCCCAGCTGTGCGTTACCCCCAGCTGCCCGGGGACCCTGTGTCCCTCCCATCGGGCCGGGTGGGCTCAGGTGGATCGGGGCAGCCCAGGGACCTGGGCGAGTGCTCCCGCTCCTGCCGGGGGGATGCAAGTCAGAGTTTAGCCTCCCGCACAGGTCTAACCCAGCACCACATTTACTGGCACTTCTGCACATTTCGTGTTCGGTGTTTGCTTTTTAACCAGCCAGAAACTTTTGTGAAAGGTTTCTTTTTCATATGAACTTGCAAAGTATAGGTTCGCTTTAGACTGGTGTTCAGTCTGGATAAGGGGGTTATTATGTGTGAGGTGATATTTCCTATGGTTGTTTTTTGTTTTGTTGTGTGGGGTTTTTTTGTTTGTTTGTTTTTGAAATGACTTTTCAGGGCTTTTAGGGGTGTTTTTACCCTGGGTTTTGTTTGTTTTTTATATGAACCTCTTAACGTTTTTGTGAGTCAAAGCAGGAAGAGAGGACAGTCTGTTTGAAAATTACTGTATCCAAAGAACAGAGGTACTTGCTATTTTAAATTATTTTGTCTGTAATATGCATTTAGAATTGTTGTCTTCCTGTGTTCAACCCTCAGCTGCTCTTCTACAAGTGTTTCCAGTCCTTGATGTACTGTTGGTGTGGGCTTGTGGGCAGAGCCCGAGGCTTTATGGGGAGTAGGTCGAGAGCTACACTGACTGCTGGAACCAATGTCACGCAATTCGGAGCTTAGTGATTTTCTGCTCCCCAAACACGTGAGCAGGATCCCAGGACTGGTGATCTGTTGAGGTGAAAGGTTCCCAGGTATTAAGATAAATACATCCTACCAGATCATAACTCAAATGGAAAGGAGCTACAGAGCTGAGGGTGTCTGTCAGAAAAAGTAAGCATATAAAGCATTCAAACACAAGAACATTTTTATATAAAAGCAAAATAAATAGTGGATATATCACATAATCATCAGATCACATGGATTAGTGCGTCTCATTCGCATTCTGATACTCTTAACCGCTGTTTCAGTTTTACTATAGTACAAGGATTCCCAAACTTGGATTTGTTGGGGCTGGCCAAGAGTGGCAGCAGCAGTGAGGTCCTGCAGCGGGAGCTCAGGTGTGTCCCCCCGCGCCGCACAGCCCCGGGCTCCAGCGGGCTCTGCCCCTGTGCAGCGCTCAGCAGCAGCCGGGCTGCGGTACGGGCTCTGTGCCACCAAACCTGCCCCCGCTCTGGCTGCCCGTGGGTCTCACCGCTCAGGTGTCCCAGAAGCCAGCTCCGAGCACTGGGGACCCTGGGGGGGGGGATGGTGACAGAGTGGTGCATCAGCCCAAGTGCCACCGTGAGCCGATGTCCCTGCCTGGCTGCGTGCGCTGCAGCAGCTCTGCTCCCCTTCCTCATCCTCGCTGCCCTCAGCCCTCCCTCCGTGCAGAGCCAGCGGCAGCTCCCATCTTTATGCAGGGCAAGACAAAGCCAGCGGGGAAGCATTTGGCTCTTAATGCAGCGTTCACTGCCCAGACACCCGTTCCCTGTTTCCTCCAGGTCAGCAGAGAATCAGGAACTGCCACCGCCATGCTCTTGGCAGAGAGCAGCACGGGTACCGCTTTTAAGTGGTTTGCAAATCACCAGTGGTACACCACAGTTTGGGAACCCCTGGTATAGTATCATTATATTTCTACAATCACGTGACCTCACATTTTTAAATAATACATAAGCACAAGGGATAAAATTGAGTTTTTTACCTTAACTTTCACATTTCCTGACCTTTGAGTGCTTAGCTGTGCAACCGTAATACTGCATTAAAATATTCTGAAGCTTTGAATTTCTAGGATGGAGATCAGAAATAGAAAAAAGGGGAATTAGAGGTGTGGGTAATAGGAGAAAAGAAAAATAATACAAAGCAAGACATAAAAAAAGAGAGGATTTTTTTTTTCTTTTTTGTTATGCATCAATATAATGCTGGGGCACTCTGCAGGAGGCAGGATTTAGGAAGAGTGGGCAGGTGGTTTAAAAAAAATCTGATTCAGTAAAGTCAGAAAAATTTTCCTAGTGTGAAGTTGGTGAAAAATTAATAAGAAGAAAAGTATACATGCATACTGAAATTGTAAAACTGTGTCCTTAAATGTGATTTGCTATTTTGATGTTTGAGAGCTACTGCAGTCAGAATATTTGCGTAACCGGTATTGAGGAACAAAACCCTGAGATTGGAATTCTGTAGCTAGAAATGTGGGGCATCCCATGTACTGGGAACCGCCCGAGGAAGTGCTGATGTTCCCTTAGCTGGGAGCGTGCACCACTGGGGCTGATTTAGTGACCTGCTGGTATTGGGAGCGTTTCCCTGCACCCGCTGCCTTACGGTGGAAAAGGGAGTAGGTTTTGTTCTGCTCCGCAAGAAAAAGAAATTTAAATTAATACACATAATCTCTACACCTAACAACAAACACACACACGCACACACTCCCCCCGGAAAACCCAAAGAAACCCTTTGATTTAAGAGTTCCCAACGTGCTATTTTAGAGGCAAGGAAAGCGGGATATGGGATCCCTGAGTGGGATAAACGGGAGATGCCTGGGGGTGGTTGGAGGGAGCCGGGGTCCCTGGGGAGGGGCTGCCTCTTACCCGCACCCGAGCGACTCCACGCTGGTGCCCCGCGTGCTCCTAAAGCCTGGCTGGGTGTCAGGGATCCGTCCGGGTCCCCTGTGAAGGTGATCACGTAATCTTGCCTTGCAACTGCTTTGTTGCCTCCCTGTTTCTAGGTAGGATAGTTCCCTATTGAAACAGTAGTTGGAATATTTAACTTTTTCTTTCCCGGCAGCTGTCTATTTGATTGTCAATTTGAAATGGGGAAACGTTTCTTTCTGACGGTTTTGATGTCCATGTAGAAAATAATTCATTTTCAGTTGCTTCCCATTCAAGTTAATTTGCTTAATTGAATTGAACTTTTACATGAAATATTGTGCTTTTTATTTGCTAGGTTCTCTCCTATGGGTGTAGATCACATGAGTGGGCTTTCTGGTGTAAATGTTCCAGGAAACGCATCTTCTGGCTGGTGTATCTTCATCTACAACCTTGGTCAAGATGCTGATGAGGGAATCCTCTGGCAGATGTTTGGCCCCTTTGGTGCGGTTACCAATGTGAAAGTTATTCGAGATTTCAACACCAACAAGTGCAAAGGTTTTGGTTTTGTGACCATGACAAACTATGAAGAAGCTGCAATGGCCATAGCAAGTCTTAATGGCTACCGCCTGGGGGACAAAATCTTACAGGTTTCCTTCAAAACCAACAAGTCCCACAAATAACTTGCTCGTGCTTTTTGTATGGAATAGATAATTGAGTGACAGAAGTTGAAACATTTTTGTTAGTGTAAAACTCATTTTGCGCCAATTTTCACAAGTGTTTGTCTTAGTCTAAATGAGAAGTGAAAAAGGTTTTATATTCTGGGATGCAACTGACATGTTCAAATGTTTGAAATCCCACAATGTCAGACCAATTTTAAGTTCCTTTAAGTTATTTCATTTAAAACATGTTAAAAATCCCCTGAAATCTTAAGTAGATTGCATTAACTAGACCCTCTGGATGGTGGTAAAATTGAAGCATGCTTTCACTTATGAGACTAACATTTGTTCCATTGAATGTTGTCTGCAAAAACTGGAATTTTCTGAAAAATATCAGGCTGAATTCATTAATTTTCTTGTTTTTTATGTTGTTGTTTTCTTCCTACCCATTCCCCTGACCTTCTCTACCCCAGACACGGTAGTATGGAAGAAAGGTGGAGAAATACTAATGTTTTAGTTGCCAGTAAATTGTTTGATGGATTAATATGCATTACTACGTGTATGTAGTTGAGGATGAGGCTCTCTAAAGTCAAGGTCTTGTAAGTAGTAGCATGCCCGCCTAACTTTTAACACCATTGATGAGGTAAGTTGCGCACTGAGCAGTGGCCGAGCTGGCAAATTCAAAGGTTTTTAGAAACATGAGTTTTAAAGCCCACTCGCTGATAGGAACGGACCAAAGAGTTTCAAAGAAACTCCGGGAAGATTTCAGAGTCAAAAATGAAACTCCAAAAAAGAGAGTGTGAATATGTGTTGCTACTTTATCAAACTGAATCTCTTCTGTCCAAATATTTAATGCATGGTGCACTACTTACTGGTACATTATAATGCAGCCAGATACTTACTCATTTTCAAAGATCATTATAGTTTGAATTCCTTCAGTAGTTCTATTTTGTAAAGAAAAAACAGTTATAAACATTTGAGCATTGTATTTCTCGCATCCCTTCTAATGAGTGCTAGATTTTTCTATTTTAATAGGATTTTGTTTTGACGACTAGCTTTACTTATTGAACACTCAGCAGAAAAGTACTTACTACTTGCAAGTTAGATATTAACAAAAAAACCCCTTTGATTTGTAGATTTAAAGATTTATCCCCCAAGTTTTCTGCAGACTGCCTTGAAACTTTGAGTTGTTCTGTTTCTGTTAATTTTCTTTTGCTTTTTTGTGTTTTTTGTTTGTTTTTACTTTTGCATTTAAGAACATTAAATTTGATTTTGTTTTGCTCAAATTTTGTTTTGTTTTTTATTTTCTGTTATTTTTTTGCTAAGTATTGCACAAAGTGTCCAGCTTTCAAAGAGTGTTGTTTTAAAGAACTGTAGTTCCTCTTTAAGAGTTTTAAACTACTCCTTTGACAGATGAGTCGTCAAACAAGAGCACTACAAGAAAGGTGTCGCACAGAATCTGGTGTAACCCTGCAGGTGTTCTGTGGTAGGAGACCTGGAGAGGGTTGCTCTGGCAGGTACAGGTTGTGTGAGGCTGCTCTGCACGACTAGAGACTTGCCCTGGGCAATGTTCAGCTCTAGTTCAGTTGCCAGAAGGTAGAGCCAATGGGGAAAATGGGGAGAGCGGCAGTTTTATTGCAGTGTCTCCTTTTTTGGTGTGAACCTCCACCAGTCCCAGAGTTTACTTGCAAATTCCATGCCTCCTGCTCGTATTGCTCCATCCCTTGCTGACCTTGCCTTGTCTTTGCAATCATTTCTCCTCGACCTGCAGCCTGAAGTCTGCCTCCGCATGAGGCCGAAGAGCGGCTGAACCAGCTGCCCCTCTCCATCGCTGTCTGGGGGAGCGCTGCAGCTGCTCTGTCTGGAGCTGCCCCTGTCCAGACCGGCACTGGCACAGCAAGCAGCCTCCTGCTCTTTCTGAGCTTGTGTGCAGCCAGTGTAAGTGGGATTTTTGCCATTAATACGTTCGGCCCCGCCGTTACTGCCAGTCCTGTTCCCTCCTTTGGAGAAGCTTGAGGGTCTGTAAAACAGTGGCTGTGACAAAGCAACCAACTTACTCCCACCCCCAGAACGTGCTTTCCAGCTGTCTGTTGCAGTGTCTCTTCCAGGTGTTTCCACCAGTTACCATCATCTGTCACTTCAAGGAGTACTTTTTTGTGTAGGAGGAGAGATTCAGAAGCATTCGAGGAATTTCTCCCAAGTTAAACTGCGCAGCGTAGGGACCTGTAGAGTGTCCTGACCTCACACCCTGTTCCACTGCAGCAGGTCTGCAGTCATTCCCAGTTCCCTGTCATTCCCTCTTGCCTTATTTCATATAAGATTAATTTTCATACTGAATAGGTGTTGCTGTTTTATCACAGCATTTAAGTGGGGGTTCAGACTTTCAATGAATGACACCCTAAATACGACTTCGCATCCGTGATCATTCCCGGGGTGCTGGCCGCTGGAGCTGTACCAGCAGCACATGCTGGGAGATCACTGGCACTCTTGGTTGGTTGTTTTTTTTTTTTTTTTTTAAAAAAAAGGCTTTTTGGCATCACTGTCATCTGACTGCTTCCCTGTTTTTCCATCTCTCGTTCTTTGCTAAATAAGAAAGAAATGCAGGATAGTGTTTCAGTAGTGGTATTAAAACATCTCTTTTGGGAAACATCTGATCCCAGCTTCCTTTGATAGTTGCTCTAAAAACAGTTACTGGGCAATTTATGCGAGTAAAGCCCAGGCAGGAAAAGAGGAAAAAAAAAAAAAAAATTCCACTAAAATACCAAGAGTGTGGTGTGTAGTCTGCACCGCTTTAACCGTCAATAAATACTTGGCATAAATACCTGAACTCAAGAAAAAATTGTGTATGAATTCTTGATGCTTTCAGTCCTAAACAGTAGCCCGTGCATCCTGCTGGTAAAGACCAAATGGAAACTTCTGGAAGTAGAAACTAAATTCTAACAAGAAGTAACCTGCCAGGAGTTTATCCACCCAAGAGGTGGGAACAGCTGATGTCCTTACCATGACCCCCCCAGACCCTCCCTGGAGGCTCTTGTTTCAAGAGGGGTTTTGGCCTCTTAACCCTCAGACAGTTCCAGAAAGCTGTGGGTACGTTCTGCTTTTTCATCCTTTAGTTTGATGAAATATAGATGGTTTTTTCAGGTGACGCTTCTGTCTCAGTCAGTGCTTCCAAGGTCTGTGTGAAACCAACGGCCTGGCTCGAACCAGAGGGCTCTTGCGTTTGCCATGGGATGCAGTGGGTTCAGTCATGTAGCGATACTGGGAAGTCTCAGATACTGGATTAGGACACAGGGATCAGTTTTTAAAGACCTGGATTCAATGGTCCGTACGGGAGATGTGCTACAGGGAACAGCCACGATGGGAATGTTTTGGGGTCCTTTAGAGTAGGTTGGGAGCCTCACAGGACACCCCCAGGTACCCGCTTCTGAAGGATCAGGTATAATCCCTGATGCAGGCACATCTTTATGGCCATGCTGCCACGGTAGGCTCTCGCCTGGAGGTGTCGGAGAGAATTCCGATGTCTCAGGGGTCAGGGCTTTTTGTGCTGGAGTTTCTGAAGGGATTGATCTGGCTTTTGTCAACCCCCAATTTGGGTGACGCTGTTTCCTTCTTACACTGATTTGATCAGACAGGTAAATATGGTGCCCAAATGAAAAGTTCATCTGCCTGTGTTTAAAAAAAAAAAAAAAAAAAAAAAAAAAAAGGAGAGAGAAGGCTTTTCCATTGCTCTCCTTACGGTGAGGGGAGCGAGCCCCAGAGCTGGCAGTGGGGAATCCAGAGAGCAGGGATGATGTTGTTGGGCTTCAGCTGGGCTCTGGTTGCAGAGGGACCCCTTTGCTCTACGTCCAAAACTCCCTTAAAACTCCCTTTCACAAGGAGAGGACTCGTCTGTCCGGGAACGCTGAGCAGAACTGGCCTCTGCTGCTGTAGCTGTTCCCAGCCAGGAGTCACCGGGGCTGTCACTTAGCTGGCCACGGGCCACCGCCTTTGGAAGGTCATCTGCAGAGGGGGTGCCTTTGAGCCCTGGCTTCTGTGGGATAAAAGGCCGTGCCAGGGCAGGGCCACGCGCTGGGGCTGGGGCTGGGAGAGCCCGCGGGGCTTGGAATGGGAAGCAGGTTTACCTTTTTCAGGAAATTTTATCAGCTGTTGAGTGTCCAGTGTTATTTTAATTATTGCTTTGTCACTTTTGGCTTTAGAATCACTTTGTTTTCTCTTGGTATTTCGTTTGAAAGGGAAGCTCTGCTGCCCTTACTTGGTTACCCATCCTTTTCTTGACTTTTTTTCAAGTGCTGGTTGTGTCTGGCGCTCCCCGAAGGCTCTTCCCAGGCTGCTGAACACGCTTGTTACGGGGCTGCTTCCAAAACTGCACATGAGCAGGCTTCATTCTTTGCAAGACTGTGGAGTTTCACTCTGAAAACGAGACAGGGCTTAGTTAAGAGGAAACCCGTCCTGCCTGTGGTTGAAGACCACCTCCCACTTTCTCTGAAGATGGTCTGAGCTCTAGCTGTGTTGTACAGAATTTAAAAAAAAAATAAAAAAAATCAAGTTTTCTTAGTATGTAAAAAAAAATTGAGTTTTGTCAAAATTAAAGTTCCTTGAAGGCTTTATTCAGACTTGGTTTTTTCCAGTCTGTTGATTTATTACTAAGTTTTTATTTCTGCTCGGTAACTTACATTTGCTTCCCAGATCTCCACTATGAATGGAATTCACCCCCGTGCAGAAAGTTAGCCACAAGCCTACAAACGGTTTAAACCCTCTGTTAACCATTTGCAGACAGGGAAATGTCACAGTAAATAGTGCAGAGGAAGCCCTGAGGTTGCTGTGTGCTTTGAGCTGGCAGAGGCAAGGACAGGTCCTGCAGAGGAGGAGATCCCTCCGTCAGCGAAGCTCTAAACACCAGCAGGATGGAAGCGTAGTGTGGTCAGTTCTCTTGTGATTCCATTCTAGACGGTGTCTGCCTACTAAAGCGTTGAATTTATTTTGTTCTTCAAGCCACGTCACCATAAAGTCTGGTTCACTCGAGGCGCTGAGCTCCGCTCCTGCCCATCGCTGCCGCTGTAGGGCTGGGGCTGGGGGTTGGAGCACCCATCTCTTAGGGTGGGAAGAGAAGGCAGGAGCCACCACTGTCCCGAGCAGCCCCGTAGTGATGTGTCTCACACATCTTTTTCCTTCTCTCTGGTTGTGTTTTTTCAGTACATGTGTATCACGAGAGCATGAAACCACTGACCATTGAGAGCACACGAGCCACTGCAGTGGGATAAATGTGTCACTGGGGTGAGTGGGTCAGTCTGTGGTCACCTCCCTCTGGCCAGGTGACCAGAGGGTGTCACTATGGAGAGGACACCTGTTTTTGTAGGGACATTGAATGTTGCAGTAATGTCGTTTATACAAAGCAACTAAAAGTCTTTAAAAGAAAAAAAAAATTGGCACAGCTACATTTCTAGAGAGAATGTTGAGCAGTTGAAACCAAAACGAAATGAAATGACTGTAAAGGTGATCCCTTATTTTGAATATTCCATTTTGGAAATGAATAGTCCCCAAGGTCCTTAAACATTTATTATAATTATATGTTGCTTTAGTGTTCTGGGTAAGGTCAATAAAGTAGAGATTCTTCAAATATTTCAGGAGAGATTTTTTTTTTTCAGTGTCTTCTAAACTGTAATAACTAAAGTTACTTTTTGGCTAGTTTATAGTTACATGTGTGCTTTTCAAAAAATACTTGGAGAAAGTCCCCATGTTTACTTTTTTTAACAAAATAAACAGGTCTAATAATAACATAAACTATTTATTGCAAGTAAGGTCCTGTGATGCATCTACCTGCAAAACGGTAGGGTTTGTGGAAGGTTTGTTAAGGTCCAGCTCTCTGGGAAGTGCTGAGGGTGAGCCCCTGCTTCAGCCGCAGGGGTCACACGCAGAGCGGTTTGTCCTGACCCTGCCTCTGCCCGGGCAGTTTTGACTTCCCCAGTGAGGAAATCTGTCCTTTGGAACGCTGTCAGTGAAGCACCTTATTGTGACATTTCTACTTTTAGGCTTCAAAGAATAGCTTTAGAGCGAAGGGACCAAATTCCCATTTAACATAAGAAAACACAGCTCCCCTCAGGCTCCCTTCGGGGAGCTGCACTTGGGTTTTTTCAAGAACTGAATTTCTCACCATGGGTCCTTTAATCTCGATATTTGGAAGCAGAAGAGTCGTTGTGCCGTAGACGAGTTCCTCTGATGTAGCTCTGCACGTCCCGGCGTGGGACACGGCACACTAGAAGGGGTACCTGTGAGGACCAGAAGGCTGGCGGTTGTCGGCTGGGGGTGTTACACCTCACTGCCTTCCTAGTTAGTCATTTAAAAACCCTGGGGTTCTTGCCAAGGGTGGCGGTTGCCTCCCTCTCGCTTGTGAGAGCTGGTACCTGCATGTCCTGCCACCCCCTGGTGCCGCCGCGGGGGCTGAGCCCCCCTGGGGGAGCCGCGGCTCGGCGGGGGCCGCTCGGCAGCAGCTCCTGTAGGGAAACCCCAGGAGCCCCCAGTGTTGCTTTCTCCTCCTGCACGGTGTAAAAACCAGTTGAAGCCTTTGTGATCTCTAAAGCCAAAGGCAACACCCCGTGAGTGGATTTGACCTTAAATCCCGTTCCTGTTTTCTTCCTTCTTGCTGCGGTTATTTGTTAAATATCACGCTTGGTCAAACGCTTACAAAAGTTGAACTAGAAATATTTTTCTGTTGAGTGGAATTTTCAGCACTTAAATTCTTTTTGTTGATAATGATGGAAAATCCGTAACAGTAGAACTGCCACCTGAAGCCGTGAAAAATTGCTACTGTGTTCGCATTTTAGAACCTTTATTCTCATACTATTGTTCCTTATTTTTAAACCTTTCGGAGCAACTTTTGGGTGGAACAGCTGAACTTTTTCACTTGGTCATTGAGAAGAAAATGACTTGAGACATTTGAAACTTAAGTTGGGATAAACCTTTATTTGACCAGTAATTTTGAATAATACTGTACTTCTAGTCTTTTTATTGGTTTAATTTCCCTTAACTTATGTAATCTTTTGTTTATAAATTAATCTGTTTGTGGGACAGAAGGTTTTATCAATTGTTTTCCATACTGTACAGTATATGGTTAAACATTTTGTATATTTAGTGTGTTTTTAAGTTATTGATTTGTTTTATATCAAATAATTTATTTTTCAGGTACCATTTTCATTTAAACTTTGTTTTTACATGGGTTTATTTTAAATAAAGTATGACACTGCTTTCCAAATGTCTAAAATGAAGTTGAATCCCATTGTGTTATTTTGAGACTACTTCTGTAAATTAACTTATTTATTAATTAGAAATAACTGCAAAAATGTACCAAGTTCATACTTTGGTTGTGCTTCAATTCAAGTGCTTGGAAATTTTCTGCAATGATTTTTGAGCAATTTGAGACATGGGAATTTTCATATTGAAACAGGTCAAAGATTTGTTGAATGAAGCAGCAGCTTTGTAGAATCCTGTGGATGGAATTATGAGCATTGTTTTCTATATGGTATTTTCAAAATTAAATGAAACAACGCCTAGATATTTTATGCTAGTGTTAATACTGAAATGAAATTATCTGTCAATATTGCAAAGGAGTTTTGTACTTTTGCCACATGTTCATTACTGGTTTTGTTGAGCACTTGTTTGGAACATACTCATGATGTTTTTAAATGATCCATGATGAAAGGTGATGTACTTCAAAATAGAATTAGGCTTTTACTTAATTGTTCATATTTTGTCTTTTTTTTTCCTGCAGGAAATGGATTATTATTGTGCAATTTGGAATTTGACATTTTTTTCAGAAGAATCTGAACTGTGTTCATGAATAGGCTAATCGAGCTTACGCCGCTAAAGAGTTTGTTACTTGTAGCCTTATTAGAAAGACGGAATTAAAAGACGGCACGTGATTTCCTTTTTATTTTTCAGGGGAAAAAGTTGTTCTCTCCATCTTACGGTGTTCATCCCAATTAAGCCCACACCAAAGCCCCGTTGCGCTATGGCTCAGGAGCGGGTGTTGAAGCTTTTGAGGAGAGCCCTGAGCCTGGTCACCCCTGGCCCCGGGTCCCACAGGATGCTCCCGTCCCTCTCCCAGTGCCACCCCGCGGTGAGGTGGCCGAAGGGACCTTTATAAGAAATGCTCGTGAAACCCTGTCCTTTCAGTGGGAAGGCACCTGCGTACCACTGTTGGCTCTGAACAGAACGTGTTCCAAAACTTTCACCAACACAGATTCTTAAAGTTCTGATAAATTGAAGTCGACTCCTCCTGCGTTTCAGCACGTTCTTTAGTTACAGAGATTATCCCTCTCCTTCAGAGCCGGGCTAAGTATCATACCTTTGAGGCATTGGCTCTGATTTTTCTCTTATCTTCATGACTTAGCCGTGAGGAGGGATGTAAAGTAAGAAAAAAATAGCGTCTTGTGTATGATAACGTGGAGTGGATGGTGATGCTGCATCAGCCCAGGCATCCCCGGTGGAAAACTCAATTTCTAGTTACTTTTTGTTGTTCTGGGAATTGCTCAGTCCAGCATTGCTCACCAAGTTGGAATTATTCTTTGTGCTGACTTGGTAAAGCGCAGAAATGAGCATTTTCTGTTACTACCAATATAACAACAGATTATTGAATGTGCAGCATCCGTCATCATCAGGAAAGCTTAATCACCCGGGCAGTTTTACACCTTTCCTGGTTTTTACTTTGGATGGAGCTGGGGCAACTTCTACCTTCTTACTCCCACCAGATGTTAGTCCTGTGCCACCAAAAAGCTTAATAACAAAGTATGGCCATGTGGAGTATGGGTTCCTCTCAGAAATGGCTGTTTTTTCAAAAGCAAAGCAAACAAATGAGTGTAGACCCCTGGATCCCCAGGTGGAGGTTGTGTTTTTGCAGAATTCCCGGTAGACTCCCTGGCTTTAGGCTCTTCCTCCACTTGCTCTGCTGTGGGGACTGTTGGATTATCCTACTGTTAAATTTCATCCCCTGCATTTCCACAATACTGGGGGGAAAGCAAGGAGAAAAAAAAAAAAGTGTTAAACTGCACTGATTTCCACCCTGCAGGTGTGTCAGGAAACAAAGTGGAAAAAAAATTCATCCTGTCTTTATATTTTTCTCTGTGTCTCCTACCTGGAAAAATATTAGTATCAGGAATGTCCTCCTGGGTCACGTTAAGGGTGCGTTTAGCTGGGGATCTTGTCTCCGGCAGTGGCAGTAGAAGCTATTTAAGGAAAGCACATTGTGCCTGGCCACTGTCCCACCGGCCCCCCCTCGCTCCCTCGTGCCTCCCCGCACACGGCAGGGGGGTCCCAGGGCCCTGCCTGCTCCCCAAACCTCCCCCTTCTTTGGCTGCTGGAGTTTTGAAGCTGCTTTTCTTTTCCTTGCGCCATCTCCCGCTCTCATCGCTCTCATCACTGGCAGCAGGAGAGGGGAAGGGAAAGTGGAACGTTTGGGGAGCTCTTTAATGTGTGTGCGTGTGTGTGTGTGTGTGTGTGTGTTAAATGTGCAGGTGAATGAAGGTGAATAAATAGTGATATCTCACTCTTTGCACTGTGACATACTTTCTCTTTTTTCCTTTTAAAAAGTATTTATGTATAGAAGCAGTGAATTTAGCAAAATGAGAATCTCAGTCTAGTTTGTCAGCACATAACGTCTGTAATAACTCATTGGCAATTTTTTTTTCTTCGCAACAAAATTTGTCACAGTTAAAATGCAGATTGTATTTGTTTGAATTTTAAGTATAGCATATAATGCTTTAAATGTTGAACTTTTCAAAATGGATTGACTTCTCTCTGCAGAGCTGTAGCTGAAGCGCTTATTAAAGAGCACGTTCTCAACTTAAACTAGAACTTCAGGAGTTGAATAAAAAAAAGCTTGGGGCCTCCTGTATTCTCTTGAGTAGGTGTCGATAACCTCTTAAACTTACTTTAACCGAAATTCTGTTTGAATGTGTTGGACAGATTCTGCCCCCAAGTCCAGCCGTGCATGCTCCAAAGAGAGGTGCTCGAGGCGAGCAAGGCCGAGTGTTTGCCGTGGGAGCCGTGCGGGGCTGCCTGCCCTCCCAGCGCAGCGGGCTCCGGCCTGGCTCTCCCGGCAGTGGCAGGATTTGAAGGTTGCCTTGCAGCCTGTGGACGGCGGGGGTGAGTAACCTTGTGTGTGCGTCTGGAGTCACAGCACAAAGGGGTTCGGGCTCAGTCAAACCACACCTGCACAATTGGGGATGAGACATCTTTGTGACTGTGTGTCCTGCTTCACCGTTCCATCCCAGCTTGTTCCTTCTGCTTTGCATCTTTCGAGACACACAGTGTACAAACACATTTATATCTATATTTATATGTATACACACATATAATGCCTGCGTGTGTATGTGTGTATTAAAATGTATGTAGACTGTATTTATAGATAGCTGTGTAGAATACATATATGTATCTGTTAATTGTATGTATTGGCATTGTGTATCTTCTGTATATGCACATACATGCAGTTCCAGTATATGCACATACCTGCAGTTCCACATGCCTACACAGTATAAAGTAATTCATACAGAGATGCATATCCTTAAAAATCCAAGTTTATATAAAACCTTATAGTTACAAGGTATCGTTAACAGTAGATCCTTAAAAATCCAAGTTTATATAAAACCTTATAGTTATAAGGTATCGTTAACAGTAGTACGGTAGCATAATGAGCAAGATATGGAAGTTGGAGAAGGTTAATCTCCAGCTGGGTAAAAATTTAACATCCAAATCTTTCTGAAGTTTCTCTTGAAATAACTAGAAATTGGCTACATCTATATATTGTATCTTAATATTTCTCAACAATGGTCCTGTAACGCACCATGTCACTGCTTTTCAGAGAGCACCTCCCATTCCCTTCTCCTTGTGAGACAAAACGCTGTTACTTTGGGAGCTGATGACTTCTGAAATTATTTTCATTTTGTTTTAAGCCCCCTTTATTACATTTTCCCCCCTTCTATTTTTACCGTATCTCATGGGTCTTAATATTTTAATCCTTTCTTAATGCAGGAATGGAGGAAGGAAGACAATTCAGCCCCAGAAGGACGGTGCAATGTGGAGTAGTGAAGTGGCAATGACGGTCGGCGTGTGCCCCGGCACACAGCGTGGCTGCCTGGGTGCTCCCCCACCCCTATCGCTGGATTCCGGGGTAGCCATCCTCGTGCTGGCTTAGATAAAACGATTGAAGCCTTGCTTGAGTGTCTTAAGTGCTGCTTTTCTGAACAAGGCAAAGTTAAGATTTGTGGTAGGACGTGCTTTGATGGCTTTGCCTTGTTTGGTCACTCACCCGGCTTAGAAGGACTTGCCCCAGATGGTTCATTCCTGGCCACGGTGTCTCCAGCGCTATGCTGGTTCCTAGGGAGTGTTCTGCCTGTCCCAATTTTCATCTTGTGTTACTTAAACACAGTAATTCTCAAAGGCAGCGCGAGATGGAGTCCTGTTCTGAGGCTTTGTGCTTTCCCCCTGGTCCCGGTGTGCAGCACGCTCAGCTGGGAGGCTGAAGCCTCACGTGCTGCTGGGCTGCTGGTGGCCTTGGGGAGGGAATGCTTGCCCTCAATTTGGCCTCTCCATGTTCATATCACAAATACTGACCTTACAGAAGAACAGTTTTAATATCCACTGTGTGGAATCTGATTTCCCGGTTCCTTTGTCAGGATACATTCTGGGTTTGGGTGAGGGAGTAACACAAGCCGGTCATATCTAAGAAGGAATAAAGAGGGAAAAGGCCAGACGTTTTGTTGAATTGGTGAGATGAAGGCAGCCCGACGTAATTTGTCAAACGCTCCTTCTGCAAAGAATAACCCGGTGACAGTCTGGTCACCCCTGGGGGTCCCTGGCAGTGCTGGGGCAGTGTCGGCGTGGGGCAGGGGGAGCCGAGCCGTTCCCTTTGCTCAGTGAGGAAGAGGAGCATTGTCTCAGCCTCCGCAGACTTTTTGTTGTACAAGCCAAAGGAGGAAAAAAGGTGTGACGTCCTAATATGAACAAGGATGAAATGGTTTTGCTCAGAAACGCTTTAGTCTTTTGTAGTATTGGTGCTGGAGTGGGATCTGCTCTGCTGGGCAGTGCTGCCAGCACAGCCCGCGCCAGCTCCGGCTCCTTGCTGGAGCTGAAGGAGAAATTCCGTACAACGGCTGCTCTTTCCCACTGTCGGCACTTGGATCTGTGTGAAAGCTTAATAGGTTATAAAATTAGGTGATGTGATACGGCTTTAAGAGGATCTTAGGTATTCAGGTCCTGAAAAAAAAAAAAAAAAAAAAATCAAATGTCATTGTAGACATAAATAAGACTCCAAAGGTGAGTCCTGGATATAGGTTTAGGTGATGGCGTTGCTACAGATGCTCCGATCACCAGCATCTTATACCAGCCCTCCACCATCATCTTATTTGTGCTGATAGAACTGTTGGTGGGACTTATTTAAATGAGTTAAGCCTCACCAGTGGTTACTTTCAACCTGGATCAGTTCTTGGATCTGTTTTCCATGTCGTTGCACAGGGATGGACATACCAGCACAGCTGGAGGGGCATTTAAAGGGTGGGATCGAAGAGCTGAGTGTGGGGCTGCTTCCAGTGGCAAAGACATATCACTCCTGCTGTGAGCGCTTGGTGTCTGCTGCCTGGCTGGATAGGACCGGAGGAACTATTCAGGAAAACCAGTTAGAGTGGAAGGTGGACAGTGTGGATGTGAAGGACAGTTGGAGTTGCTTCTTAGTCAAAATTGCTGGTATGATCATCGGTCTACATTCCTGGCAAAAGCAGAAAAAAACCCCAACGAAAAACCAAAACTGCACTGGAAAAAATCCAACCCAAAATATTAAAGGAAAATGAGAGTAAATGGAGGTGGGGGAGGACTGGTTGGCAGCAAAAGATACATGGGAAAGATCAGGAAGTGAAGGAGTTGTCCATGGCGCTGTGAGGTGGGAGAGAGGGAGACTTCGTTTGCAGCTACAGCGATAATTTGGCAGTCAGAGCACACGTACCTGCAAGGACTGGGCTCCCCAGTTCCAGAAGGATGGGAAACTGCTGGAGAGGGTCCAGCAGAGGGCTACAAAGATGATGAGAGGCCTGGAGCATCTTTCTTACAAGGAAAGGCTGAGGGACTTGGGTCTTTTTAGTCTGGAGAAGAGCAGACTGAGGGGGGATCTGATCAACGCCTATAAATACTTAAAGGGTGGGTGTCAGGAGGATGGGGGTGGTCTTTTTCAGTAGTGCCCAGTGACAGGACAAGAGGGAATGGGCACAAACTTGAATATAAGAAGTTCCACCTAAACATGAGGAGGAACTTCTTTCTTGTGAGGGTGGCAGAGCCTTGGAACAGGCTGCCCAGAGAGGTGGTGGAGTCTCCTTCTTTGGAGACATTCAAACCCACCTGGACACGTTCCTGTGGGACCTGCTCTGGGTGACCCTGCTCTGGCAGGGTGTTGGAGGAGATGATCTCCAGAGGTCCCTTCCAACCCTGTATCATTCTGTGATTCTGTGACATGACCGTGCTCACGGATGCAAACCAGAAGAGACGGGTGCGTTCCTACGTGCGTCGTTAGTGCTGGAGTTCTGGTAGTAAATACAGTAATTTGTCAGTCTTGGTGGTATTTTATGAGTGGAAAAGGGCAAATAACAGGCAAGTGTGAATTAGGGGAATGGGGCATGGGCAGGATGTGTTTCAGTAGGCAGGACACTTAGCCCTGCAAAGTGCTAAACCTGGGAAATAAAGGCTGCTACAGCTTCTTCCAAGGGCCTGTGCACTGAGGAGGCTTTATCCCCCCAAGGTATAGCCTAAAAAATTATTCTAAAGCTGTGCGCTTGAAATTTTGAATAACAAATTTAAAGGTCCAGAGGTAAATGAATACATTTTGGCACAGATTTTATCACAGAATCGTTAATTGGGAGGGTTTATTTGATAAGTTCTTGATAAATAACTTATCTTGATAAATAATCTATAAATGCATAAAATGCAGTAACTCCCATTTATCTGGACTTTTGTAAAGCTCTTGATACGGTAGTGCATAAACCTAAATAAACTGGGGTAGTTACAAATACTGGAAATTTAGGGTGGGAGTTACTTTAAAGACAGACAGTGGCAGAGAAAGTGAAGCAAGGGGTTTTCAGTTGGGGAGACACTATGAATTTCTCAGCTTTTTGGGATGCATTTTCAGTGTTTACTTATATTTAAATATCACTTATCACAGAATCACAGACTGGCACGGGCTGGAAGGAACCTCTGGAGATCATCTCCCCCAACCCCCAGAGCAGGGTCACCCAGAGCAGGTCCCACAAGAACGTGTCCAGGTGGGTTTGAATGTCTCCAGAGATGGAGACTCCACCACCTCTCTGGGCAGCCTCTTCCAGGGCTCTGCCACCCTCACAGGAAAGAAGTTTGTCCCCATGTTTGGATGGAATTTCCCATGTTCCAGCTTGTGCTTGTTGCCCTGTGTCCTGACACTGGGCACCACTGAGAAGAGTCTGACCCCATCCTCTTGCCACCTCCCTTTGAGATCCCCCCTCAGTCTTCTTTTCTCCAGACTAAACAGCCCCAGGTTCCTCAGCCTTTCCTCAGCAGAGAGACGCTCCAGCCCCTGAGCATCTTTGTAGCCTCTGCTGGACTCTGCAGCAGCTCCCACTCCTTCTTGAACTGGGGAGCCCAGAACTGGACCCAGTGCTCCAGATGTGGCCTCACCAGGGCAGGGCAGGGCAGAGCAGAGGGAGAGGATGACCTCCCTCCACCTGCTGGCCACGCTCTTTTTCATGTCCCCAGGAGACCATTGGCCTTCTTGGCCACAAGGGCACATTGCTGGCTCATGGTCATCCTGTTGTCCACCAGGACTCCCAGGTCTCTCTCTGCAGAGCTGCTCTTCAGCAGGTCACCCCCAACCTATCCTGCTCAGGGCTGGGGGGGGGTATTCCTCCCCAGGTGCAGGACCCTACACTTGCCCTTGTTTCTGAGCCTTGAAGTTCCTCTCCCCACAACTCTCCAGCCTGTCCAGGTCTGGCTGGATGGTGGCACAGCCTCTGGTGTGCCACCCCCTCCTCCCAGCTTTGTCTCACCAGCAAACCTGCTGCAGGACACTGTCCCCTCATTCAGGTCACTGATATATTGAACAAGACCAGGCACAGTACTGATCCCTGGGGACCTCTGCTGGCCACAGGCCTCCAACTGACTCTGCACTGCTGATCACAGCCCTGGGAGCTCTGCCATTCGGCCAGTTGAATGTACAAGGAAATCCTGAGCTGGAAATTGCTTCCCTCTCCCTAGCCCCTCTCCCGCTTTTTGAAGACTGTGAGGAGAGGTTGTGGAGAGGCGTGAGAAGTATAAATGTTCTGGCGCAGAGCATGGGTCTGATGTGATGAGGAGGAGTATACAGACGCGTGCTCAGGAACCAGGTGTGCTGAACTGCCACCAGTGATAACGTGGATGTGGAATACCTCTGTGAAGAGGGAGCTTCAGGTGCAAATTGTTCTGGGTCCTGTAGGAGCAGGAGAGTCCGTGTGATGAGTCAAACGGGCTCAATCACGTGTTTCATAGCATCTTGTGACGCAGGACTGAAGCTCTCGAGAAGGTAACATGAGGGGCTCCATATACACCCGCTACCCATGCCATCTGTCTGTATCCTTTGGCTGGGAGATGCATGAGGCTGGGAATGAGGAAATTGTTCTAGGACAGGATTTGGCAACCTTCTGTCAACCTTATCACAGGTTGTTTTGTGAAAATGTAATGGAAGGCTGGTGATGACAACTTTGAGATCTTGATGCATCTGGTCGTTCAGGGGTTTGTCGCATGGGCGGCATGGAAGGGGGGAGGCTCAGAGCAGCCAGTTAGCGATTTCCATCTTCCAGACAGGCTGAGGAGAAGCTTTTTGGGTGTCCTGTTCTCAGGTGCGCTGCATGACGGCACCGTTGAGCTCTTCTCACTCAATAGGGAATGGGCAGAAAGGCAGAAGCCATTTGACACGCTCTTCGTTGTGAACTGGGCCATCCTGCTTTTCTTACTCTGACAGTTACTCTGCACCAGTTGAGCAATGCAGGGGGTTTAACTGGGGATGGGACAGGAGCTCAAGTGAGAGTGTGGTGTGGGTTGGGGGTGCAGTGAAATGACTGAATTGTGCATGCACAGAATCACAGAATTGTCTGGGTTGGAAGGGACCTTTAAGATCATCTAGTCCAACCATCAACCTAACTCTGACAAAAACAAAAAAACACATCACCAAACCATGTCTCTCAGCACTATGTCAACCCGTCTTTTGAATCCCTCCAGGGATGGTGCCCCAACCACTTCCCTGGGCAGCCCATTCCAAGGCTTAATAACCCTTTCCGTGTAAAAATTTTTCCTCATATCCAATCTGAACCTCCCCTGGCACAACTTGAGGCCGTTTCCTCTTGTCCCATGGCCTGTTCCTTGGGAGCAGAGACCGACCGCCCCCCAGCTACACCCTCCTTTCAGGGAGTTGGAGAGAGCGAGAAGGTCTCCCCTCAGCCCCCTTTTCTCCAGGCTGAACACCCCCAGCTCCCTCAGCCGCTCCTCACAAGTCTTGTGCTCCAGACCCCTCACCAGCTCCGTTGCCCTTCTCTGGACCCGCTCCAGCCCCTCAATGCCTTTTTTGTGGTGAGGGGCCCAAAACTGGACACAGCCCTCGAGGTGGGGCCTCACCAGTGCCCAGCACAGGGGGACCATCACCTCCCGAGTCCTACTCACCACGCTGTTCCTGACACAGGCCAGGATGCTGTTGGCCTTCTTGGCCACCTGGGCACACTGCTGGCTCATGTTCAGCCCGCAGTCGACCAACACCCCCAGGTCCTTTTCTGCCGGGCAGCTCCAGCCACTCTGCCCCCAGCCTGTAGCGCTGCAGGGGGTTGGTGTGACCCAAGGGCAGGACCCGGCACTTGCCCTTGTTGAACCTCATCCCATTGGCCTCGGCCCATGGATCCAGCCTGTCCGCATCCCTCTGCAAAGCCTTTCTGCCCTCCAGCAGGTCGAAACTGCCTGTTGGACTGCCAGAATCTTCAACTTGTGACAGCTCAGCCCTTCCCCGGAGCACAGTTAGTGGTTGCCTCGGGCAGTGACAGTGACAGTTGTTTGCTGCCCAGGGCCAGCCAGGGAGTTGTGCTGTTCATCACTGCATTCATACCCTTCTCACAGCAGTCTCTAATACCGGGTTCAAGCGGTGTGCTGTGAAGGGAGTTGCGGATAAGCCGGCTGGCGGCTGTGTTTGGTGAGGAAGGCAGAGGTTTGGGAAGCCTTGGCTCATACAGCCCCGGTGGCCCCAGACCCACTTTCCCCAGGCGGGTTGTCCTCTCTGTGCTGTGGCCATAAGGGCACCTAACGCTGGATTCTTCATTGCAAAAGGGGGTGTTTTATGAGACCATGTTCTTTGGTTGGGCTCCAGGAGGCAGGTTCCTGGTTCCTTGTCCCCGGCCCCAGCCCGGTTCCGAGTGGCTGAATGGCCCGGTGCAGGTGGCAGCGTATGGTCCCGGGGGGTTTGAAGGCGGCTCCGGTCTCCTCTTAAGACTTCCCTGTTTGTTGCTGTTCCTTTTTCCCCCTCCTCTTACTGTGATCCTGGCTAAAGCACATTATTGCTATTTGATTATTTTAAGTCCGATGGCTATCACAGTTAATCTCTGTGTAACGATGTGTAACGGTGGCTGATGGTGAACGGTGGTTGTAAATCCAGGGTGTTCGGACACCTTAGTATCTGCTCTTTTTGAAATAAGAATATTTTCTGCAGAAGCGTACATGCCGTGCCGTTCAGATTCCTCACTGACCTGCTCCTTGTTACACAGCAAGAGCGAGTCTAACTCTTAGAAAATTCAGAACCTCAAACAGAGCCAAGGTTTGTTCTTTGAATTGCACTATTTTTTTTAAAGGGATTGTCAAACTTTCACATGTTTTTGTAAAATACGGCTGCCCCTATGTGCTTTGCTTCCTTTTTCATTACATCCCTCGCTCGGCTTCCAGAAGCTGATGCTGTAGTTTTGAAAGCCAGGACTGTAGAGCGTAAGATTTAAGAGGTGGGTGAGTGTTTAGCATCTTATTAAAACAGGAACCCGTGCAAACGAAGAAATAATCTCAGTTAGGGAGATATCACTTGTGAATTAAGAAATGGTCAAACTTCTCAGCTCGTGTAAGTGAAGGGCTGAGCACTTCTGGTGTGCAGTTTGAGTAGTTCTGTGTGTGCAGGGACTACTTTTGTCTGGTTTTTGTGTTTGTTTGTTTTTGGTTTTTTTTTTTTTTTTTTTTACTTTGCATCATTTTAATTCCATTCTCAAGAACTTTTGTTCAATAAGGAGGTTATATGCTGAAGTGAGTGACATCTAAGAGCTGTAATCAAGGGGTTAACTAAAACGTAGACTTTGTTTTGATTCTCAGCTTTGGAGTACAGGAGACCAGTGTTCTTTTTACAGCAGAGAGTGAAGTAATGACGCTAGGCTCTTATCATCCTCATTTTACTTTTTCCACCAGGGTCTCCTTATGTAGTATAGGACAAGCTACTTGATTCTTTTTCCTAATTTTTTTCCTCTTCTGACCCATTAGATATTATCATCTGATTTTTTTTCATATCCTCCAGAGTTGGTGTGTGGTTTAACTGCTACGGTCTCTTTAGTGCTTTGAACTTAATATTTTATTTCACGTAAGGGTTGGGAATTAGCATAACAAGCAGTTGGAGAGGAGAAGAAGGTTGTGCCTGCGGAGGCAGCGCATTCAGCACTTCCTTCAGTTCCCAGCCCAGGTCTCCTTTAGGTGGGGGCAGCAAATCCACCCTGGGTTTCTCCAGGAACATTTTCCTGTCCCCTGAGATGGAGAGCAGTGCACCGTGGGTCGGTCGCCTTGATCTCACACGTGGGGATGTGCTGAAGAGAAATAATGGCAGCCCAGAGCTTCTGCTTATGTACTGGGAGGCGAGAAGGGAGGGCTTGGGAGAGCGGCTCTTCTCATGCGTGTTGGGATGCTTCGAGGAGGGGATGGGAAGAGGAGGGGGGACCTGGTTGTTTTGACTCTGACTCTTTACAGGGGTTTTGCACCTTTCTCTGTGTGTCTTGTCTGGCACTGCTGAGGCAAGAACTGGGAGACTGGAAATGCCCCAGTACAGCTGCTTGAGGAGCTCGTGGTGCTCGGCCCCGCGCAGCGTGGCTCAGCCGGGTGTTTCTGTGTCACAAGGGCGAGACTTGACTCGGCCCCTGCTCCCTGAGCTGCTGCTGGTGCTGGGTCATGAGGGGAAGGGGGAAAGGAGGGTTTATGATTGCAGATGTAGAAGCTGAAATTACTCAGGTCCACAGGTGGACAAACATTCTTACTAGTCCCTTGTATGTATTTTTTATACCTGGTTGAAAAAGCGAGGGTGTGAATGAGCACAGAGAGAGATTTCTGCTTTTGTAACTCTATTTGTGACCAAGTGAGCAATTGTTACTTGCAGGATATATATGAAAGTTTTATTTCCTGCTTAAGACTTCATGTATAGGAAATGCAAATTGGTTGGAAGAAAGCATGATCTTGAAGAGCAGCAAATAACTGAATAATAGATGACTGGATGCAGGTATCCTCTCGGGAAGAATCGCCAATATGTGAGCAGTAGAAGCTAACAGTTAAAGGTCGGGATTGGCATTTTGTTGTATTTAGGAGGAGAATCATGAGGAATTTAGCCTGACTAGAGCAGCAGGTACCTGCCAGGCTGTAAATGCAAAGAGCATTCCTTCTGTCTGTCCCCAACAATGGCAGCCTGTCCATGGCAGTAAGGGTTGGGGGTTTGGCGTGCAGAGGGCCTGCAGCAAGTCAGCAAAGTGGAGTTACGGTGTCTGAAGACAAGACAGTGTTCTGAAGGTGGGGGTCATGACGCTGCTCTTACTAATATTTAGCACCAGACTGTGGTTTAAGGCAATGCTTTGCAGATGATTGAAGACCTCGGAAGTATTGAAAGAGAAACAAGGAGAATGCCCAAATACACGTTTTCTTGTGGTTCTGCTCAAGAAGGACAGTGAGTAGAAGATCTCTGAGGTGCGATGGCCGGGTAAGTGAAGCAGCAAGTTTTGGGTTGGGTGTAATGTTTCAACCCTGTTCTTTCCTGTGTTGAGCTACGGTTTGGGTAGTCTGTGTCTCAAAAACAAAGCCAAAATCTGGTCTCACGGAGTTTGAAGGCTCAGCATTCTGAAAATAAGAATCTCTGCTCAGAGGTTCTGTAGAGTGGGATTCATCCTACAGACTCAAGCAGGTAAAAATCTTAGCGCCCAGCTGAGGCCCTGCAGAAGACGATTCATCTGCTCCTAAAGTACATGAGATTTACTGCTTATAAAGGTGCCAGTCTCTCACTCTTGACTGCAGGGGACCTCATTTGTAGTTTAAATGAGACGCGTAACTTGTAGAAAGCGAAGGTAAGTGTTTGTTGCACACCCAGGTGCCAGGAGGTCTGCGCCCACTGACTCCTGATGGGGATGTTGGAGCATCTCACCCAGGGGTGTTTCGGCTTCCTCCCCACCCTCAAAACCTAGGAAATGTGCAAATGGAGGTGTCAAACAGTGAGATGCCACACGGTGCAGAATTGCCAAGGCTTGTCCAGATCTGAGCTAGTGAGTCCGTAAAGCATTGTCTCTGCACGGTGCTTAGCTGAGGACTGAGGCGCTCCCTGGGTGATGAACACGAGTCCTGGGTGCGCAACAAAGCTGCAGGTGCATTGGAACACTACATTTTAAATCTATTAAGAATTTATGAAGTAGATCTGAACTTCTGTTGTGAAACAGTTTACAAATGATACTATGAACGCAGGCGGTGATGTGCCATGTCTTATTGTTCTCTGGTACCACTTCATCTTCAGTAGGATCTACTGAATTGTATGTGGGGGGTAACTGAGGGGTCGTGTGGGGAGGAGCACCTGCCCGCAGTAAGGACTGAAGCGATTGATTCAGACTTTGTAGAAAGTTTTGTTATCGCATCAGACAAAATGAGAAACTCCTGAAGTAAATAAGTGTGTGCAGTGAACCCGAAGGGAAGAGGCAAAGACAGAGCTCCCAGCGCACAGTCACCAGGGAAGCGTTTACTCTTCAAAGGAGCATCTAGTGCAGGTTACGTGCTGCTAATTTAAAAAAAAAAAAAAAAAATTAAAAGAGGTAGTTAAGCCATATGTATTGCTTAAAGCTGCTTTGGGAATCTGATTCTACAGAGAAACCTGGTGTTTTAGTAGATTTAAATAAAGATTTTCAAAACTTCTTGTGGAATGGAATTTTCAACAAGTTATTCTACAAAACTTGCACAGAGTAATTTTGATACTGATAGTATTTTAAATTAAAAAATGGGAGGATCAGGCTGGTTTTCACATCTGTTGTTTTGATTTTATTTTGCTGTGTGGTACAGCATTGAATTATTTTGTTCCTTTTTACAGTTTTGGTAAAACACTAACCAAGGTACATGTTGCTCTAAAGGATGGGTGGCAGCGCTCTCTACTGACTGTATAAACCATTTCAAACGTTACCGTGCTACACTGCTACTGTGGTCACCCTATAAATCCTAAGAAGTTATAAAAATAATGTAAAAGTGCAAGTCTGTGATCAGAACTCATCACTTTTATAAATTCAGATATATAAAAATAGTTCATGGCCTGGAAGACATCTGACAGCACAGGAAGGAACCCGTTCTTTGAGATCAAGGCAAATTAATGATGGACTGTAGAAACAAGCTGGTATCTCTTGCGTAAAGCTCACACTAGAGCTGAAGGGTGAGTTTGGTGCAAATTCGTTTCAGTGTAGTGTTTATGGGGAATCGTGTCCTCCGATTCACCAGAACCACTGGTGAAATGTCACTCCCTGGTCAAAGCCAAGTAGGTGGATTTTCTACTTGGGAGGTGCCATAAAGCCAAGGGCTGCTTCTACTTTTCCTCTTGTTTAATAAACACAAAATCCATAAATATCTTTCACAGGGATTTTAGTTTACGGAAGTAGATTTTCTGTGATTTTAATTTTTTCTCAGTGAAAATAATACTTGTGTAACAACCAAGTTCCTTTCCCCGGTGGCTCTCCAACTGTATTACAATATTATATAGACAAGCCGTAATCTGGGGAACATCTATATCACAGTGCCAGGTGATAAAGGAACCTTATTTGTATTACAAATATTCCTTATTTGTAAGGAAAAGAAGGATTTCCAAGGAAGAAACTTTGGAGCTTGTGTTCTTTCTGTATGCCAGATTTCATGATCTGGCTGGTGTGTGGGCCTTGCACCGCGTGCGTGGTCTCCAATTGCATGGAAATACAACAGAAAGGGATTTGTGTTTCCATTGCTAGAATGGAGAGAGGCACCTTTTTTCTTACGGGTATCTGGGAAAATAGTCTAAAATACTGTATCAGTTAATAGGATTTAATCATATTTGACCTTTTTTGGGGCTGAGGAGGTAGTTGTGGATTTGCTGAGCAAGATGCCTTGCTTTGCCTGGGGCAGAGCACGTGGTACTTTGCCTCCCTCCTGTCCTGGCGCTGCCGAGTGTGGTCAGGACAGAGTAAAACCATCAGATGATGCCCAGCGGCTTTGTCCAGTCTCTGTGCTACTGCCTCATCTTCTAGAAATCTCTTCTGGCAATCTCTTGTCCCTCACCCACTGATAAGCTTTCATTACTCCGTGTACATAAGATTGTGCTGACATTTTGCTGCTTTCAGTTTTGGCACATGGAGGCTGCTGGTCCCAGCTGAGCAGCAGATACAGACCGGTGTAAATGCTTCCCCTGGCAGCAGATTATTGACAATACAAGTGGGGTTGGGATGTTATCGTCCCAAGGACATCAGCTGAGACAGCTTTATGAGCCACTTGGGCATTCAGTAAATCTACTCCTTTAACTTTTCCACAATTTCTTTCTCCTTTTAAAAGGTATTAAGCTGCCTCTTCTGTGCCCGTTGGCATTCGGTCCTGTCTTTTATTGCAGGGTTAGGATTCTATATTGTAATGTCCAGAGCTCATTAATGAGATGGGGATATATATGAAAAGCAGGATTCATCTTGGCTGCCTTTTGGTGCTGGAGTGTGTGCTGCTTGGCTGGATCCCCTTGGGCAGCCAGTGAGGGGCGTGCGCACTCCCAGGCACCAGTTACTGCCCCGTACAGTGGACATCTAAACAGGGCTGGTCAGTTATCCTTCTAGGGTCACAGGAGGGTTCAAGTTGGAAGGGACCTTAAAGACCTAAAGATCCAAGCACAACCCCAGGCCGGGCGGAGAATGGCTGGAGAGCAGCCCTGAGGAGAAGGACCTGGGGGTGATGGTGGGTGAGAAGCTCCACACGCCCCTCAATGTGCGCTGGAGCCCAGAAACCCCCCGCACCCTGGGCTGCATCCCCAGCAGCGTGGCCAGCAGGGCGAGGGGGGGGATTCTGCCCCTCTGCTCCGCTCTGGGGAGACACCCCCCAGTGCTGCCTCCAGCTCTGGGGCCACCAACAGCAGAAGGACATGGAGCTGTTGGAGTGGGGCCAGAGGAGGCCCCGGAGATGCTGGGAGGGCCGGAGCCCCTCTGCTGGGAGGACAGGCTGAGAGAGTTGGGGGGGTTCAACCTGGAGAAGAGAAGGCTCCGGGGAGACCTTGGAGCCCCTTCCAGTCCCTCAAGGGGCTCCAGGAAAGCTGGGGAGGGACTCTGGATCAGGGAGGGGAGCCCTAGGAGGAGGGGGAAGGGTTTGACACTGACAGAGGGGAGATTGAGATGAGATGTGGGGAAGAACAACTTTGCTGTGAGGGTGGTGAGAGCCTGGCCCAGGTTGCCCAGAGAAGCTGTGGCTGCCCCATCCCTGGAGGGGTTCAAGGCCGGGTTGGAGGGGGCTTGGAGCAACCTGGTCTGGTGGGAGGTGTCCCTGCCCAGGGCAGGGGTTGGCATTGGGTGGGCTTTAAGGTCCCTTCCCACCCAAACCAGTCTGGGATTTCATGATCATCCAGCCTACTAGATGTGGGCTGCCACTGATGCACGTGGTGCATCCAGCTGATAATAAATGATCAGGAGGGATAAATAAATGAGGAGGGATGGTCTGGGATGCTGCAGAGATCTCTTGTTTTGAAATGTGATTATTTTTCTTTTTGCTCCTATTGAAGGGTAGTTGGACAGCAGTGCCGAAGAAGGTGTAAGGAAGTAACCAACCTTGGAGGAAAGTGTCAGAAAGGCCAAAGTTAACAGCAGCACCTCGGGCTTACCCTGCCCCTGATTCTGATTCTTTGATGGCTTTTTGAAGTTAATAGGGAGCAGAATACCAGTTTGTGTGCAAAAGCTGGTTTATGGTATTTAATAGCTTCTGCTTTTCATTTGGCAAAAGTGGAATTAATGTTTCTTCTAAATTAGAAATTATTTTAAAACCTCTGCAGCACGAGGGATTATATACAGGAAATTTTTTCTTCGTGTGTAATTGGAGCATAGTGAAGTGGTGTTGGCGAAAGTTTAAGCTGCTTCTACGAGACTGAACACTGCGTCAGTAAAGACAAAACAGGAGGGAGAAAGGGGATGAGACGGCATTTTGAGAGAATTGAATTCAGGGAGATGAGTCGTCAGTATAAAAGGCTTTTGTGGAGGAGGCTGCCCTGGGAAGCCTGGACTTTAAGGCTCTGATTGGAATTTGAACTTAGGGACAGGTCCTTAGCTGGGAAAATCAACACGATTGCAATTTGGCCTGGTCAATTGGTTTCACTGTAATGAAACAGCCGGTAAAAACACATGTACAGCTGGTCCGTCTGTCCCGGCCACTGACGTGAGTCTGTCCCTGCTGAGAGCAGCACTCCAGCCCGCTCTCCTGTGTAACGGCTGGGAAATCCAGTTATGTCCAACTTGGATTTTGAGCTCCAGACTAAAATTCGCTTAATCTTAGTTTTTAGATGAGAACCTAGTAATAAAAAATCCCTACCTTTTAAAAAAAATAATAATCTCTATAATAAAGAAAATAAAACTTTATAGTGTGCAGCCTGGCCAGCAGACAGGGGCTGCTGCCCTGAGGTGTCAGAATCTTGTCCCGTCTCTGCTGGTTTCTCATCCAGTCCAGTCTCAGCTTTCTCACACCTGCCCACCTCCCTCACCTCCGAAAAGAACTGGGCTTGAAACAACGTGATGCATAAACCTTTCCCATCACGCTGCCGGAGCCAGGCAGGCGGAGGCTCCGCTGTGTCCTCGGTGGCTCCCATCCCCGGGGCCGGGCTGTTGGGGTGATTGCTGGAGGCTCCTGCCGTCTGCAAAGGGTAGAGAAGGGTTTTCCACTTTCTGTGCCAAGTAAGGCCTTTATCTTGCAGAGCGTCCATGTATGACATTCACAATGTCAGTGTTTAGCACCAAGATCCCATTCCCGGGCGCGGGAATGATCTACACCTGGCAGATGTTGTAATGAACTCCTGTCTGATCCAGCAGCGTTTCTTCAATCATTTCTATCACGTTGTCTTTGGGATGCAGATGGGAGGTCTCTACAGGAGGAAATTTCTCCGTGTTGCTCACTGGATCTTGCTGCAAAAAGAAGAAAATGCGATTTTAATTTCTTAACGGAGCAGAGAGGTTGTCTGTGCAGTCACTGTATCTCCTGCCTCCCCCTGCTCTCCCAGACGGGCTGTACGTACCGGGGGGGGCTTTGGGGCAAAGTCTTTCTTGCAGACGTGTGCTATGATGCCAGCGGCCAGAGCATCACCGAGGACATTGGTCATAGTTCGGAATCGATCCCTAGAAGAGAGAGAGCCATGAGGATGCAGTTGGTGGCCGCAGCCAGAGCGCTCGGCAGCTTTTATGGCTTTGAAACACGTCAGCCTCCGTCCCTAATGTCACTGCCACTGGTTTTGCTATGGGCAAGTTGAAATAAGCGCAATATTGTTCTTGTAAATAAAGAGAGAAGATGGTACATGCGATGTCTGTGTGAGCCCACTACCGTGGAGGTGATGGGGCTTCTCCTGTCTCATCATCCTTGTCTTTTTAGTGCATAGACCTGCCTGTGCCACTTCCCAGACAGATGCATCATCGTCGGTTTTGCTCAGCGTGGGGGTGAGCTGCCCCAGGGAGTCATAAAACTCCACGGAATGCTTCTCAGGGAGAAAATTGTCTTTATCCAGCCACAACAGCTCTCATAAACCCAAGCACCTCTCGCGTCAGTAGCGAGTGCCAGCACTTGGGGCAGGTGATGGTGCTGGGTTCCCTGTGATGCTCAAAGAGGGAACTTGCGTTGATTTTATAAGTTTCACCTGAAAATTTAAACTGCCTTCTGTGCGAGAGAAAGGGGAAAGCAGCCAGGATACACGATGCTGTGTCCTCTCTGTCCAGGGCGGCTGCGAAGGACAAATCAGCGACCCACATGTCAGTTCTGTGGAGGTCAGTGTCAGCTCTCTCTGTTTTTTCACCTAGCTAGTTTGCTTCATTTTTATCTTAGTACTTTAAAGCAGCACATTTCACAACCTGCGTATGTTTGACTTCTGTTTGCACGTGACAAATGTAATCGAGCATCTGGTTTTGTCTCGAGATCAATCTGGTCTTCATCCGTCAAGATGAAGATGGGCTCGTTGGAAGACAGACTTCCTTGGTGCTGGGTGTGTCGGATGCAGTCCTTTGAAAATGTCATCCTTACTTTTAGAAACCCCAGCGATGTTCTCCTTTGGTGACATATGGGTTTGAGAGAGAAGTTGCATATTAAATACAGGAGGGGGTTTTGCTACGCCTGTTCAAGAACTGTCTCGTTTTCTGCCGTGATTTGGCGTGCAGCCAACTGGTGCTTTACCATGTTACTGGTTTGATGTGACATCTATTTCTCCCTCCTTTCCACTTTTTAGTTGTGAAAATTCCCGTGTTTCAGAAATAGAAACAGCAAACTGGATGCGCACATATCGGAAATAATTACCAGTGATTTAGGGTTTGTTATTGGTTTCTCTGACTTGTTTTTTTTTCCCTGCCCTGGAGATCATGTGTTTTTCCTAAACAATTGCATGTTTCCACCCCTTTTGTGGGTCTCTCGTTGCTGTTAGCATCTTTCTGGCTAATTTTAATTTATCCTTGTGTGAAGCCAGGTATCTCTCACCCTGCCTTACCAACCTTGTTCCTCTTCCAGGGATAATATTCCACCAAAACAAATGCTGTACCCTCCACCACTTCGTTTTGACTCTTGTCCATCCTCCTTTATTCACAGAGTGAACAGCTCGGAGAAGACTAGGACTCGAGGTGTTTCTAGGGAATACGTTGACTGGCGGCTTACACAGTAATGCTTCATGAATGCAAGACTATGCACCTACTGTCCTCCTTTTCTACCTCTCACCATGGAGGAAAGTAGCATCTGTTTGATCTCTTAAAAATAGAAATGTGTATATGTTTCAGAAAGATAGATGTTGTTACTTGTTTGAGACCTCCAGCAAAGATGTGTGGTACAATCAGATAGGAGTTTAGCTAAAAGGTCAGGACAAGTTGGTGCTTCAAACTGGTGACCTTATTGGCAGAGTGGCTCAATACCATCACCCCTCCTTCCACCTACCGTCCTTAGTGAGGCACTAGACAGCGATGGGCACCTCGGGACAGAAACGCCTCAAGTCAGACACTCCTTGAGGAGAGTCTCTGCCTATAATTATTGTGGGCTATTTCAAGAAAATAATTGGAAAGTTAACAATCTCCCGCTTGGCTCCTGGCCTTGTCCTGTCTCTGCCTCCCTGCGAGCTGCTCCAGATACCCCTCCACGACCTGGCACTCAGCACCTGCCCCCGGCGTCACCTCTGGGAATACGTACAGAGCCCAGTCGACTGCGATGATGAGTGTGATATCATCGGTGGGCAGCCCCACGGAAGTCAGCACGATGACCATTGTCACCAGTCCGGACTGGGGGATGCCGGCCGCCCCAATGCTCGCTGCTGTCGCCGTTATGCTGCAAAGAGAAGGCAGCTGTGCAGTTACTGTGTTTTGGTTTTTGTTTGCTTTTTTTAAAAAGGCAAGCCTGTTTGCATGGCAAAGTAAGTTATTCCTATATGGAAGGATTGGATTGGGTCTGGATTCCTCCACCTTCCTGCTCCTTGGTTCTGTCCCAAAGCCCTGCCTGGCCCGTGGTGGCTGAGGGTGCTCCTGACTGTGTGCTCACACAACACCCCCTGCCTTCCCGTGCAGGCAGCCCCTGCATAAAAGTGCTAAATGTTTGCAACTGTACTTACTTATTTTTATCTAGATGGGTGCTTTATTTCCCTGCTTATATATTCCCTGCTGTTCCTGAAGGGAGGTAAATGACATGCGCACAAACCCCTCTGTGCTAAGGTAATTCGGCCGCACCGCAGGTGTTGACCGGCTCCAGCCATGCTCTTACTTCTCAATCTGGCTTTTACCTACAGGCAAAGTCTCTGATTCTGCAGCAAATTGTGTGGGTGCAGAGCCTGAGCTTTCCCTGGCCCCCAGCGGCAGGAGTTGGTACCCACCGCACCGTTCCCTGCTCCTCAGCTTTCCAGCAAAGTTCACTCTCTGCAGTAGCAAGATCTCTGCCAAAGGGGGAAAGTGTGAGAGACTGTTATAATGGAGAGAAATAATTCAGCTGCTGCAAAGAAACATTTACCTTATTGTTATAATTTGTCCCAAATCCAAGTCATATTCATTGACCTGGGCGATAAAGATGGCAGCGACGGCTTCGTACAGCGCCGTGCCGTCCATGTTGATGGTGGCACCCACGGGGAGCACGAATCGTGCCACGCGTCTGTCTATTCCGTTGTTTTCCAGGAGACACTTCAGGGTGATGGGCAAGGTTGCTGAGCTGCAGAACAAGAAATGCTCAGTAATTCTCTCTGTTGTTTGCATTGAGCTTTATAAATAGCAATCAGCTTAATGGTGCAGAAATACAAGTCCACCTGAGGGTAAATGCCGCAGCAATGTTACCCAAGCTGCTGTAGCAATGGAAGTGCCTTCAGCTTGCACTACCTGGGGAATATACAGAATTAGCCAAGTAGTGGATTAGCCCCGGGCTGGCCGATAAATGGCTCTGTGTGAGGGTTACAGCTGCCTCGTACATCCCTGGTCCCCGTGTTCATCCTGCGCCACCTCCAGCTTCGGTCGGGGCAGCATCTGCCAGCGCCAGCCGTGCCGGGTCCCGCCGGACCCCTTGTCCCTCCTGCCCCACACATGGGGGGCAGCTCCTGGGCTCTGGCACCCCCTGACCTTCCTCTCTTGTTTCTGTTTAGCTGTCGCGCCGGAGTCTCGATGAGGACGTGGAGGAAGAAGAGTGAATGGAAAAAAGGAAGGAAGCATGGAAAAGAAGTGGATGGGATTGCGATAGGCTCTGGGAGGCAGCGTTTCCAAAAGGAGCTGGCTGTGGGGCCCGGCGCGATGTCCTCCAGCCCTGGATGGGAGCGCGGGGCTGGGATGAGGAGCAGAGGGATCCCAGCCTCCAGAACCGCTCCCCAGCTGGTCCCACGGAGAGAGCCCGGTGGAGCAGAGCTGGAGACCTGGGATCGGGAGATCAGGTAGTTCAGAGCAGCACAAGAAGCCTGCATTGGTGGGAGCTGGGGGAGGGAGGCACAGTCCTAGATTCCTAGATGGTTTTATCAGGATTATGTGAAGAAGCAGCATTAGGGAGGCCAGAAAAACCCTTTGCCTAGTCACATGTTTTCTAAGAAAACGTTTTAATTTGCGTGTCTTCCAGAAAGGAGAGTAGTTTCTAATGTAAAGTTTCTTCATTGTTATAAAGAATGTTTTTCAATGAAAATAAAATAGATAAAAAGAATCTGAAGTTATAAAATCTTGTCAAGCTAGACAGCACTTTCTTTGGAGGAGCTTGAGATACACAAGAGTTGATTTAGGTTTTTCAGTAAAGTGTTCAGAAGAGCTTTTGATGTCTTCAATTAAAAGCCAGGATTGTAACCCCACTCTGTTTTATAAAGCACCTACAACAGTCCTATTTTGAATTCTATGCAAGAAAACTGACTGCAGTGATTAAAAGAAGCACAGACAGGCAGCAACACTGCTGCTTTGCTCTGGGGAAGCCCCAGGTGAGGGCGAGCAGAAGGGCAAGGTGGGGTCTGAAGACGCACTGAGGCTCTGCCCACTGAGGACCAGGGCAGCGCCATGTGTCCTGCTTCCTACTAAAATGGGAACCAATCTCATTTCAAATAGTGCTGGAGCCTCATTTTTCTTTGAATTATACCTGTTCTCCCACAGCTCTCCTGGCCGTACCCACAGCCACCTCTCCCACGACTAAACCAGACACATCAGCTGTATCGGCGTATCTCAGCACCTTTTCATACCTGGAAGATGTAGCCAAGGCAATCAGCAAGGCTTGCAGTATCCCCTGAATGAAAGCAAAGGGGTTTTTCTTGGTGATGAGCACAAAAAGGAGAGGTAAGAGAATGAGTCCGTGGATGACTAGCCCTGACACTACTGTAATTGCATATAGTCCCAGCTTCTGTCCTATAACTGATGGGTCTTCCATCTCCAGGATCTTTCCAGCGATGAGAAATACAATGCCAAAGGGGAAGTACCTGCAAAGAATAAGCATAAAAAATTATTGATGAGGACGCAGCAATCATTGAAGCACTACACAATGGTCATTACAGTATTTGGTACCTTACAAAATCATACGAAAATAAATGTAGTGCTCACACTGGATACTTGTAGACAGTATGCCCGGTATTGCCACCAGAGAGCAGGTAAGAAAATAACTGAATCAATCAAAACCAGATTTACCAAACTGCCATGGAGACAATTTTCATAACTGCTTCGTTCAGACACTGGCAGACGTTGACCAGCGGGGTTCCTCGCTCGCCCATCTTTCCCAGGAGAAGTCCTGCAACCAAGCAGATGGGTTTGTGTTAGTCGCTGTGCGTTGAGCTGGGTGGCTTGAGGCTCTGCTGGTGACGGAATGGGTTTCACTGGGCAAATTCTCAGCAGGTCAGACAATACAGATTTCCACATGCTCTTACAGGTCATGGTAATTCTCTGCTCCAAGCAAATACAAGCATCTGGCTTTTTCTCAAACCCACCAAACCAGAGGCCAGGATTTGGACTGTTCTCATAAACCCTTTGCCACTGCTCAATATTGGGAGATCACTTCTCTGGGTGGACGTGCTATCTTTTTGCTGTTTGGTAATACAAGAATAATGTAGCTCTGGAAACAAACTTTGATTCTTTTTTAAGGACAAAGCTCAGTGGGGTTATATGTAGCTGAGGACGTGATGGTATGTTGCATCCCTGCCCTTGCTCTGGAGTGGGAAGAGCCACAGGCCACGTCTGCCGCTCGGATGAACTTCTTCAGAAATGCTGGGATTTGCCGGATCCCAGCAGGCAGTGGCAGGTCTGGGACAGGCTGTGCTCCTGCTGACCAGCTCTTTCACGCAGACAGCTTTGTCCCTGCCTCACAGACCATCCCGTGGTGGTGACAGGACGTGGCTGTACAATAGTACGTCAGGAAGGATCCAACTGAGTTCCTTAGATGCAGGCATTAAGTCTCCTGTCTTCATTCTGGTTTCTCTTTTGATGTTGATGTACTAACCTAATTCCGGTTTAATTTTCTGTGGAAGGAATACTAGAGCAGAATTACACGAGTAGTTAGAGGGGTTACGGTTCGTTCTGGTCTGCCAGTGCAAAATTGGCCGGTGCTAAGTACCATTGCTGTCACCAGTCAGGAGGTGTCCCGGATACCCATGGAGCCAAGGAAAATGAGTCTGAGCCCATCTAGTTTCTAGCCCAGTGCATGTACCTTCTGTGTGGTCCATTAGCTAAAATTGCTGCTTCTGAGACACTGTACAGGGGTCTGCTTTAGCTTGGAAAAGAAGAATATGGTCAGGATCTTGTCTTGTCCCTCTCATTCCTCTTCAGTATTCAGGGCTGAGGTCTCCTAGAGACCCTTGGCAGAGAGCTGGATCTGTTGGCTTGCTCAGAAAAGAGATGAGATAGGGTCACCTTTGCCAGGACTTTCAGAAGTAAGACAAGGCATGACATACTTAGAACTTAGCTCTGTGGATATTTGTCCAGTATTTGATGGCCATAACAGCTGGCTTGGAAGAAACCAATTTCTCTTCGGGTCCTACAGACAGCTGGTTTGGAAAAGGTCGCCCTAGCAAATGGACAGCTTGCTTCAAGCTTTAATTCTCTTCCCTTTTCTGGGTTTCAGAAGCAACCAAGACAACTGGAGATGGTCATTGTCAGTGAAGAGATGGCTGGAGCTGTGGTAGCTGTGTGGGGTTACCATCCACAGCAAAGCCGCTCCGGGTAGCCAGCGGGCGCTGCATGGGTGCCCTGGTCTCAGTCCCACAAACTGGCATTTTGGCATTGGACCCAAATACCTTTTGCTGAGATCCCAGCTGGCTTCCACCGGGCCTCCCCACCTCGCTGCAAGGAGGAGCCCGTCCCCGTTTCCCACAGCACAGAGCCGTGTTGCCTGCCCTTCCCTGTCCCTCTCCTGTTGTTTGCCAGGCGAACCCCATTAATCCAACCTCTCCTCGCAGGTAAAGCTTCCTGCGGATGTAGGAATACCCTTTTCCAAGCTGCTGGTGATGCTCTGCCATTCTGCAGCTCTGTGGAGCTCTAATCCATCCTGAGCAGAACCCAGAGCGCAGGTGGGTGGCCGGGGTGGCCCAGGCGATCTCCTGCTGGGTCCTAACTCAGCGCTGATCCCCACTCCCACGCTGGCAGGGTGGTGGGGTGGTAATCTCAGAAGAGAAAAGCAGCTTCTCCTTGCTCGTTTGACTGGGCTGGAGGAGGGCACGTGTCCTGGCAGTAGGAGCTTGGCATGTTCTTGGAGCGTCTGTGGCCTGCAGAAGGTGCTGGTCCCTGGGACAGGAGTCTGCCAGAGGCATCTCTTTTGTCTGTAAGGATATTTAAGTGGGTCCATCTCTGCCCAGTCCCACCGTGGCTGTTTCCTCCAGGCACTAACTGCATCCTAGCCTGTAGAAGTGGCTGCTCTCCCCTGGCTCTGATGGCAGGCTGGCGTGCTCCAGCGCTGGCTACGCTGCCTCCACCCTCAAATCCTCTAATTGGCTTTTTGGTTCCTTATACACTAAGTTCAAGTTCCTTGCCCTCACCTCTTAATCTACCTGTAATCTTTCCTCCGTTGCCTCCTACTCTTTTCCCTCCTGATTCATCTCTTCCTCCATTTCTCACTCAGCCTTGCACCCAGTGTCCTTCTGTCTTACTCTTTGAGTCAACTACAAATTCCTCCTTCCCGCGACTTTTTCCCATTTAAACCGTCTTCCTCCCTATCCCTTGCACATCTTCTCTCCATCCAACCTCTGCTGCTTCTTCCCTCCTGGAATTGATGCGGAGCCCTTGGCCATGCGGGATTGCAGGCTGTTCAAGGCAAGAAGCTGTCTTACGTTCTTTGGAAAGTCTTAGAAACTTCCATACGTTTGTGACAGGCACTAACCCTGACCCGGCTTTCATCTGCTGCCTGCTTGGGGAGTTTGAACTCTGCCAGCGGGAAGGGTTCGGGCCGTTTGTAATGAGCTGTCTGAGGGAGCCCCTGCAGAAGGTACAACTTCCTTCAGCAGTAGCATAAAAAGGTCCCTCCAGCTTATGTGGCAATTTGAAAACCCTCAGGACCTGTGCTTGGGCTCATACAGCAAATCTGGGGAGAAAGCACCTTCTCAGTGCCTAACACCTTTTTTGAGCCGCATTGTGGACGGTACTGATAAAGGTGCTGGTACAAGCTCCGTGCTGTGCCTGGTTCCCCGGGGACTCGAGCAGTTGGAGCTAAAATAACCTTGTCCCTCTGAGTGTCCCTGCCTCGACTGCAGTGCGGTGGCCGCAGCAGTCACCACCCTGGGCTGCAAGCGCCGCTGAGCAGCCCTGCGAGCGGGGCCGGGGAGCGGCACGGAGCCCCTTCCCCACTGAGCAGGTACCTATCGTTGCTGAGAAGATGACGATTCCCAAGACGTTCATCTCGTTGCTGGTCCCAGGCAGGGTCCTGTAGGTCATCTCAGGTGATGGCGTCAGCTCGAGGAACACAGGCCGATGAATTTCAGGGTTTTCATCGTCGGGTGCAAAGTAAATAAAACTGAGAGATTTTCCTGGGATCTTGGGAAAGCCAGGAGACTTCACCACTGGGACAAGAACAGTTCGATACTGGAACAAAAGCAAAGCAGTGAGATTAGTGTCCTGTTGGCCATGGGCTCCATCCTGCTCTGAACACAGAGGCAAAGCAAAGCCATCACTGGCCCAGTGGTCCTGGAGGTTCCAAGTTTGTTTTTCAGGCAGTAAAAGGCTGGTGAAAAGAGAAACAAGAAACAGGCAAGGGGAGCTGTGGTGGTTCCCTGCAGACCTCAGCACAGCCGGCCTCGAGCCAGGCTGCGCCTCTCTGGATGCCACAAACGTGGCGTTTGTGAGCGGGGGGCTCATGGAGGGTCCCTGCAGGGTCCCGGGGCAGCACTGGGTAAGCGTTGTGGTCTCCACGGAGAGGCGCCTTCACCCCCCATCCCTCTCCTGTGGGCTTTACAGATGCTTTCCCAGTTGCACGAGTTTGCTTGTTTTCTCTTCTCCCCTCCACCCTCCCTGGCCCCTCCTCGGCCTTTGCCTCTGGCTCCCCCCTGCCTGCTGTCTGCCCCCCCCCGCCACTGCTCCCCGGTCCCCACGGGCCGAGAAGCCACTGCACCCGAGCGGGGTCTGAGGGCAGAGACGTCGTGCTGGTTTTGCAGAGGAGGGCAGGCTGGGGTGTCCCTGTGAGCCCGTGCCCCCCTAGCACCCTCCTGCCGTGGGGTGCCCCCCCGGGCTGGGGAGCAGGCAGGGTGGGGAGGGGGGCGGAGGGGAGGGAAGGGGCTCATGTCCAGGCTGTGGGAGGGGAAGAGCCCCGAGACGGGGAGAGCAGCCCCATCTGGAGCTGAGCACCGTCCCAGCCACCCGTGGCGGTGGGGCCAGGGGAACTCACCTGCTGGAACGAAGCTTCGATGAGATTAGAAGGAAACATGTTTCTGTAAGAGAGCGATGGCACAAGGGTTAAAGCGCATCATGAGAACACAGAGAATAACCTGGGAAGCACCTCTGGGCCACCTCTCCGGACCAAGGGGAGGGCCGTTACAGCCAACATCAGCTTGATGTCCTCTGTGCAGCCTGAGGGCGAAGACGAGCTGGAAGGTGAAGGAAGAGCAGGACTGGGAACCGCGTGTAAACTGGACTCTTAGAACGCCCAAGGCTGGGAGGGACATCTGCCACCTCCAGCCCCCTGCTCAGAGCAGGACTGCCTGCAAAGCTGAAGAGGATGCTCAGAGCCTTTTCCAGTCAATCAAACATCTCCAGAAATGAAGACTCTCCCCCAGCCCCTCCCCAGTTATCCCTTGTCCTCTGCTTTAATCCAGCCCTGGGCCAACTCCTGCTTGTTTTTACCTTGCAAAGCCCAAAGAGCTGCAGGGATTGGAATGTCACAGCTGGGGATGCAGAGGGAGAACCTCTGAGCTTTGCAGGGGGTTTAAATCTTCCTGTTTTCTGCTACTGCATCCCTCTTTGCTGGTGGCTCTGGGAGAAGAGCAACAGGGGTGACAGGAGTGGCCAGAGGGACACGTGTGGGGAGAAACGAACCCTGTGTCCTCCCGTTTCCCTTCAGATCTCAATATCTCCTGGGAACTCAACGCCTTGTGGGAAGATCTTGTCTGTGAAAGGCCATCATAAACTTGGCTCCTCCTGCGACGTACCTGATTAAATCCAGTAACGCATCAGCGGAGCTGAGCACCACTTTCCCCACAGAGTAGTTGTCCTTCTGGGCAGCTGCGCCGGGGTGGATGCTGACCACAAGGATGATCCCAACAGTCACTGCCATGAAGGTTGTCCAAAGATAGTAGGTGATGGTGATCACCCCCATCTTCCCGCAGGCCTTGGAGTCCATGGTGGCCAGCCCGGACATGAGGCTGCAACAGAAAAGATTGTGGTCAGGTTCTGCTCCCAGAACTGCACAAGATGCATCTGATGGGCAAAATCTCCAAGGTGGAAGAAATTTCTGTAGATATGTTTTTAACCAATGCTTAAGGGCATCACTGAGCTCTTGTACATTTGTGTGCCTGTGCCTGCAGGATCTCACACGCAGGACGGCCTTTGGGCAACCCAGGCTGAGCTGCACAGGGCAGGAGACACCTCTCCGAGTCCACTTTCAAGGTCTGGCCATGTTTTCTGTTTTCTCCAGTGGAGAATAAGTAAATATTCTTAGTGTATTTTCATGGTGAATAACTAATGCTACTCTTTTTTTGTGTGTGTGATACTGTTCTCTTAAATCTGACACCCTGTGCTGCTGCTGCATGTCCCTGCGAACAGGGCAGAAAGCTGTTACCAACGTCTATAAAATCCTGGTGGGGATGGACCCCACTTTCCCAAGGAGAGAGTTGCTGGTTCAGATTCCAGGTACATGTGAGCTTTCCTAAGAAATAGCCCATAAGCTCCTTTTAAACAAAACTGGACTAAAAATAGAGAGGGTATCATGGGCTGCAGCGGCAGGGAGAGCTGGCCGGCAGCGGTGCTGGCACCGAGGGCAAATGGGAGCGTTTGGGGGTGCAGCGTGCCCCACGTGCTCGCAGACCCATGCTGAGCTCCTGCCGCTGTTTCTCACTGCTCCAGCTCCCCTGGGGCCCTGCAGAGCCCTGGCCAAGGCTGCCGGAGGAGCTTGGCAGTGGCCCAGTGACCCCTGGGTGGGACATGATTGAGACAGAGGTTGCGAGAGTGAATGCCACCCTGGGGGACACACAAGGGACTGGTGGTTGAGGTGGTGGCCAGCCCACAGATCCCTTCCAGCAGCCACGTGTTCAGGAGGACAGAGACCTTGGGAAGCTGTGGGACAGTGCTTAGAGGAAAGATGCCACTTCACCATCATTCAGTAATTTAAAAAGCCTGCTTCGAATAAACATGCAAGAAAAATCCTGGGAGCCCTGTGCAGTCCACTTGTCTGCAGGCAGGAGAGCTGTGAGCTGGGACAACCCATCACTGTGCTGTGAGGAGGGCTGAGAGCACCCCAGGAGCAAAGGAGAACATCAGGAAAGGGGGGGGGGGGGGGGGGGAAACACTGGAGGGGAAAAGAAAGCAGCTCTATAAGGGCTGATACTGAAAAGGCCGAGTGTGGCCAGGATAGAGAGCACACTGCTCCCAAAAATAAACCAAAGGCAAATGGGACAGCAAGCAAATTCTGAAAAACAATAGAGAAGTGACATGTCTTCCAGGGAACAAAGAGCTAATTGCTTGGGTATTTCTGATGAGCATGTGCCAGCAATTGTTTAAAATATGTCAATCCATGTAAGCTTTTCAAGACCTTCCTTAGACTTGAGTGTGACTCTGTCAGCTCTGTTTCTTATTTCTAGACTCTGACGGGCTGATAGAAGTGGCATTTGCAAACGCAGATGCGACATTGAGAGATGCTTGTGGTTTCTACCTGGACTTTCTCAAAACCCTTTAAATAAGGAAATCTGCTTTGAGTTTAAACAGCTGCCCATCATCAGCCACCCGTGGATGGTCCCGGCATCACCGTCTTTTCCCAAAAAGAAGGGAAACAGCCAGACAGTGCAGGTACCTGACCTGGGTGCAGGTGCCTGCCAAATCCAGGTGAGGATTTGTCCCAGACCATTGCTGGGAAATCACAGGGTTTGATGGGCACCAAGCCAGGGGAGGCTGCTGTGTTGCTCTCTGCTTGGGGCCAGGGTTATTCTCACCCCAGGTATTTATAGGGTGATCTCCTCAACGGGGGACTATGGACCAATCTCCTCAATGTGATGGAGAGGTGGTGCTTTAGAAGCAGAAGATGATGTCTTACCTGGAGGTGATCAAGGGCAGGATCAGCATCTTCAACATCCTCATGAGGAGCTCTCCAGGAAAGGAAAAATACTGCTTCTCCTGCACATAGAGCAGAGCCATTGTGTCAGGTGAGAGCTGAGAAGTGGACACTGATGGCAGGTTAATGGCTCAAACCTGATAAATTTGCCTTTCTCCCAACCAGACCCAGCTCTGAGCTTGGTTCTGAGCAGGCAGCCGTTCCCTGTGGCACTCAGAGACACAGAGTCTCTGGCTGTCCCTTACTGGGAGCTGGGTCAGGGATGGGAAATGCTGGCCACATGGAAGACCTGGCTGTGAACTGGAGAGGGGCGTGTGGGGCTGGGCCCCTCCCAAAAACATCCTTGGGTCCATTGCCCTCTAGGGAATGGTCCCCACAGCCCCACCGCTGGCTCTTCCCAAACATCCTTTCACTTGTTATTGGGGAGCAGAGGCTCCTGCAAACGTGCCCCGAAGCCGTTGGGTGCAGCCTGGTGCTGGAAGCGAAAAGTAGAAATACCTTGTGGCTGCAAACGGCAAAGTCCAGCTCAGGGAGAGCCTGTGTGTCCGGCCTCACGGGGCACCGAGGGAGGTTTCCACCCCATGGCATCCGCCCACCCCCTACACTCCTCATGTGGCCATGGGGAAGGGCTGCCTGGAGAGAGACCCCGCCAAAGCCCCGGTCTCACCGCCATGACCAAGAGAAGAGAGAGGGTCTGCGAGACCAGCAGCCACCTAGCCAGCATCCCTCCCTTCCTCCCTCCCTCCATCCCTCTCTCCATCCCTCCCTCACCCCATCAATCTGTCCATCCACCTTCCCTCCCTCCCTCCCTGCCCCCCAGTCTTTCCCTGTGCTACTGTAGAGACGTCAGGGACAGATCTGAGATGGCCCCAAGCCAAGCAGGTACTTTTGTTCACTCCAAAGTACCCAACACCACCAGGCTTTGAGGGATGCTGAGGCAAACTATTGAAATGCTCCCCGCTGCTGTCCCTGCGCTGACCCACCCGTGTGGCCTAAACTTGGCTGATTTCACCAGGGAGCTCATGTAGAGCGGAGCCGCAATGGGTCCAGCCAGGTGCAAGGAGTAACAACAGATTTGAACAGCATCTGTGTTGTCAGTGGGTTTCTCAGCTTCGGGACACTGTCCCATCACGAGGAGGAAAGCAGGGACTGGCTGCTTCTCCAGCCCCTCATCTACGGCATTGGTTTGGGGACAAAAGTCTCTAACGGGGAGAAGTGGCTGCCGGGGACCACGTGCAGGGCTGTGGCAACACAGCAGGATGGGCCTGGGCAGAGGATGGATGAACTCGGTGCATGGCAGGACAAGGGGCAGGAGTCCCCAGGCTCTGCTGGACTCCAGGGAGGCTGCCGGGCACTCGCGGGCGCAGGCTCTGGGGCGCAGGGAGATTACACCCGGCTTCAATTAAGTAACAAGATCATCCCCGCTGTGGACAGTGACGCTGAAGGGCATAATTGAAGTGACAAGACTTTGCTAAATCCTTGCGGTAACATGGGGATGTTCCAGCTCCGCCGAAGCAGTGTCCCCCCTTCTGGGCTCAGCCAGCCCGGCTGAAGACCAAGGCGGAGCCACAGCCAAGATGCCCGATGTCACTAAAGCCACGTGGATTTTAGTGCGGTGACATTTAGCAGCACAATGCTCCTAGAAAGCGCTCAGTGAGCACACCTTTGAGGTGTGTTTTCTGCGACGTGTTTGTCTCCAAGGGTTCTCAGAGGAAGGTGACCCCTGGGAGCCCCCCAGGCTCTCCACCAACGCCGGGTTTATTTGCTGGGCTTTGTCTGGAGAGTGGAAACGTGCTTTGGTTGAGCATCTTTGCAGCTGGGGAGAGTAACAGGAGGAGCTTGTCCCTCAGACCCCGATGCTGCTGGTTGTGCTACTGAGCATCCAGCAGCCGAGCATGTTACCCCCTTCCCATCCCCATCCCACCTCCAGGCTCCTGCAACCCCACAGGGTCCGTCCCAGAACCCCCCACTCCCAGTGGAGGGAGGCAGGATTTGTCCTGCAGCTTTGGCATTTGTTGGCAGCTTTCTGGTCCAAAAAAAAAAAAAAAAGAAGAAGAAGAAAAACGTCATAGGGAGAAACCTGCCCTGTGGGGTGGATTTCTTGTGCAGGAGCTTTTGCCTTCAGGGCTGTGCCCATCTGGGGCCCTGGATGGTGATGTCTTGCCAGCACCAGGGCTGGTCGCCCTGACTGCCCCACTCCATCCCCCTCGCTCCCGTCCCGCTCCCGTCCCAGGTCCCGGTCCCGGCCAGGCTTACCAGCTCCGTCAGCTCCAGCGCCCGCAGCAGGAACCCCAGGAGGCACCCGGTGGCAACCGACAGCATCGACAGGGTCAGGAGGCCATTTTTACACCAGAAAGCCCGCACCCACTTCCAGACACGCAGGAAGGTTGTGGACAGCGAATTCAGCAGAGCTTTCCTGACCCGCTCCCACATGGTCGTCCTCAGCCGTCCAGGCGATGCCCCTCGGAGCAGCTCCCGGCTCCGTTCATCGCCCCGGGCACCACCGCGCTGATGGATCCCTGCCCTTTGCTGGGAGCCGAGCTGGCAGCTAATCCAGGCACCAAAAGCTTCGGGGCTTTTCAGGAGCTTTTCCCGTAATGGAAAGTGACGTCTTCAACTGGTTAATCTGGGCTTGGCATCCTGCCGGGGCTGGTGCCGGACCCTCCCAGGTTAACCCTCCGCCCCCAGGATCGGGGCTGAGAGCAGGGATTCAGCCCCAGAACGCCCTTCCCGTCACAGCTCCTAATCCAAAAGGATCTGGGGCTGGGGGCTGCCCCAGGATTTGTGCTCCCACTGGCTGCGAGCGCACCCCCTTCCTACCCCACATCTGTAAGGGCTTTGCGAGGGCAAAGCTTGCAAAGAAAGGCTGTTTCCCAGTTAATCGCAGATATTCCCGTGGCGATCTGCCCAGGCCGCCAGCCCGAGGCACCGCTGGATGATGCTGAAAGTACCCACGGGAACATCTACCCCAACAGAGCCACCCCCCACCAGCTCTGCGGGGAACCTGCCCCGAGACCACGGGATGCTGCTGGGATGCCCAGTCAATAATCATTGCTGCCCACAATATTTGAGAGTATTTCTATGCCCAGTTTGAGCCAGGAGCCTCACTGAGGCGGGAGAGCGGCGCAGAAGGCAGCTGAAGGATGGGGTGGGTGAGTTTAATGCTGTTCCCAGGCTGAGGATGCTTTGGGAATGGGGAAATATTAAAACCTCTTCAAATTAAAACCTCTCCGGCCCAGACTTCAACACTCCAACCCCCATCCCCACTAAGACCATGAAACCCTCAAACCATTGCCTTATTTTACACAGACAAAACAAAGGCACAGAGAAGGCTTGACTTGAGGATCTCTTTGAACCCTCTGCCCCCGTGGGACAGGAATCCTGCCGCCCCGCAGCCTCGCCGCTGTTTCAGCAGGGACACGGTGGCTTTCGCAGGCTATCTCAGAGGAAGCAGAGCTCCTTCCAAAGCAGGAGCCTGGCATCTAGCGCTTTTCATGTTCCGGCCCTTGGGAAGGTCTCTGTTGGGGCTGTCTTGTGCCTTTGGCTGTAGCATGGATCGCTCAACCTGCCAGGCAGAATTGGATAAAATGTTTGCTCATCAGCACAACTAAAATACATTTGTCTCCGTTCAGCTCCACCTTCAGAGCTGTCTGTGAGCCAGAGATGGAGTTTGTGTGCTGGGATGAGCTTGGGAATGGGCATTCCGTGTTGCCTGGGAGATCAGGGACATCTCAAAGGACGTCGAAGGGTCCCAGGGACTGGCAGCAAGTGGAGGGAAGAAGCTGAGAAGGGAAAGGGTGCCAGGAAATCCAAATAATTTGGAACAGAGGAACATGAGGACCTGTGGGGAACTGAGAGAAAGGAAGAGATGTCCCGGAGAGAGGGAGAGGAGTCACAGAGAGGGAGGGGAGAGAGGAAAGGTGGGGAAACAGCAAGGGGACACTAGGGGAGGGCCTGGTGCTGGTGTGGGGGTCGCTGCTGCCTGCCTGTGCCAGGGAACAGTGCCTGGTGCTTGGCAAAGAGGCTTCAGCAGCAGTTCCCTCTGCACTTACCGTAAATCTCAACATCATCGTAGATGTCAGTGTCCCTGCAAGGAAAAAGATGGGGTGCTGTGAGCAGTCTCGTCTCCCATGTCCCCACTGCCTCTCAACACCGAGGCAAGAGCCAGCTGCAGCCCCTGCCCCATCTCTCCTAACATGTCCACAGGCTCTGGTGGCCTCCACGCAGCCCCGTTCGCCTCCTCCCAGCCTCATGCTCTCCCCACAGAGATGGGATCCTCCGGCATGGGGTCAGCATGGCTCTGGCTGCTCTCACGTTGCGCACAGACGGTGGCCCTGTCCCAGACTGCCGGGAGCCACAGACCTGGCTGCGCAGAGGAGCAGTGCTGGCCTGTCACACTGTGCCACCAGCAGCATCTGAACAGCGTCTGGGCAGGTCCCACATGAGGAACCACAGCTTGGGGAGGGCTCACAGTGCCCCAGGAAGCTGCTCCCAGTGCCAGAACCTCTCCTGACACCAGAAATGGCAGATTCTATCCCAGGGTAACCAGCCGGTGTTATGCTTATGGTCACTGCCTGGTTTGGAAGGTTTTGAGTTGGCACTCAATGGCCAGGGCTGGTTTAGTGCCAGGCACTTGCTGGGTAATTGCTACAGCTCATGGAGTGAGGAGGAAGGGGCTGGGGAAGAAATACTCACAGGTGTAGCATCACGGCCCGGGGCACGTAGCCATCTGCAACAGAGCAAGGAAAAGCACGTCAGGTTGTGCCGGGAGCCAGGGAACAGGCAGGGTCTCACCCCAGGACAGGCAGGGTGTAGCAACATCTCACAGCCCCAGGGAGAGCTGGGGGCAAGGAGGAGCCCAGGTCTGGGAAGCCGAGCTGGACCCCTGGGAGGAATCTGCTCGGAGCAATGCTGGGAAGGAGCCTGCCCATGGCGGGAAGAGCCTGAGCCCCGTCTCTCTGCCTGAGGGATCTGCTCCATTTCACCTGAGCATCCTTTGGTGCAAACATGGCTTGTGGAGTCCAGGCCTACAGCAAAGCCTCACGTGCCAGGCTGGTGGCCAAGAAGCTCTGGGAACTGTGAAGGCTTTTAGCAGAGGGAGAGGACAAGCCCAGCTAATGGCAGAAATGCTGGTGCCAAGTGGGAGGAAGAGCAGGACATTTGTGCAAAGAGCAGTGGGAACATTTGAGACCCAGGGTAAATGTCAGATCTGTCTAACGGTGAGGGGATGTCTCCTGCTGTCTTCTGGGCTTGTGTGAGCATGAACTTGTTCCCAAAGTTTTGTGTGCTGTGATCCCCACTGCGGGCAAAGTCTCAGCCCCACAGACTTACACCTCCTCTGGCTGTTTCGGCAGAGGATTTGCTCCTGATTTGTAAACTGAATGACATCAAGAATTTCTCCTCGTCTCAGCGGCAGGTTCTTCCCTCCACCCCTCTTCTCTGTCGCTGCGGGGTCAACCATCATCTGAGTGAGGATGTTGATGCTTCCTTCGAACTGAAACACAAACAGCAGCGCAGCAGTTTGGCAGCAGCCCCAGGGGAGCATGAGCCGGGCAGCTCTGACCACTCTCCCTTCTTGGAAAAAGCAGGTACCTCTCTAGCCAAATGGTCTGTGGGACTGGTCTGACCTGGGGACAGGACAGGCGTGACCTGGGTATCTGCTGGTCACTGCAGAGCACAGCTCCTCTCTGCCATTGCATCGTGCTCTTCGCAGGAGGTAAGGGAGAGCTCAGAGGGATAAGCAATTGCTGGTTGCTGCTCACCTTGAATTTCTTCTGAAACTCCCTGTCTGCCTTCTCTTCCTTCTTGCATTCCTTGAGTGTCATTGGCTTTGTCTTCCGGGAGACCTGGGCTTCTCTGCAGAGTCGTTGAGATTCATGGGAAAGCTTGGGTGACCCCGTGCTCTGCTCCCTCCCTTCCCCTTTTCCCACCCTGGCTGCTGCCCCATCGCATTTCCCTGCCCCAGCTCTCACCAAGCCCGAAAGTGCCTCCCTCCAGGGCTCCTGGGGCTCTCAGGCCAGGTTTAAACCTGCCGATTGTGCTGTTCACCATGGACATTTCTATTGCAAGCCCAGCAGAGACCATTAAACCACCAGCTTTGTCAAAGCAGCCAGAAGCCCTGGCCATTTTGGGACCCTTACAAAGAGTAAAAATGCGTTACCTCTGTGCAGCTGCCAGGAAAGCAACCCTGTTAGAGGCTCGATTGGCATCTTCACCTGTAAAACCAAACCCCAGGAGAGGTGCTGCCGTGAGGCTGCTGCAAGGTGTAGACACCCACTAAGACAGGTCATGAGACTGAAACAGCAGCAAGAGCTTTCTTCTCATGGGACCAAACCCTGAGTTTACCCCCTGAGCATGGGGGGTCAGGGTTTCCCATGCCCATTTACAAGGCAGCAGAGAAACCCATCGCCCTCCCGTGCATGGGAGCAGCAGGCTCAGCACGGGCTCTGCTGCTGCCCATGGCTCATCAGGGCCTCGGGGCTCTCTGAGCTGCAGCGCTCACCCCCACCAGCATCCCAGCCCCTCCTGCACCCACCTCCTCTGGGGCGAGGATACGCTGGCAGCCGGGACATGGGGGGCGGCAGAAAGCCTTGGCCTTTCCTGAGCATCCCAACAGGTTCTACATCATCATATATCTCATCTTCATCCCTGTGACGAGGCAGACAGCCGTTAGGAAGCCCTGTTGCAGTAATGGCACTGGGGGGCCAAGAGCAGATTCGAGGCTGTCAGGAGAACGGTGGGCAACAGGCAGTTGGGCTGCCCGTGGGTTGGCCCCAGGTCTGGGGCAGAGCAGGACAGCAGCTCTGGGGGTGCAGGAGATGGGCGGTGGGATGCGATGTCAGCAGCCAGACCTGTGCAGCCCATGAAGGACAGCACTCTGCAAGAACCCAAGGACCCTCTTGCTGTTCCCTCTCATGCCCTTCCCGCTGGGTCAGGACAGCCTGGAAGCCACCTGGAATAAAAGCGCTGGCTCTGTCCTTACCCCGTTACAGTAGGAGCATCCTGTGGTGGGAACCGCGCTGGCACTGATGCAACGTAGCCTGGTTTCAGGTGACCTATGGTAAAAAGAGGAATGGGAGGGAGCAGAGAGGGACTATTTCACATTTTCTCCTTGGCTCTATCACCCACATGGAGGGTCAGAGCTGCCCCGGGCTAGATTAAGTGCAGAGGGCTGCAGGGAGATAAAACTGACTGCACATCTGGATCCAGAGAGGCACTTTTACTCCGTGGCCCATCTGCGGATTTACTTTTTTCCCAGCACACTGGGGCACGCCTCATCAGGGAACTCACTATGGAGCTTTTATTTTCATAGAATCATAGAATTGCCTGGGTTGGAAGGGACCTTTAAGATCATCTAGTCCAACCATCAACCTAACTCTGACAAAAACAAAAAACCACATCACCAAACCATGTCTCTCAGCACTATGTCAACCCGTCTTTTGAATCCCTCCAGGGATGGTGCCCCAACCCCTTCCCTGGGCAGCCCATTCCAAGGCTTAATAACCCTTTCCGTGTAAAAATTTTTCCTCATATCCAATCTGAACCTCCCCTGGCACAACTTGAGGCCATTTCCTCTTGTCCCATGGCCTGTTCCTTGGGAGCAGAGACCGACCCCCCCCTGGCTACACCCTCCTTTCAGGGAGTTGGAGAGAGCGAGAAGGTCTCCCCTCAGCCTCCTTTTCTCCAGGCTGAACACCCCCAGCTCCCTCAGCCGCTCCTCACAAGACTTGTGCTCCAGACCCCTCACCAGCTCCATTGCCCTTCTCTGGACCCGCTCCAGCCCCTCAATGCCTTTTTTTGTGGTGAGGGGCCCAAAACTGGACACAGCCCTCAAGGTGGGGCCTCACCAGTGCCCAGCACAGGGGGACCATCACCTCCCGAGTCCTACTCCCCACGCTGTTCCTGACACAGGCCAGGATGCTGTTGGCCTTCTTGGCCACCTGGGCACACTGCTGGCTCATGTTCAGCCCGCAGTCGACCAACACCCCCAGGTCCTTTTCTGCCGGGCAGCTCCAGCCACTCTGCCCCCAGCCTGTAGCGCTGCAGGGGGTTGGTGTGACCCAAGGGCAGGACCCGGCACTTGCCCTTATTGAACCTCATCCCATTGGCCTTGGCCCATGGATCCAGCCTGTCCGCATCCCTCTGCAAAGCCTTTCTGCCCTCCAGCAGGTCGATGCTCCCACCCAACTTGGTGTCATCTGCAAACTTACTGAGGGTGCCCTCGATCCCCTCATCCAGATCATTGATGAAGATGTTAAAGAGAACCGGCCCCAATACCGAGCCCTGGGGGACACCAATCGTGACCGGCCGCCAACTGGATTTAACTCCATTCACCACCACTCTCTGGGCCCGGCCTTCAGCCAGTTTTTAACCCAGAGGAGAGTACTCCCATCCAAGCCATGGGAGCCATTTTCTCCAGGAGGATACTGTGGGAGGTTCTATCAAAGGCCTTACTTTTTTTTCCCATTCTTACATCCCTAATGATACTTTCCCCTGGACCAGTGACAAAAGGGAAGGGGTAAAGGCCAAAATGGGTATTTTGAATGTGGTTAAACCCCTAAACTGCAGATTTGTACCACAGTCAGTGCAAGTCCTACATATCTCCATGTGCTCAGAAGCATCATCACCCAGAACATGCGGCTGCACCTTGTACGATGGCCGGCACACCTACATTCCTGCTAAGATCCCGTTGTTTTTATCACCAACCTGGTCAGCCAGACAACCAACAACAAAGACCTGTGGTACAACATAGTCGTTCTGCTGGGTTATTGTACCAAGTAACGCGCAATCATATACCAGGCCCTAAAAATCATAAGATTGCCCTAAAAATTAACAAAAAACCAAATCGGGGCAGGGGTGTGATTCTAGATGTTCAAACTTGCCTCAGTACCACGAGACAAATAAATACTTGAAAACTGCTAGTTTGTAGGACATGTGGAGAGCAGACCCCCCCTCCTCTGCCAGGGCTGCTCAGCCCAGGGATGGGGCTGGGCTTGGTGGGTGAGCACCTCCCAACACAAAGGCACAGTGAGGCTGAGAGAGGCCTCTGAGCACCAATACAGTAATGATGCCTTATAACAACAACATTAACCAGCTAGTTCTTATAAGGAAAGATAGAGAAGCTCTACTCTCATGGTTGCCCTCTACCCCATGGCTATGGCATGAGTTCGTTAATAAGGAACCATCCTTTAAAGGGGGTGGTGAACAAGAGCTTAGAGAAGTTGAGAAAGAAACAGGATTTGAAACAAGTTTCATCACCCACAGTGTGGATTAGCAGAACGGCAGCTGTTAGAAACCAACACATCTGCCTAGATCTCGAAGGCCACTGTGGATCCTGGCAGGGCTCATGCCGAATGGAGACCATGTCCAAGATGCACCAAGTGCTGTGTCCCACAGACAGCTGGTAAGGAGGGCATGGCAAGCCAGCACCATGGCCCCAGCGGCCATAGCTCCAGCTGTGCCTGGGGAGTCTTGGCAGCTCCCTCAGGCTTTCAGGAGGATGATGTTTCAGGCAACGTGCTGCCAGCTTCAGAGAGCCTCTGCCCTTGGCCAAAGGGTGTGTGAGTGCTTCTCGTCCATGGGATGGAGACCAGCACTGCTTTTCACAAGCCAGGCTTGTCTGCTTTTATAGCCACACAGGGGTGGATTGGTTGGAAAGGACCTCTGGAGTGTCATCCAACTCTGCTCAGAGCAGAGCTGGCCTTAGAGCTACAGCAGGTTGTTTAGGGCCTCATCCAGGTGGCAACTGAATACCTCCAAGGATGGAGATACCCATCTCCCTGATGCCTGCCGCAGGGCTGCACCACTCCTACAGGAAAGAGCCTTCTCCTAATATCTGACTGGAATTTCCCCTACTGCAGCTCATGCCTGTTGCCTCCGCTTCTGCTCCTGGGCACTTTGGGAAGAGCCTTGCTCTATCACCTCCTCCTGTTGGGTAGCTGTGGGCACTGAGATGACCTTCCCTTCACTCGCTCTCCTCCCAACCAAACAAGCCTGGGTCTCAACCTCTCTTTTCCCACATGCTCCAGCCGCCAAACATCTTAGTGCCCTGCACTGGACTGACTCCATTTTGTCAGCATCCCTCATGTTACTTACTCCAACCCTACTCCCTACAAGCACCCCAGAGCCTGATACCTGTCCCCAGCCAGGGACAGGGCACTTAGTCCCCTTTGTTTCTTCACCTGGTGTCCTTCTCTCTCGTTCCTTTCTGCATGGTATGGCTAGAAAAGCTCCTTTGGCATTACAAGCCCCCACCTCTCCATCAGCCCCCCCCAGTATTTCCATCTCCCAGAAGCTCCAGACTGTGACTGGGGAGATTTTCCTTTCTAAATGAGCTGCATCCTTCTTTGGGGGACTTGCAGGTGCCTGGTCATACCCAGCTGAGCGCTCCTTGGTGGCTCCATAGCAGGACGGATGGGTGTTGCAGGATGTGCAGCTGTGCCAAACTTCTCCAGATCCACGACAGGAGGGCGCCTGGGCTTGGCTGGCCTCGCTCCCAGCACCTTGACATGTGGCAAAGGCTTCCTCCGAGGCAGAACTGGGTGCCCTGTCCCATGGGGGCTTCCCCCAGCGTCCAGGGAGGCTGCAACAGCTGGGCCTTTGGCAGGAACCACTGGAGAACCCTTGTCTTTGGCAAGTGGCCATGTCTGCTGGGTTGGGTTTTTCTGGGGAGGATCGGAGGCGGCTTCCACTTCCTTGTTCAATGTGTCTCCTCCTTCTGGCTTCGCAGGGGCTGAGGGGAAGCTGGCATCTTGAGCAGTCCCCTTCTTCAGTCGCACCATCCACCCTGGGGTCTCACTGATGGGATGAGGTGGCGAACGCTGTCCCACACTCTGACCTTTACCATGAGATGGAGAAGCCCTGCTGAAGTCCACCCTCCTGGTCCGGAGGGGCTCGGGAGGTGGCTCGCCCTTGGAGCCCCATGCAGGGGTCTGTCTCAGCTCCATTGCAGGTGCCGCAGAGCGGCTCTCCAGCCAGTCGCCTGCTTCGGGAGGGTCTTTCCTGTTCCCGTGCAGCTTTGCCCGTAGGTGCCTCACCACGGCCTCTTTCCCCTCCAGACGTGTCTGCAACCATTAAGAAAAGCTCCAGTTAAAACACGATGGAGGAACACTAGTCAAAGAGCCTTGGGGAATTTTGGGAAATGCCATATTTCTTCAGCATGGCCTGACACTAAGCCTCCTCCATGAAATGTGGTCCTGGAGCGTGTCTGAGAAAACAACACTGGGCTGCACCAGATCGGGAACAGGTCCCACCACCATGAGGACATCCAGGAGGCATTTCATGGAGTCTTTTGGTCTAATCCAGCCTCATACACTACCAAGGACCATCAAAACAGAAGGATCGGATGGGGGATTATACCCTACTAGTAGCAAAGCTCCTGAGAGCAAAATTTGAGATCTAGAGATTGCCCAGGGCTCAGATGGGAGCAACCTGCCTTGCCCTGGTGGTGGTTCCCATGAAGTCCATGATGAATCCAGAGCCATCAGCATCCCCCCCCCAGAAGAAAACTCAGGATGGTGCTGCTGAAACTCATCCTGCCAAAGCCTGCGTGCAAATAAAAAGGTGAGAAGGCAGCAGATCTGCCCTAGTTTTCTGACCAGTGCGTTTCCTGTTCTGCTCACACCATGCACACATGAACTGGGACACGGCCCTGGCTTCCTGAATGACCAAAAAGCACCTTTTTCTGAAGCCTCCAGAGAAAGGCTGCCAGGAGGAGTCTGGATGACTTTTGGAAGAGAGTGCCAGGTTTGAAGCACTCTCTTGCACTCTCTTGAAGCACAAAACTCAGGTGGGATGGAGTTACATTTTTCCTAAGTTTCTCAGACGGACCATATGAGAGGGGAGGGATCATCTTGCCCTGCCCCATCTTTCTCCCACCCCCTTGTCCCTGGACCACAGTGTCCCTTTGCACCAGAGCTGGCTGCTCCACTTGCCCTCAGTAAGCCACAGGCTTTGATTCTGAAGTTCTCCTCCATCTGGGATTTCACTTTGGGTTTGTGCTTGCGTAATTTTTTTCTTTCACAACAGAAGGGCTAGTGTGCAAAGAAGCTAGCGCAATATTTTTAGACATAAGTGCTCAAATGTATATATACCTAAATAAGTGGAAGCTCCCCTCGCATCCCCGGGCAGCAACCCAAATTTCCCTGGTAAATGCTGCAAACGCAGCACTCTGAGCCCAGCCTGCGGTAAAGCACTGCGAATTCGCTATTTCCTGCACACCAGGCAGTGGGGCTTTCACCCAAACTAGTGAAAAAAAGCAACTTTTTCCAGATTCCCAAAGATGCCACCAGGATTTTTGGCACCTGAGTGATTCAGAGGTTTGTAATCATCAATTTTGGAGCTATTCCGTGAGCTTGGACTTGCCTGTAGCCCCCGGGTGTACCTGTGGGGTACAGCACCACTGGCACCACAATCAATTCCAGCTTTTTCAATACATCTTGCACTGGTGGGTGCTCTCCTGGACTCAGTGGCAGAGTATGGCTTCCTCCTCTTTCACAGATTTTATGTCCAGCCCAACGTCACCCAGCAAATCTCGCACTGAGCCCAGGAACTGCTCTGAGACCTTTGAAGCTCTAACCAGCTCAGACGTACAGGAGGACTTTGTCTTCCAAGAGGAGCGAGGGTCTCAGCAGGATCCTCACAAGGACACCGCCAAAGCCTTTCCAAGCAGGAGACACGGCTCCGCTTCCCATGCCCCATCCCCAAGTCCATTGCAGCCCAGGTCCGGTTCTTACTCACCATTTTCCATTAGCGGACGCTTTCCTGCATGCTCACCTCCTTTCTAAAGGCCACCGGAGGCATCCAAGCAGAAGGACTTGTGCAAGGCAAGCCTCTCTGAAGTCCCCTTCCCCTGAAACCAGAAGCTCTTTCCTAACGGTTGGTGAGAAACTGTGTGCAACGCCAGGAAGTCGCTGTAGCCTGACTGTGAAACAGCCAGAGGAGGAGGAGGAGGAAGAGGAGGAACAGAAAGAGGAGGAGGAGCAGCTCTTGGTGTACTGTTAGCTTGGACTCTGCTGCTGTTGGGAAGCTTGAAGCCCACAAAGCCCTGATGCCTGTAAGAGTCCCACCCAGAAAAGAGCCTGGTGTTCAGGGGGTGACTCCGGGATGCGAGGGACCGGCCGCTGTGAGGACCGGGAGGGCGGGTCATGTTCTCATCTGACGGTGGTGGCCAACGTGAACCCACTGCAGGTCAGGTCTTCAGAGCCCCACAGAGGGCTGGAGGTGACTCGCGGGAGTCGCATGGCAAAACCAGCATGGCCCTGCACGACCGAGCTCTGCAGGAACGTGGGAGGGCTGGGGAGAGGGCTACAGCTTCCAGCGTATCCAAACCAGGGGACGTCTGCTCCGTTGAGGAGCCGAGCTCCGCTGGGAAGCAGGGGAAGCGCTCTGCACAGCACGGTGCGGCATTGGGCCACCTCTATGTTGAAATGTCCTGGTTTCACCACTTATTGCCTCAGAGGCAAGAAAGGTCTGAGAGGCGGAGTTAAGCCCTGTGGCAGGGACGCTCTGGCTGGCCGTGAGCAGGCACTGATGTCCCCGCCCCAGGGTGGCCTCCAGCCCTTTGGGAAGATGTCCCACCAGAAGTGTCCGCGATGGATCCTGCCCTCGGGAGGTTTTAGGGATAAGACAGTGTGTGCAGGAGGTGGGGAAGGCTGGGGTGGGCATGCGTTGGCTAAGAGTGGTGGTCCCCAGGGGTCCTGTGGAGGGTGGCAGGCGCCCAAGGCGGGCACCGGAGGGTTTGATCCCACCAGCCGGAGGTGGGATGGAGCCGGGGGTGTCTGGAGGTCCCACAGTGACCCGCAGGGAGCTGGCATGGGGACACAGGGCTGGCGGTGACCGGAGAGGTGGGTCCCCATCGCCGCCTGCCCCACTGCTCCAGTGCCGCTGCCAGGAGAGGGCAGGGCCCTGTTTGGGGACGAGGGAGGCCAAAGGGGGGACAAGGGGTGACGGGGAGGCCCAACGGCCATCTTGCGAGAGGACAGGGACGATGGGGACCTCAAGGACCGTGTCGGGGGTGCTGAGCCCCCCGGGCCCGAGACAGCACGGCTCCCGGCACCACCGCTCCGCGGGCTGCGGGCCCCGCCAGGCTGAGACTCCACCGCCCCCCGGGCCCGGGCCCTCCCCCGCCGCCCCCCGTCCCTCCCCGCTGCGGCTCCGCGCAGGCGCGGCCCAGGGCGCGGGATGGCGGCGGCGGCGGGGGCCGTGCCGGTGGCGGTGCCGGTGGCGGGCGCGGAGGCGGCGGTGCCGGGGGAGGAGGCAGCGGGCGCGGGGCCGCCGGGGCCGGCCCGCCTGGCGCGGCTGCCGCTGGCGCGCGTGAAAGCGCTGGTGAAGGCGGACCCGGACGTCAGCCTGGCCAGCCAGGAGGCCGTCTTCGTCCTGGCGCGGGCCACGGTGAGGGGCGGCGGCGGCCGGTTGGCGCGGGAGGCCCGGCGGGCGGGGAGGCGGCTCGGGGGCGGCGGGGAGGCCGCAGAGCCCCGCGGCCGGGCCGGGCCGGGCCCCGCCTGAGGGGGACGCTGGGCCGGCGCTGGAGGCCCTGCGAGCCGCAGCCCCCGGCGCTGCGCTTGGTGTCGGCGGGGCCCGCTCGCTTGGCTAAGAGGGTTTTTGGGGCGTTTTTTCGGAGGGTTTGAGGGGTTTCCTCTCCCAACCGGCGCCTCGGCCGGTCAGCAGGCAGAGGCAGCGAGGGCAGCTGGGCGCCCGGCCCGAGCTCTCCCGGCCGGAAGCGGGACGGGAGCCCCGGCCCTGTGCCCGGCCGCCCCCATGGAAGCATCCCGGCGGCGGGGCCGGGGCACCGGCAGAAAGCTGGGGAAGCTGCGGGAGAAGCCGGCAGTGCTGCCCGCATTGGCAACGTATCTGCCCTTGTCAGGGATGCCGGCGAAGCCTGGCCACGGGCCGTGGCTGTGGACCCCTGCTCTGAGGGAAGCACCGGGGCTTTGCCTCCACCAGACGGCTCTGCGCCCGCTCGGGTGGATTTCCAGCTCGCCCTGATTGCACGTTGAGGGTTTGCGTTGTGCAAATCGGAGCAGTGTGTACCAGAGGGGTTTTTCTCCTTTGGAGAGTGTCGCCCATCACACAGGCCAGGTGTCTTTGTGGGATGGCCTTGGCGTCATGTGAGAGCATCCCTGCGTAGACTTCTGTGGTCTTCACATCTCCCTGTGGTAACCCCTAGGTCTGCTGCTGGGCATCTGCTTCCTGCAGCTGCGGGACCCGCTGGGTGGCACACGAGGACAGTCCTGCTCAATCCACCCCCCTGAGCACAGGACACCTTTCCTCCTTCAGAAGGTGCCCCGGGAGCGGTTGGTGTGTAGCTGGTCTCCCAGACATGTTCAGAGGATCCAACTCTGTCCAATACACTCTCGGTTGCCTCTCCTCCCTTGTTACTTCTCATCTGCATCACTGTCCAGCAATTTCATTTGTTATTTTCAGAGCTATTTACTGGAAAGGAGAAACGTTGAGATGGAGATTCTCATTTCTTTCTGAAGTTTTATAGGACCTTTCCTCAGGATATTCTCTCTTCCCTTTCTCATCCCCTGTGTGATACTGTCTTGTTTTTGCTTGGCAGGAGTTGTTTGTTGAAACCATAGCCAAAGATGCTTACGTGTACGCTCAGCAAGGAAAAAGGAAAACTCTGCAGAGAAAAGACCTGGGTATGGGAGCATATTCTGTGCTATCCTTAGCAAAGGGTTGCAAGGATGGAGGATTTTTCCGCCTGTCCCGGTGTGATGAAGCAATCATAGGAGCTTCTCTTTCTTTGTCTGAAGATGGGAGAGAAAAACTTCTCTTCTACCAATTAATACATTAATAATTTCACATACCAGCTCCAGAACAAAGTAAACCTCTTTGTAATTGGTCACTGTACCGTGATGTAGTTTCAAATGCTGCCATTTGAAGCAGATGCAAATACGGAGTCATTTATCTATGTTAATTGTTTTCAATTTGCTTTGCAGATAATGCCATTGAAGCTATTGATGAATTTGCTTTTTTGGAAGGTGAGTTTCTACTTGGTTTCAATATTTTGTGTAGTCTGTTTCTTGGGAGAGAAGGCATTTAATCATTTTCAGAGCCCTCTGTTTCCACATCTTTAGTAATTAATAGTGTAACTTGTTATATCTCTCACTGAGAGGTGAAACACAAATCAAATGGACCCTGAGACACATATAATACTTATTTATACTAGATATATAATACTTAATAATACTAGATTTGGTTTTACTCGTGTGTGGTTTGCTTAAACTTTAAGTTACTCCATATTCCTTTGGCAGCTTGTAAACAAGTTTCATTTGTTCAGTTGCATTTCCAATTCCCAAGACTATAATTTTTCTTTTTTTTTTTTTTTCATTTTCAGGTACTTTGGACTGAGCTGGACAGAGACGGTGCTCTCCGGAGAAAGAGGCCACAGAGATGGACGTGGGGTGGAAAACAGGACGCTGAGAGTGCAAAAATAATTTCTAGAATTGAGTCGCTGAAATGGCAACCGTAATATTTTGTATAAAATTTAAGTTGTTGTAAGTTCTTTATTTAAAATGCATATTTTTTCATAAATATTTTGTATGTCACTTACCTGTGCCCTGCCGCCAGCTCTCCAGCTTTGGTCGCTTGGAGAAGCGGTTCCTGCCTCTCCAGGTACCCTGCAGCACCGCGGAGCTGGGGATGGAGAGTGGCTCAAATGCCCAGGCATGGGGAATTTTTTTTATGGAAATGTATTTTTCTTTGTATATGTTTGTTTCTTGGCTGAACACAATTAAATTTATATTTTTTTTTGGTTGAACAGCTGCCCCCGTTTCTCCTCTGTGCTGCTGGGCCAAAGGGGATGGTGTTCCTATAGCACTGTGGTAAATGGCGTGGTTTGGAAAGGATGCCTTCATTTTGCTTTTGCTCATTGTTTCCTCAAGGCATCTGTCCCAGTGAAGCCCAGCTGTCCTCCAGGAGCTATGTGTGAGTTCCTGGGAGATGTGGCTTGTTCCTAGGGGTGTACAGCTTCCATAAATTTCCGTGATTGCTCCACCTGTAAGTAGTTGTAGCCAAAATAAACCCCCACAACCCAACCCCCCCAGGCCCCTGTTTTGGATGCCGGAGCGATGTCAGATGCATTACGCTGCCATCACTGTTCTCTTGGGCTCTCTCATTCCTGAATCTGGCCAAAAAAATTTCTCTGGGAATTGGGTCTAGTCCCTGCCACATGCACTTGGCCAAGTTGGTGCAGAGACCCCAACTTCTGTAATTGCATGTGCAACCAGTGTTGGGGACATAGCGCTGCCCCCAACCAGCATGTGAGTCCCTCACAGCCTGCAATGCTTTGTGCCCCTGCTGTTTCCAGGACTCGGGAAACTAGTACTTTCCTATGTGTATTTAACAAACCAGAACAGAAAGATGCCTCCTCTTGGCTCCAGGACTCAGTCACACTGAAGAGAGGCAAAACCAGAGCTCAGGCCTCTCTGTGTAGCTGTGGGGAACACACTGATGTGGTCGGGTCCTACTGTGTTGCCATCTTTATTGAAGAGCTGGCTCTGTCTCGGGTTGGTGGTGTGGAGGGACAAAAGCAGGTTGTTCCTAGATAAAAAGGCCACTGAATGCGATGAGTGAGGATGAAGGATGCACGTTCCTTTCAAGTGAGGGAACTTGAAAGTGACTCCAAGTCACCACAAAGTTAGTTTGAAACTGGTGGTAAGAGCAAAGACCCCCAAGGGGGCTTCCCCAGGCTGGGAGCAAAACCAGTTGCTCTTAGGAAACACTTTGAAGTTTGCTGGATGCCTGATCCCTGCAGACACATTGTGGGAGAGATGCCATCACTGCCCAGGCTGCTTAGGTGTTTGGTCGGATCACAATCTGGATGCGTTTGCTGGTGATATCGAGCCCGTTTGTCTCCGAGCTGTTCACCTTCTCGCCTGCTGAGGGGAAGGCCCAGTGTAAGTCTTGGAGGTACTTTTCTTTGTTTCTGTGTTTCCCTTTCTATGTTTCTGAGGCGCAGTATGCAGCACTCACTAGCTCTAGTCTTCTTCGCAGGGCTCTTGCCTGCGAAGAGGACCTTGCCTGCGAAGAGGACCTTGCCTGCGAAGAGGACCTTGCCTGCGAAGAGGACCTTGCTTGCGATGCCCTTGCTCACATCTTTGCCAGTAAGTTCCTTTTTGCTTCTCATTGTCTTTGGCGCTGCTTTGGCCTCTTGCATAGGAGAGAAAAGGGCTTGTGTGGGCATGTGGTGCCAGGCTGTGTGTGGGTTTCACTTGTATCTGATGCTTCCGTAAGGGCACAGTGTATGTTTTCTCCAGTGCTTCACTGTGAGCAGTGTGGAGGATTGTCTGCTCTCAGCAAACGGTTTGGGGTCTGTCTCGGAGGAAGCTGCTGTGGGAGTTTAGTGCCTGTGAGCTGTGTTGTGCTGTGTGAGATTCCTCGTCTTGCCCAAGCTTGCATTGTGGTGATGTGGAAGTAGAAGAGAGCAGGGGACTGATGTCCTAAGATAAAACACTGCTAAACACAGCCTTTTCCCAGGGTAATTAATCAAACAGGGTGTTTAGCCCAGATGGCGAGGTCTGAGAGGTCAGGTGGGTCATGTCCATTTATAACTCCTCTAAATCTCTTCCTTGTGCTGAAGCGGTTTGGTTGAGGACAGCGGTGGCTGGAGACTCGTGCTCAGTGCCTCCTGCCAGCCCAAGCAGGAAAGGCGGTGAATGATAACTGGGGTCATGCTGGGCGGGGTGATTCGTGCTTGCAGGTGCTGGAGCCATCGGCAGAGAGGATGAGGGAGGGAACTTGTTTGCAGAGGGGGGCTGCTGCAGGAGGCAGAGCCATTTCCTCCACATCAGGTATGGTGAGTCCCCTCTGCCCATGAGAAACCCGGGTCCTCCAAGATTCCCCACTCCCATCCCGCCCATTGTCCCTCGGACCTTTCTTTGTGTTGAAGTTATCCTAGTGACTTTTCCCTCAGGGGATTAAGGACAGAAATATGCTGGGTGCTCATCACCCAGGTAATCCAACACTTAAAGCATGTTCTGTAGAACAGAAACGGCTGAGTGGCCTGGCCCCTAGCTCAGGTGCCCGTGCGCTGCCGTGTGGTTGAACTCTGTGTTTGGTACTGTAGAAGTTCAGGATTACTGCAGACTTCTGGGTCCCAGGATTGATGTTGGAAGGGCTGTCAGCAAGACAACAGCATGTCCTGACTTAATGTGCCGAGAGAGCAGGGAACAGCTCATTTGTTCAGCAGAAAAAAACAGTCTGTGGTCTTCATAAGTAGCCATTAGTCTCCATTCCCATTGCGGCGACAGCGAGGCTACAGAAAATGTGCTAAAATCAGCTGAAGCTCAGAAATGTGAGAATAGCTTTACACTGTATGGCTGAAAAGTCTGAGGTTTCTGAGGTTTTTTTCTCAGTGCATCAGAGCAGCACTTGTACGAATTTAGCCTTCAGTGTTTGCAAAATATCACGTTCTTACGTGAACAGTAGGAAATATGAAATGATCGTATCCAAATGAAAAACTGTCACAAGCAGTGACAGCTTGTCATCTCCAGAGGAAAGAAATTTGTAAGAGTAAAGAATGATGAAAATAGTAAAAATAGTAATAGATAGTGATAAAAATAATAAACATGGCTTTTATCACTGTGTGGATGGGAGAGCAGGGGTTAACAGTGTCTTCACCTGGCAAAGTCACAGAATCACAGGATGATAGGGGGTTGGAAGGGCCCTCTGGAGATCATCTCCTCCAACACCCTGCCAGAGCAGGGTCACCCAGAGCAGGTTGCACAGGAACGTGTCCAAGGGGGGTTTGAATGTCTCCAAAGAAGGAGACTCCACCACCTCTCTGGGCAACCTGTGCCAGGGCTCTGCCACCCTCGCAGGAAAGAAGTTCCTCCTCATGTTTAGATGGAACTTCTTATATTCAAGTTTGTACCCATTTCCTCTTGTCCTGTCACTGGGTACCACTGGAAAAAGACTGGCCCCATCCTCCTGACACCCACCCTTGAAGTATTTATAGGGGTTGATCAGATACCCCCTCAGTCTTCTCTTCTCCAGACTAAAAAGACCCAAGTCCCTCAGCCTCTCCTCGTAAGGGAGATGCTCCAGTCCCCTCATCATCTTTGTAGCCCTCTGCTGGACCCTCTCCAGCAGTTCCCTGTCCTTCCTGAACTGGGGAGTCCAGAACTGGTCCCACCGCTCCAGATGGGGCCTCCCCAGGGCAGAGCAGAGGGGCAGGATGACCTCCCTCGACCTGCTGGTCACACTCTTCCTGATGCACCCCAGGATGCCATTGGCCTTCTTTGCCACAAGGGCACATTGCTGGCTCATGGTCACCCTGTTGTCCACCAGGACTCCCAGGTCTTTCTCCTCAGAGCTGCTCTCCAGCAGGTCAATCCCCAAACTGTCCTGGTGCAGGGGGTTATTCCTCCCCAGGTGCAGCACCTGATGTGTCACCTTGATGTGTCTCAGTCTCCTCTTCCTCAAACTAAACAGTCCCAGCTCCTTCAATTGCTCTTCATAAGAGCGATTCATAGCTGCCTCCTATGAGGCACTTGATGTGTCACCTTTGCAAAGTGACCAGCTGTGTGTGTCTTTGCTGTGAGTGAGGAGCATCCACAGGGATCACCCGGGGAACGGCTCACACACTGCAAAGTGCTACCTGCCTCCCTGCTCTCTGCAAGTCCTTGGGCAGCTCTTTCCTGCTGTGGTGCAGCATGGCTGTGGGGGCTGTCTCTTGCACTGATGCTGAAGGTCAGTTTTTAAATCTATGCAAAATTAAAGTTTTGCAGCACAAGTTGGGTCCGCGACTCCAGCAGGTTAAAGCCAATTAATTGTGGTGAACTACTCAGTAGGCACTTTAAAGGCCAGTTTTCTTCCTATAATGAGATGAGGATTTACATCAATCAGCCCCTTGAGTATGGACAGCACTATCGGCGAAAAATAGCTCACTTCAGAAAGCTTTCCAGAAGCAGCAGCCGTTAGCCAATAACCACTGATGTTTTACAAACTCAAAATACAGCAGAGTGAACTGATCTAAACCTGGATGCCGTGGTCCCACATCTCCCTGCTTCCATCTCCCCATCCTCTGCCTGTGGTGCTGATGTGGCACTGCGGCAGGTTTGGGGACCAGGGAAATTGGGATTTGGTGGGGGGGGCGGTACGCATGGCAGGTCTTTTCAGCTCCATGAGCAGGTTCAGCGGCTCTTGGTGAGGAGAACTGGGTTTCTCTTTCTGCCCTGGATGCACTGGGTGCTCAGGCTTGTTCGGTACCTTCGAGGTCTACAGTTCAGTGACAGCGAGCGTTCCCATCTTCCCTTTGCTAATCAATGTGTTCATCTGTTTTCACCCCATCCTTCATGAGCTCACTAATGAATATAAAACCTGCTGTTTCCTAGTGAATTTTTAATTGCATACTTTTCATTCTGTAGCACACTTGCAAATCTGTTATGAAATGTATGGTCCCTCTGGTCTGCAAAGCCAGCAGACGTGTGTGCAGCGCTAGTGCAGGGCTTTCTCTCTGGGATTTCTGCAGGTGCTCGGGCTGAAGGAGTCTCTCTCCCAGGCAGACTTCCCAGGGGCGGACCGTGTCTTTTTCTTCAGTGGTTTGCATCGTACTTGGCCCTGATCTGAGCTTGGGTCTCCCCAGCATCATGCAAATGGTGAGGAGGAATCCCTTTGTCCTGGTGTTTCGCAGATGTCTCGGGCGGTCCTGTCAGTGTGGATGTCTGAAAGTGCCAGTCCAGCTGCCCATCCCAGTGGACCAGCTCCCCCCACCCCGGCCTCCCGGGGCTCTCCAGACACTCCTCCATGCTCGATTTCCTTAGAAGCAAGAAGGTGAGAAAAGTGTGTCTCTCTCCTCCCCGTTGGCTGCTGGGTCTGGGTGAAGGTCATATTCTGGTGCCTGTGGCTGTGATTTTATACATGTTTTAAAATACTTGCTCTTGACTTCTGCATTGCAGAAAGTCCATCGCTGAGCCTCTTGGAATCATGGAATGGTTTGGGTTGGAAAGGACTGTAAAGATCATGCAGTCCCAACCCCCAGCCATGGGCTGGGACACGTCCCACCAGACCAGGTTGCTCTTCTCCCTTAGCCAGCGAGCGGTGGAATACACCAGACAAATGGGAACTCTCTGGATGGATACTTGTGGTGGAGGAAGGGCCAGAGTTCAGCTGAGGGGCTATCGCAGCACCTACCTCCGGGCAGCATCCAAGCATGTTTCTGCCCTCCTCAGCCCAGCAGCGAGACCAGCTCTCAGCCACATCTGCTGTACCTGAGAGCTGGTGTCCTAGATGGAGAGGGGTTGGAGGCCTTTTTCTGCCTGGTTCAGCAAAACTGGCAGGAGCTGTGATTTCATGATGAATATTTGGCCTTTGAGGTGCTTGTGCCATTCTCTTATGACATGCCCTCATCACTCCATGGAGGGACTAGAAGGAGCCTGTTTGTTTGGGGACACAGCTGTGCACGGACTGTGATGCTCTCCTTATGCCAGGAGAGCTGACATTGCCTGAAGTCCTGTCTCCACCAGGATAACTAACCCTGGAGAAGGAACGGACACAAGCTCTGCAGGGGGCTGCACGTGTGTTTGTCCTGTGAGTGTCAGCAACTGAAAAATCTTGTTGTCACCCCTGTGGCACTGCTGGAGCAACATCCTGCGGGCAGGTCCACATTCCTTCCCCAGAGCTGTCATCACCCTGACCCTCCAGATCAGGAGCCTGGGGTGAAACAAGAACTGCTTTAGCCAGTGCAGTTCAAGCTGCTTGTACCAGGGTTTTGGGGAATAAACAGGTTTGATATCGTCTCACTGGGAAGAGCAGCACCACAGCAATGCCGTGCTGTCACATAGGGAGAAAGGAGGAAAAGCTGAGTTAGTTCTTGGTCAGAAAAGGTTTTTTTACCAGGGAGCTGATACTGGAAGTTGTTCTCCGTGACCTGTTTTTCCCGGTGTATCGCCCCTTGCCCTGTTGTGCACAGCTGCAGGCCAGGCCCCTTGACTTGCCACTGCGGCTGGTGGCCCCGTGGTCCTGCCCGGCGGGTTCCTGCTGTGAGCCCACCCGCCTGTGCCTGGAGCGGCTCCTGCTCCTCCAGGGCCTTTGGGAGGTGGAGGTGGTCAATGGCTGTCGCTGCAGCACCTGCCCCGAGGAATGTCTCCGTCTCCCTGCTCTGAAAACCTTCTTTCTGGACTCTCCCTGGGAGGTCATGGTCGATGCGGGGAAACGCTCTGACCCAACCTACAGTGCAGGTATGGAAATGACAGAGACCTCTCCTCCTGCGGGAAGACGGGGACAAGCCCTTCTGTGTGACCAGCGTCAGAGCTCAGAGCGTGATCTGACAACGTTCCGCTCTGCTGCGCAAACCCTCTTTGCCTTAGGTGGGGACGGGGTTGTATTTTATACGGTCAGGGTTTGGGTTTTCCTTTCCCTTCTGTTGCTGGCAGCACAGGTCTGTGAGTGAAATGTCGTTCTCTGCCCCTGTGCATGGTGTGAGGATGGGAATACAACCACCTCCTGTTACAGGGAAGTATCCTCTAACCAGAGATGAGAGAAGCAGAGTAAGCCAGGCTGGGAGGGATCTTGGGGGTCTGCTCCAATGCCCCCACTCAAAGCAAGAAAACTAACCTGCTGGTAAAGGCTCTACTGCAAACAGAGCACTTGGCAACCACTAGAAAGCTTCTTTTGTGACAGACTGAAATGCCCTTTCATCTCGGCACCAGGGAACTACACTGGTAGTAGTTCAAAAATTAAAAAATCACTCAGAAATGGAAATTCCAAACTAAATTGTTCCAGACAGGTCAAAACCTTCCACTGGGATAAAGCTGAGCTGGTTCGTCCTGAACTGGTGTGCTGCCTTGTGAGTTCACACATAAACTAACCTGAGAGTCACCTCAGGGAAGATGAAATCATCCATTTTTATCAGGATGGAAGGTCACGTTGAAATGATTTTCCACATCTGCTTGATAAAATCGATTCTCCTGGAATTTGTTGATGTCACTTTATTGGTGTTTCTGTGTCTAACCCCATCCCGCTAAAGCCTTCCAGGCAGTTCCTGTGACAGGGCTGTGCAGCAGCCGCTAGAGAGGGACAGAGATCAGGGCAAGTCCCAGGGGGACCTGGAGGGCAGCGAAGGAGCCGGCGGTGCTGGGGAAGCAGGAGGGTGGCGGGGAGAACCATCCCCAAAGGGCTCCGCTTGTGGCTGCACATCCCCTGTACTGGAGAGCTGGAGAAGGACTCTACACCTACCTGAAAAGAGGTTATAGAGAGGTGGGTGTTGGCCTCTTCTCCCAAGGGAATAATGACAGGACCAGAGGAAATGGTGTGAAGTTGCGGCAGGGGAGGATTAGATTAGATATTAGGAAGAATTACTTTACTGAGAGGGTGGTCAGGCGCTGGAACAGCCTGCCCAGGGAGGTGGTGGAGTCACCATCCCTGGAGGTATTTAACAAAGGTGTAGATGTGGCACTTCAGGGCATGCTCTAGTGCCTGAGATTGTGGGGGTCTTTTCATAGAATCATAGTTCAGGTTGGAAACTATCATCATCGAGTCCAACCATCAACCCTACTCTAAAAGTTCTCCCCTACACCGTATCCCCCAACACCACATCTAAACAACTCTTAAACACATTCCGGGATGGTGAGTCAACCACCTCCCTGGGCAGCCTCTTCCAGTGTCTGACCACTCTTTCTGTGAAGAATTTTTCCCTAATGTCTAGTCTCAACCTACCCTGTTGCAGCTTGAAGCCGTTCCCTCTTGTTCTATCGCTAATTACCTGTGAGAAGAGACCAGCACCAGCCTCTCTACAGTGTCCTTTCAAGTAGTTGTAGGGAGCGATGAGGTCTCAGTCTCCTCTTCCTCAAACTAAACAGTCCCAGCTCCTTCAATCGCTCTTCATAAGATTTTGTGTGTGTATGGTTGGACTCTGGGTGATCTCAGAGGTCCTTTCCAACCATGAAGATTCTATGTGAAGGCTCCTCCATCCCCAGCCCTGTGACCCAGCTGCAGGGCACAGCCAGGGGGAAAGAAAATTAGGCAGCGTGAAGTGCTTTTTTCCAGAGGTGGGAGAATCGGCATTTACTTCCCAGACGTGTGACTGGAAGGTGCTGGACGAGGCTGTTGTCCCCGGGGTGGCTAATGGACGGTGGCTCATTCGGTGATAATGGCCCAAGGCTGGGAAATGTGGACTCGCCCCCAGCTTCGCCTCTGCCCTAGGGCAGGTCTCAGCACTTTCCTTCTGGATTTTCCCTGTAAAGTCAGGCTGACACTTTCAGTGTCATGTTAAAGACTGGCAATGACAGGGGTGGGGGATGTTAAAAATCTCACCCAGAAATACTGGCTTCCAAAAATTGTTTGTCATTTTGTGTCCCCCTCTTAAGGCATCCCAGAGAGATTTGCTTTCAAAAAATGCTTTTCCCTCTCCTGAAAACACAGCTCCAGCCTGGAACAAAGAAATCTCCTCCAGCAGCTGAAGAAGGAGCTGGGAGGGGGCAGGAAACTCTCACAATCATTTTAAAGCCAGGAACCACACACAAATCCTGAAGGACCTGCATCCAAGGGCTGGGACAGGGCAAGACTAGGTCCCGTTTACAGCCAAAACCCAAGACTGACCGAGCCATCTCCTCAGCCTCCCTTCTTCCCCCTCCATGCAACAGGGATTTTAATCCTAATTTAATTGGTGAGAGAGAGAAAAACTGGGAGGTTGAGCAGACAAACTGTTTCTTTCTACACAGAATGTAGGTTCAGGCTGAGCCAGGCAGGACAGGCTGTGCCTGTTTCCTTCCAACTGGCCGGGAGTTGTTGCTGGAGGAGCCTCTGTCTCCTCTCCAGCTGCGGAGTCCCTGCCAGGGCCAGCCGGGACTGGCATCGGTGGCATGTCCTGGCCTGGAGGTGACATGGCAGCACAGATGTGGGCTTTCGGCCCATCCACCCAAAGCTCCCCTTTGCCCTGCTCGCCGCACGGCTTCCTTAGCAGCCAGACTAGGGATGTCAAAGCTGAACATAAGTTATTTTTACCCTGGGAATTTTTCATTGAGTTAAAACTTGAACAGGGAAAGAAAAGACGAAGCAGGACTGACTCTGTCCTGCACCTCCAGAACCAGGGCCATCCCCTGCCTCCCCTTTCCTCCTTTCTTGCACCAGCATTCCTCCACCCCACGACATAATAACTCAAGAGGAAATGGCCTCACGGGGAGGTTTAGGATGGATATAAAGAAAAATTTCTTCAGCAAAAGGGTTGTCAAGCCTTGGAAGAGGCTGCCCAGGACAGTGCTGGAGTCGTCAGCCCTGGAGGGATTTAAAAGCCGGGCAGACGTGGTGCTGAGGGACATGGGTCAGTGGGGGTTTGGGCAGGGTTGGGTTGGTGGTTGGAGTTCATGATCGTAAAGGTCGCTTCCAACCATAACGATTCTGTGATTCTGTTCTAACTCGTGCTGAGGTGGGGAGATGCTGCCTCCGTCACCCTAGCCCCGGCCAGCTCGTCTGCCTGCATGGGGAGCTGAGAGCTCAGCCCAGAGCAAAGCCTTTGGAGGTGCCTGTGGAAATATATCTCCAGGAGAGCAGGGGACACCAGGGACACTGGCTCCAGCATCTGAGAAGTCCGTGTGGGGCACAGGCCCCTGGCAAATCCAGAGAGAAATGCTGAATGGGTAAACGGTGAATAATGGTCCCCAGCGCCCCGGTGTGAGAGCATGTCTCTGGAAAAAGTGCTGCCACAGATATTTTATGTTCAAAGACCTTTTTTCAAAAAGATAAGGTGTAATAGCTCAGGGTGTCTCCCCAAAGATGAGGCTTTCACGGGATCAGGTGCAGGATTCCCCATTTGGCCCAGAATATCCTCCCTTTGCCCAGTGGCCTGAAACAGAGATGGAAGAGCAAAAGCTATCACTGAGGCCCTGAGCTGGTGAAGGAACGAGCCCCAGACTCTCAGTGGGGGGAACCTCACACAGAGAATGTCACTCTCTGTGCTGGATGCCGGGCACGACGCTGTGTCTGTGCCACCCGGCAGAGCCCCGGTGAAGATGCTGCAGCCGTAGCGGCCTCAGGTGCAGCCCTGGATTAAATTTCCTTCTTATTTCCTTGCAGATGGACTTTTCCGCGTGCCCACAAAGTTCAACACTGCTCTCGTCAAAAACTCACAAGGTGGGAAGGTGGTTCAGACGCTGGAGAACTGCGAAATGAAGGAAAAATGCTACCGCGTTTCCCAGGTGGAATATTATTATGAAATTGTGCACAACTCTGCGGGACACAGGGAGGAACGGCTCAAGGGGCTTGGACTCCTCTCCTGTGGGCTCGGCCGTGCTGCTGGGCCCATGGGGGGGGTTCGAACAGCTGGGTGGGTGCTCTGGTGTGGGAGGCTTCATCCGGAGCTAAGCATGCCCTGGCCACAAACCCTAGTGGTAAAAACTCACATTTCTATTATCTTATGCTATGAAATCCAATACACTAATTTATGGATATATCAGTCCCATAAAGTAACAAATGGGCTTTTTTTGGGATGAGAATTTCCTTAAAAAATAGTTAAGGGGGCAGTCTGATATTTATTTTAAAAATTATTTAATCATTAGATATGTCTTAAGCTCAGTTCAAGGGAGACTCTACTTCAACATACCTTTGTGCACAGGGACCTCTGACTCAGACACTGGTGTGCCCCCAAAATACTTCTCCTGACAAGCTTTGCCTTGCTGCTGCAGTGTCTCAGGGCTGTACATTCAGCCGGAGGATGGAGGGCGAAGTGACGGGCACAGCCGGTCCCCTGGGGTGTCCCCAGTGAAGGTGCTGCAGGGGATTTTCACACCTTTGTTCTGCAAATCTTTACAGGAAATTGATGTGGGAAGGTGCTTGGGCAGCTGCTCCTCGGGGGATCCCTGCGTGCTTAGGTAAGCACAGCTGCCAGCATCCAGCCACTCTCCTTCCCAGGCACATCCACACACATTCCCAGGCAGATCTGAGCTGTCCCTGTTCCTACTGCTCCCGGGGCAGGACCTGGGAGGGTGCCATGGGGATGGATTTTGGGAAGCACCCACCGCTCACCCTCTGGGCCGTGCCTAACCATGAAGGTGAAGCAGAGCAGTGTTTGCAGCGGTGCCACAGCAGCACACAGCTCCATCGCTTCATGGGATAAAGAAAAACCCAGCGAGGATGCACAATTCGGGGTGTTGGGCAGCTGGTTATAGCACTTGTGGTCCCCCATGGCAGCAGACACAGATGGGAAGAGCGTCCTGACAGTGGCTTTCTCCAGTGTGGGATGTGCCATTCCTGCTCCCTGCCTGCAATGTGTAGGGCAGGAGGAGGAGGAGGAGGGGGATGCTCTGGGGCAGGGTTAGTCCAGACAGTTGTCTCAGGCTGGGGGGGCAGCACTTTGTGTCACCTGCAGACACAAAAAAAGTGGCAAATGCAAAGGGAAGCAAATCAAAACACAGAGTAAGAAGTAATCCCTGGTTTGCATAGGCAGAGAGGGAGGAGACAGTTCACTGGGATACACCAGGAGTAAGGAACAGATGCTGCCTCCCTTCTCCGCAGCCCTGGTCCAGGGCATCTTCCCTTTTTCCAGGCAATGGCGCTCGGGGATGCGGGGTCTGGGGGGCAGAGGACGTACCGGGTCTGTCTCTAACTGCGGGGGCTCCCAAGGTGGAAAGAAATGTCTGGTTTGGGCAGAAGCTGCCTCCAGCCACTGCATCCCTCACCAGCATGACGTACACACCTTCAGGAGCCGCCGGGACCGTGTTTGCACTGTCGTTGCCATCCGGCAGTGCAAGTGCTGGGGGCAGCGGGGCCAGGGTCCTGCAGGTGAGGCTCCTGCAAGACCCCTGCCAGACTGTCTGTAGTATATGTAAATGAGAGAAGGCTATTTTTTTGAATGAAAGCTGGTTTAAACAAAGTTTGTATAAATGAATCCTCCACAAAATGTTTTGCAGCTTGTAAAATTAACATCGTGGGCAATTCACAGCTCCCTGGGGGCTCCACTGCGCAGCTCCCCCTCACTCTGCCTGAGCATCCCGGGAGGATGTGGTGCGAAGAGCGATGCAGCCGCCTGGCAGGATCTGGGGGTCGCATGGGCCCAGCTGCTCCCACGTACAAAATGGGAAGCAGGAGTGGGAGGGGAGAGGAGAGGGAAACGGGCAGGTAGACATGTTGGAGCAGAGAGGTCCCTTCTGCAGGCAGCCCCACTTGTCCTGCAGGACATTGGGAAAGTGAGTGGGGAAGGGAAAGGAAAGGATCCAGAGGATGCGAATAGTTTCCTCTATCAATTAACTCAAGCCTGTCATTGCCTCCTTGCCTCTTCTGGGTAATTAACAGCCCTTTCACCCGCCAAGTGTTGCGTTAGAAAAAATTATAGCCACCAGCTGGGCAAGTAGCCTTCAGCTTGTCTCCTATTGCATTGGCCTGGGAGCGCTTCAGCCGGGGAGCACCGTGGAGTCCCTGCCGGCAGACGGACAGATGGATGGTGCTGGCTCTGCTCCTGCACCTTCCCCTCTCCATGCCAAGCCTCTCGCAGAGCCTCATTCACAAGGGGGTTCCCTATAAGATCTAACAGGCTCTTTCTAATCCTGCTCATTTTATCTGGCGGGTATTGTATAATGCTAATTTCTTCCATTCCGTCACGTGGCATTAAAACAAACGGCAACGTCCACCTTCACCAACCCGATCTCTCTGTGTTTGGGGAATAAAAGCAAAAGAATTGGCTTTTATCCTCTCATCCAGAGTACATAGAGTTCTTGTGATATTTCAGGCATTAGCAGCAAAGGCCTTTTAATCCCCAGGAAACCAATTGGCTATTTTTTTAAAAGACAAAGCTTAATGGTGGTTTGATTCCTCCTGCTGCTGTTACTGCCACAGCCCAGGCCCGGCAGCGCTGTGGAGGGAGGCTGCACCCCCTGGGGCTGCCAGTTCTCTGCTGGAAACCTGCTTTCCCCATGGTCTTGGCTCCTCAGGCTCCGTCTCACGGGCGTCACTGTGGGAAGCGTCGGGGGATGCTCAGCCTGGGCCATCCCTGCTGTGGGAAGGGGCTCCACGCACCCTCCCTGCTTGACAGGGACGTGGGATGGAGACAGCAGTGTGGCACCGACCCCAGCTCGATGCTCCTCGCTCCTGGCTGCAGCTGCAGCGCAGGGAATCAGGGGCTGCTGCAGCAGGAGAGTGGTGGGAAGGGGACACTCGTCCAGCCCGCTCGGCTCTGGAGGGGCTGCATTCCTCCACACAAAGGTCCTCCTGTTTGTCCAATTAGTGCCATCATTAAAAAACAGTTAGTCTCCTATGGAGAGCAAACGCATCCCAGGCAGGACCTTGACGAGGGGCTGTGTGGCCCGAGACCCCCGTGTCCCCCGCCAGCCCCGGGAACACTGGGGTGAGCCCTCCTTCCCTCCCACTTGTGTACTGGGGCTAATTGGTGCAGGGTGCCCAGGAGCCCAGCTTCACACCTTGTTAGCATAGCAATTAGCTCTCTTTACCCTCTTGATTGCTCATGTGCATATTTGACTCCAATCCATCTTTCCAGTGAGTTATAAATGGAGCACCAGGCAGGCAGAGGGAAGTGGAGCTGGGTAAGGGACAGCAGAGCCATGCTGGGGACTGTCCTGCTGCTGCTGGCCCTGGCCAAGCCGGTGCACCCGAGTCTGGACAGCGTGGCGAGCCGGCGGGCTGAGGCTCTGAAGAGGCTCCTGGAAGTCTTTGGCATGGAAGATCCTCCACCTCCCCCCTCTCACTTCAAGCAGCCACCCCAGTACATGGTGGATCTATTCAACACTGTCGCCAACGCGGACGGTGTCACCAAGAACCCCGACATCCTGGAGGGCAACACAGTCCGCAGCTTCTTGGATAAAAGTAAGGACAGGGGGTCCCCGTACTGCTGGGGACAGGGCTGCGGGAAGGGGCCAAGCGCTGCTGGTGGAGGTGCCACCCCTGGTTTGGCTCTGCTTCCCAACTGTCCTTCCCTGCAGCTCACAGAGAGAAGATGCGGTTCCTCTTCGTCCTCTCCAGTGTGGCCAAGAACGAAAAGATCCTGACGGCAGAACTGCATCTCTTCCGCCTCTGGCCGAGGGCCACCAATGGGCCCCAAAGGCACCACTTCTGCCAGGTGAGGAGGGGGGTGGGATAGGGACGGGGTGGGGATGGGATGGGGACGGGATGGGGATGAGGATGACAATGAGGGTGGGGATGGAGACAGGGACAGGGATGGGGGACATTCCCAGCCTATGCCTCGGGATGCCACTGCCGTGCTGCAGTCACTCGCCAGCAGCCTGGGCATGGCCTGGGTCCTTGAAGTTCATACAACGAAGTGTCGCTGCATTGCACAGAGAATACAATGATCAGACGTTCAGATTTGTGCACGGACCAGCCAAGGCACCCGCAGGGTGTGACAAATCCAAGCTGCCAGCTCCCCCGTCTCCTGCCTTTTTTTCTCCCCAGTCCGTGTGTCAGGGTCTCTCCCCTCTGGCAGGACCCGCTGGTGGTAACTGCCCTTTGCTGCCTTCCCCAGGTCAGCATCTACCAAGTGCTGGAGAAGAGTGAGCCGGACGTGCCCGGGGGGAAGAAGCTGCTGGCGGCCAGGCTGGTCTCGCTGCAGAGCTCGGGCTGGGAGGTCTTTGCCATCACGCAGGCGGTGAGTGCTCTTCCCTGGTTCGGGTGGCACAGAGGGAGTTTATGTGACAGAGCTTTTTTCAACCCATTTCAACCCCAGCAGCCTTTGGGGCTCCAATGCAATTTGCCATCCAGACCCTCTGCAGCAACGGGGGGGGAAGAGCCTTTGGGAGGGGGGGTAAAAGCCCTGCCAAGAGCCTCAGGGGCTGCTCCGTCCTGCCCCAGGCTAGTTCCACTGCTCCGCAGGTAACGCTGGTGCTGGCTCCTGCTGTGGTGTCCCCTGTGCCGCAGCAGCACAGCCCCTTTGCCCAGGGCTTGGGGACACAGTGTGGCTGTGGGTGGTCCTGGCTCATGCCACCGCACTGCTGACAGGCCACCACGTCTGCTGGCCTGGCACTGCCGCGGGGACACCGGCGCTGTGCCTGTCCTGCCACGGTGACACTGGTTTGGTTCGCCAGGTTCGCGACTGGATGGAAGATGAAAGCAGCAACCAGGGTTTGTTGGTGACGGTCCAAGGCCTGGGCGGGAACCCACGTGACCCCCCCCCACTGCAGTTCGCATCCGGCGGGGACCACCACGAGAGCAAGAAGCCCATGTTGGTCCTGTTCACGGACGATGGGCGCCGGGGAGCATCCCTGCCCATGACCAGCTTCCCAGGTGGGTCCTGTCCACCCCTGGCACGGATCTTGTGGTGCTGCCATCCCCTCGCCCTTGGGGTGTTGGGGTGCTCCACACACGTGGGTGCCTTCAACTCCACAGCTCCTTCTCTGGCCAGAGGGAGAGGACATCTCCTTTCTGGCTTAGTCCGTGCAGGGGTGCAGGCTCGCAGGTGTAAATCTGCATTTTGCTTGCCCTGATTAGCACAGCCGTGGGGCTGTGAGGTTGTCACCTCCTGGTGGCTCTGCCTGGGCTGGTGACAGGCTGTGACTGAAGGGCTTACTGCACCAGGTGGCTGTAGACAAAACGTGTGAGGAGGGGAGGGGTGGCTGGGGGGGGAACACGCGCCGTGTTCTCCCTCCTCCCAGGCTCCTGTGATGGCTAATGGCATCAGGTCCTCATTTCTGGCAGATTTACAGCCTCAGGCTCCCGTTCTCCCTGCAAAGATGCCGATGTCCAAGCTGACTGGGTCACGCAGCATCCGCTCACTGGACCGGCTCCAGCCCTGCCAGAGACATCCCTTGTCTGTGGACTTTGAGGAGATCGGCTGGTCCGGCTGGATCATCTCACCACGGGGGTACAATGCCTACCACTGCAAGGGCTCCTGCCCCTTCCCGCTGGGCGAGAACATGCGGCCGACGAACCACGCCACCGTGCAGTCCATCATCAATGCCCTCAAGCTGAGTGAGGGCGTCAGTAGCCCCTGCTGTGTCCCTGACAAGCTCTACTCCATCAACCTCCTCTACTTTGATGACGATGAGAACGTGGTCCTCAAGCAGTACGATGACATGGTGGCCGGGAGCTGTGGCTGCCACTGAGGCAGGTGGAGGAAGAAGGTGGAAATGCCACCATGGCGAAGGCTGCTCCCTCCAGAGCATCTTTGTGGGGGTCTCCATCCCGCAAAACTCCACAAAAGAGACCAGGGTGAGGAAAGCAAGGGGTGTCCAGCTCTGCCCTGGGTGGCATCACCCCCTGGTAGTGCCCAGGAAGGCTCAGGGCCAAGCTCTGATTAAATCGACCTGAATGAGCCCATGCAACTCTGCAGCCCAGGGACGATGGCTCCATTTTGGGGTGCCCTGTGTGGGAGTGCAGGTCTCCTTGCCTGTGCCAAGGCTTCCCACAGGCTGTACTATATGTATATAGCAAGAGCACTAATATATGACAGAAACCGCCTGTACAGTGGTCTGTAAATGTCTGTACATTTCTGCATTGTTGTGACTTGTAAAGTGAATTCAGAGGAACTATTAAATGTGCTGTTCTCCGAGGCTTGTGGAACCACTGCTGGGGTGGGGGCTGGCCAAAACATGGGAGGGGGGGTGCAAGCAGAGAGATGAAGATGCAGCCGCAGCATGGTCTCTGGGGGAGGGTGTGTTCAACTGCTGAGCCCCATTCCTTGGAAGCCAAATGATGTCAGGCTCCATCAGGCAGCCCAAAATGGGAGGTGGGGGACAATTCCTGAGCAGGTGATGGGGGCATGTGGCAGGATGCGGTGATGGGGTTGGGGGATGTAGAGGTGCCCATAGGTGATGCTGCCAGGGCAGGTGGATGGGTCTGTGAGAAGGTGGTTGGAGGAGGCTGTGCTGCACCCAGAGGGAAGGTTCCTCATGGAAGAGAAATGGGGTGGGAAGCAGAGCTGACCACCGGTGTGGGGTTGCATTTGTGCTGGGAAGGAGCAGAGAGGGCAGGTGTCAATGTGGGTACCAGGGAGCAGGTGTAGGTGCGGGGAGGATCTGGGCAGGGGTCCCCATCTTGCACTTGCTGGCACAGGACCCGGTGGTCCAGGACTCAGCAGGAGCCTGGCTGTCCCTACTGTCCCTCAGCCCCTCCAAGCCTCTTTCCATCAGCAACAGTTTGCAACAGCAGCAGCTTAACGGTGGTCCCAGGCTTACACTAGGACAAGCCCCCAGCAGCTCTTCATCTCCAAGCCCAGCTTGCAGGTGTCCAAATCCCACCCTGGTGGGCACCAGTTTCCTCCCACTGCTCACCCAAAAGTAGCACCCATGGCTGTTGGCCCTTCCCCACCACTGCCTGGGGTCCCTCTCCCCATCCCACCCCAGGGAAGGGTGAATGCCCCCCAGGGAGCCCATTGACTAGATACAGAGGGAAAAATCCTTCCCCTGTGCCCTGCAGACATGTCCCCCACTGTCACCAGGACATGAACACACAGCAGAGCCAACCAGTGTGTCCTAAGCACATGTAGACATCCCAGTTCCTCTTCCAACTCTCTCCCCAGGCCAGGTACCTCATCCCCAAACCAACATGCAGACAGGCTCCTCTGTGTCCCATGAGAGCCCCCCTCCTCCCCTGACCGGCAGGAGAGGTGGTTGTGAGCCTCAGGGAAACGTCCCCCTCCTCACCCCCAAATTACGAGCAGTTCATTGAATTACACAAAGTGGCAAGACCTCCAAGACGATGAATGGGTTTTGCCTGGTTTATTAAATGCCTGTTCTTGGGGATGCTCTGGCTGCCAGCTCTGCACCCCAGGGGTGCCCATGGTTCCCATCGCAGCAGCATCCCAAGCCAGGACCCTGCCCCCAGGCTCCCAGGGCAGTGGGAGGTGAAGTGGGTTTGCCTGGAAGGACTCATGGCTGCAGCCATCTTGCCACGGCTGTACAGCGAGCTCTCTAGCTGGTCCTTTACTGACCACTCTGGGGGACAGCAGGCTCCAGCACGCAATGGTGACTGTGTCACAAGACAGTTGTGGGCACATTTCACCCCTCCAAACAGCCCCAGCCAGCAGTGGCACCTGTACAACAGCACATGCCGGCTGCCACTTGCTGCTCCTGGCCGAGTGGTGGAGCATCCCCAGGGGACAGGACCTGCTGGAGAGACTGCCAGGCTGCAAGGCAGGACACGTCATGGCGGAGGGGTGTCCGGGAGGTGGTCAGTGGTGGCAGTGGGGGTCAGCTCTGCAGCACTCTGACAGCTTCTGCACAACTCGTTCCTTCAAGCGGATCCTCCTGGAGAGCTTGAGCGAGTGGCTGGCCTCATTCTCATGGGCCTTCAGCTTGGCATAGTAGTCAGAAAACTTGTTGTAGAGGATGGAGATGGGCATGCCATTGAGGATGATGCCAAAGGAGATGCAGCCAAATGCCACCACCCTGCCCAGCACCGTGTCAGGCACAGTGTCTCCGTAACCCACAGTGGAAAGGCTGACCTGAGTGAGTAAGGAAAAGGATAAAATCCTACATGAACAAGCTCAGCAGACCCTGCCTGCCCACGCTAGGACTCACCATCCTCTGCCCCTGGGAGCTGGGTATCACCTGAGAACAACGCCATGGCTGCAGCCAGCCTGGCTGTCCCTGCACGGACAGGACTCAGCTTCCCCAGCCTGAAGAACCCAAAGAAAGGGCTGGATGAGGCCCCAACAGCAGAGACCAGAGGCAAGCAGCCCTGCTCCCTCCTCTCCTTTGCGTGTGTATCTTCAAAAGCAGCTGGATGTCACCAAGCTGAACTTTCCCCAGCAGCCAGACTGTCTGCTGGAGCTTCCTGCCCCCACAGAGCGGTGGCTCCGGTGTTTCCTGGCCATAAGTGGCCCAGTCCCTCAGGAACGAAGCTTCCCAGACCCTCCCTTCAAGGGAAACAGGCACTGCCCAGGAATGCACCCGGAGGAATCGTGTTTGGATGACAGGGGAGCGGGACTATGGGGGACAGGGTGAGAGCTGAGGCAGAGAGGTTTGGGCTTTGCATGAAGCCATGTCGACCGGGGACAGGATCAGCCTGTGACGTTTAAATACTCAAATCTGGTGATTTTGCTAAGTGATTTTGCACTTCCTCGAGGCGGGATGGATTTGCAGCAGGCAGCCTGTGGTGGCCAAGGGGGATTATAAGAACAGAAGTGATCTGTGGGATCGCTTCATCCGTAAATCAAAATGCCCTCCTAACCCCTGGCTCTCAAGTGCTTTAGCTGCTCCTCATCTCGGAGGTAATCCCAGGTTTATTATAGCGCTCGGCTCAACAGAGCTGCCGGCTCCCGGTGCCAGCAGGGCAGCAAACAAGGGCTGAGCAAAGGCTGCAGCACACCCCGGTCTGTGTCCCCTCTCAAGACATGGGCTGAGGCATGGTCTGACCGTGTTTCCTTGGTTGCCACGTGTAGTCCTGGGTCCCCATGCGCAGCCCCACAAGCTCTGACCCTATCACACCTCCCAAGCCCAGCCAGGCTGCGATGCTGCACAAGCCTCAGGCTGTCCCGGGCAGCTGTCCCCATGCCCATGGGGTCTGAACCGCATCCACCCAATACTTAGGTCCCATAACAGATAAAGCCCGGGCTGAGTTACACCCCCCTTGTCACTAACCTAGGCCTGGAGGTTCCCAGGCCACCACCTCTGTCCCACCATCCCACCCCAGCACCAGCTTTTGAGCCTCGGAGCTCAGTCCAAATCTCTGATTTCTTTTCTCAGAGGGTGCAGGGCTCTGGGTTTCCCACCGTTAATGAGCTGATGGGAAGACTGGGCCCTTTTCTGCCTCCTGGCCCCCAGCAGTGGTGAATCCCTCAAGCACCAGGGCAGCCCCCTACCCACAGAGCCCCACCGCACCCTCCTCTGGAAGAAGGAGCTCACACCTTACCGCTGCCCACCACCATGCGTAGGGGATACTGGTGAAGTTGGTGCCTGGCACATCATGTTCCACCGAGTGCATGAGAGCGGAGAAGGTGAAGACCCCCATGGCGATGAAGAGGAAGAGGCAGCAAACCTGCTGGTAGCACTGGCGAATGGTGAAGCCAAAGGCCCGGAGGCCGGTGGAGTGGCGAGCCAGCTTGAGGATGCGGAAGATCCTCATGAGCTTGATGAGCTTGAGGACTTTGCCCAGCTTGCTCACATTCTCCACCTTGTGCAGTTCCTCATGGTAAAGCGTGTCTGCTTCATCCAGATTTTCAAAGAGGATCTGGATGTAGAAGGGCAGGATGGCGACCAGGTCTACAGCATTAAACGCTGCCCGCAAAAAGTTTTTGAAGCTGGAGGAGGATATAAGCCTCATGAGGTATTCGGAGGTGAAGAAGATGGCACAGATCATCTCCAGCTGCTCCATCCACATCTTCCCTGTCTTGTGTTTCATCTCTTCTACTGTGCTCAGTGTCATGCCCACGATGGAGATAAGCACAAAGAAGCTTGACATGACAGCAATGATCTTGGCTGGGACAGAAGAGTATGGGTTCTCAATGAGGTTCCAGATCATCTTCCGAAACCGTCCCAGAAATTTGCCCTCAAAGTGTTCTGCTGAGTCCAGAGGCTCCAGTTCTGCCTCCAGCTCCTTCTGTATTTTCAGGTACTCGCTGAGTTCATCTTGCTTTTCCTCAAACAGGATCCGGCAGCAGCGTTGGGAGTATTTCAGATGGATTCCCCAGTACTCGATTTCCTCCACAAAGTTACTGGGGCACATCTCATCCATTATCCACAGGACCCCACTGCGGTAGAAGTGGAAGATGTAGTGGAAAATTGAAGGATCTCTGTCAAAGAAGTACTCATTCTTCTGCACTGAGTAGTCATCGCAGAGCTGCAGCTTCTTCATAGGGTCGGTATAAAGGGCCAGCTTCCCAAGCCTGGTGATGGGATACCGGGCCACTACCTTGATAGCTATCTGGAACAACTTGCCACCAACATTAATGTTGAGCAAGTACTTGTTCCTTTGGATGGGAGTCTTGCTTTTCTCTTGGTTTCTGTCCATCATGTTCTGCATGGAGCTCCATGGCTTTACCAGGCTGTCCTGTGCAAATGGGATGTGGACTTCCTCTTCCTGCAGGGTCCGGCAGCGGCCCCGGCGGTCTCCGATCTTCAGGCTGGCAGAGAGACTCGCGCGCCTCATCCCCAGCTGCCTCATGGTGCCCGACCCTCCGAAGCAGTGATTCCCGTTAGGGGCTGTGGGACAGCAGCCCTGGCTTCATGGGGACACTCCCAGCAGGCGCAGTGTGAGCGATGTGAGCTCAGAGGAGTGGTGGCGAGCTGCTGCCCGAGGGGCACTGGCCATGTCACGGTGCCACGTGGCACCTGCCAGGTTCCCAAAGCCGATTACTGATCAGATTGCGGTTTGCATTGTAGGAGTCAGAGGCAGCTAAGTGTCCCCTTCTTAACACAATAATGAGATTGAAGCACTAGCCCTTTATATAAGGAACTATTTCCAGCTCTCACTTCTCTTCTTCTCTATTCTGTTCTTATTAGCTCTTTGTGTTTGTCACACACTACCCTGTTTCCAAGGGGGGCATCCATGATAGCAAGTTGAAAAGAAAGAATGAACTCGCCTTGGTTGAACCCCGAAAGACCCTGTGCCCTGAAAGGCACAGAAAGGTGCAGACATGCAGGATTTGTACCAGCTTTGAACCCCCACAACAGATGCTGCTCTTGGCACCGGTCAGTCGTTAAGCACACCAGTGCTAATGCTCCTGCTCCATCAGCTGTCACAGCCCAGAGAAGGGAAACGGTTGTTGCCGCCCAGCTCATCCCTCAAAGCCCCAGAGCGCAGATTTACAGGGGAGAGGTGAAGGAACCATCTCTCCCTCCGCGCAGTGCCCGAGTGGGTCACCAACGTGACAGGTCACTCCTGCAGTGCTGCCCTGTGCCCCCTGCCCATCACACCCACCTTTGGCCCCGCTACTGCTGCCGGCAAGGGCAGGAAGGTGGAATGGGACACTGGACATGCAAGTGTGCAGTGAAAGTTCCCCTGAACTACAGGGACTGAAGAGGAGGAAATAATCCTTTGGATTTGCAAGTAAAAGGAGAAGCAAAATTAAATGGGCCGATCTTTGATGTCTGACCCAGGAACACAACCCTACCTCAGCAGGTAAAACATCATGTTGATTTCCATGAACTGATCTAATTAAACACAGAGACCTGGAGCACAAAGCTGCTCCCAGGCTAAAAAGCAGCTCAGGCTCCACTGCAATTGAAGTCTCGGAGCCTGGGGATTAGGACAACAAAAATGGTTCTGACCCTGGACAGAAGGGAAATTGCTGTCACAAACACAGCCCCAAGTTTTGGCACAAGATCCATAAAAATGCGTTTCTTTCAACCCTGAAACAGCTCAGGGATCAGTGAGCAAAACCTGCATGATCTTGCAGAGGGAAGGGGCTGAGACTGCTGCGTTTACCCACCAGCCTTGCTCCCTGTGGCGCAGAGCAAGGGGCAGAACAGCCCATCTCGGCTCAGCAGCATGAGCCGGGGACGATGTGGGACAGGCTGGTGGCAGCTGAGCTCTGCCACACGGCCCTGGCAGTGCCAGCCCCGCCATCAGCCCCAGCTCTGCCCCAAACTGCTGGGATTGCTGAAGCACCACCCTGCTCTGCTGGGCACCCCGCTGCTCCCGCTTCTCTCATGAAGAGGGAACAAGCTCACACAGTACTAAGTTCTTCACCTTATTAAGCTCTTTCCAGTTGTCACCTCTTCTGCAGTAGCACGCCTGGTGCCAGCACCAGCTGTTCCTCTTGTCTCCATTCACTCTGCTCCCTGTATTTCATTTTTACAATTACAGTCACTGGAGTCACTTCAGTCCCGGGCAGGCACAGCAGCTTGCCCTGTCTCCCCCCCACAGCCCGCCCACCACAAGTCCCCCTCGTGTGACAATCCAAAGGCGATGCAGGCCCCAGCCTCCCAATTACAGAATTCAGGCAAATGCACAAATCCAAGAAAAATAAAGAAATCCAGAACTCATTGGTTTCAAGTTCTTTATTCTCCTGCATCATTCACCAACAGCTGTCTCCGCTTGTCCCTATGGAAACAGAAGGTTGTGTACACCCCCACAAATGAGCTCTTGGTACTAAAAATAGCAGCACTGGAATAACTCCGTACTCCATACCGCATAGAAGTTTCTCTCGTGGGGTGCAGCACTCCATGCACACACTGCCCAGAAGTGGAAGACTCCTGCTCCAAGGCTGATAGCCCGTATCTGCTTGGCAAGGCAAGCGCTCACCTTTAAGGCACAGAGATCAGCAGCCAAGGCAGCAGCTTTCTGTCTTTTGTGCACTTAGTGAACACTTGTGCAAGGAGTGTGTGGTCAACATGAACTAGAGGCACTGGTCAGTAATACCCTCCTCCCATTGCCAGTTCCTCTGAAAAGCGTAAAACATTGAGCTGTTTGCAAAGAGCTACACGTGCCACAACACACAGACAACGTTTGATCCAAGACAGGTGTTATTTCAAGCTGAAAGGGGAAGAAAAAAAAAAAAAAAAAGGGCACCAAACACTGAAAACCTCATAGAAACACAGACTGGATTGGGTTGGAAGGGACCTTAAAGCCCATCCAGTCCCTCCCCCTGCCCTGGGCAGGGACACCTCCCACCAGACCAGGTTGCTCCAAGCCCCCTCCAACCTGGCCTTGAACCCCTCCAGGGATCTGCTTCTCTGGGCAACCTGGGCCAGGCTCTCACCACCCTCACAGCAAAGAGTTTCTTCCCCAGATCCCATCTCAATCTCCCCTCTTTCAGTGTCAAACCCTTCCCCCTCCCCTGTAGTGACAGGGCTTGGTAAAAAGCCCTTATCTTTCTTACAAGCCCTCTTTATATATTGAAAAGACACAATAAGGTCTCCCCAGAGCCTCATCTTCTGCAGGGGTTGCCCCAAACCCAGGTGCAGGACCTTGCACTTGACTCTATTGAACTTTATGGTGTTCACATGGTCCCACTCCTCCAGCCTGAGGTTCCCTCTGGATGGCATCCCCTTCCTCAGGTGAATCAACTGCACCACTCAGCTTGGTCTCATCCACAAACGTGCTGAGGGTGCGCTCGATCCCACTATACGTGCCACCGATGAAGATATTAAACAGTATTGGTCCCAGTATGGATCCTTGAGGGACACCACTCAGGTCAAAACAGTTTTAAGGATGACACCTTTAACGGTGTTAGAGAAGCAGCATCCAGAGTTCAGCACTGGGGTGGAAAGTGCAGTTCTGCAAAGGGCCGAGATCCTCGCTGGAAGGGAGTGTGCCGAGAAGCTGCTCGCCCCACACTGGCTCCGGGTGGCAGCAAAGCCAGACCAGCCAGGAAGTTTCCCAGCTTTCCAGCCCGTGGTTGACCTGTCAGTAAAAAGCTTCCTGTACATCGGATTGAGCAGCACCAAACCAGCAGTGCTAACATGGAGTCTGATGTGTGTGAACTGCGTGGAGTCAGAGAGCTCCTACTGAAATGGAGGAGAAAGCCCCTATTCCCTTACAAAATCCAGGGGAAAGCATGGGGCAGGTGGAAAGAGTCTTCCGGCTGGAAGTGGAAGAAAACAGTTGAATAGCACCTAGCACCTCTCATTTCACGAAGCGTAACATCTTTGGGTCCGAGGCCACACTGGTGAGAATCAGCATTAAAAACAATGGAGGCAAGAACTATGAAGAAGTGTCTACAACCATTGTGAGGGTGATTTTACACTACCAGGGAAGGTCCTGTGCTATTTCCAGTGCCAAACCAGTCCCACAATCTAAGGCCCATTTCCAAAGGGAGTGTTCTCTTGTTATTCCAGTGTAATAACCTAGATTTGAGAGCTTAATTCCAATTCAGTCAGCCTCTGTGGTGAGCAGGTGGGAGACCAGGCCAGTCCCATCTTATCACCTTATGGTAAAGACGCCTGTTATAAGAACAGAAAAAAAAAAAAAAAAAAAAAAAAAAAAGGTTATTGACAGTCCTTTGGGCAAAAATCTGGTTTGACATCAGTTTGTGCAAAGTGGAGGAAAACAACCCACACCAGAAGATTAGTATCTCGGCAAGAGTGCTCAGTGTCTTTGGCAGCAGAGGAAGGACAGAGACCAGCACTTCACTATCCAAAGAAGTCATCAACTCCTCAGATTAAGCTGTGCAACTATCCCTGCAGTCAAGCAAGAGCCTTTGTGCCTGATTGCGAGGAAGGAAAGTAAGGGGAGCATTCTGCTGCTTCAGGGCAGATGGAAACCCTGAGCATGCGGCTCGGGGAACAGCTGGGAAAAGCTACCCCCAGGGGGAAAAGCTCTGGAGAGGCTAGAAACACAGGGCAAGCAGGCATTTCTCCCTCATGCATACAGAGCGCATGGGGTGAAAGGAACTTACCCATCAGGGAAATGAGCCTGTCTGGCTCTTGTCAGGCATCAGCTGCTCCCTGGATGCTCCTTCAAGACCGAAGATGTCAGATCTGCCTTTTGCTCTGGACAGGCCCCACACAGCAACAGAGCCCACAGCTACCAGGATGCTCAGGAGCACTAGAGAGAGAAGAGCGCACAAGCAGAGGAGCATTCACTGCACCTGGCCTGGACGTCAGCACTGGGCTCTGCCGTGCAACAGCATTAGCCAACAGCCAGAGACCTGCAGCTTCCCTCGAGGATAAGGGACAGAGAGAGGAAGGGAGTTAGTGCCAGCTCGCATAGAACAGCCTTTCCAAGGACATAGCGCACCCAGGTCAGAGGAATGATTAAGCTGCCGTGTAAGGCCCCCTCTAAGGCCTAGTGACAGCAGCTACTGATACAGGCCTGGAATTAGCTCCATCAGGATACTCCATTTACAGGCCAAGCCTGGAGCCAGACCAGGTGCAGCACTCTGAGCCTCACGTACCTGCAATAATCAAGACCCACATGCGGCCGTGGCTCCTCGATGGCACAGAGCCCCCCGGCACCGGCGTAGCTGAAGCCTCTGTGGTGAAAGAGCAAGAAATCCATCAGGCTTCCAACTCACCTCCTGGTGAGCATTCAAAGCAGTCTCCAGTCCAAACCTGGCCGAGTTCCCAGTTCACCTCAAGAGTGCCAACAGGCCCTTTTCGATTCAAGCAAAACCTTATCTGCCGTTACTGTGATTAGCCCACATCAGAGGCAAAAACATCCTACTGGAGATGCAGAACAGGGAAAGCTGGGAAACTTCCCAGCTGTAGCTGCAGCATCCGATCCTCTCCACGTGGCACAGGGAAGCCCCAGGGACAACCAAAAGGCAGCTCATCTCCCCAGCAGGCACCAAATCCAGCCACAGAGCCTCTCGCGCCTGCAGCAACCCCCTGCGCCCCAACAGCCACGGTGCCCCAGCTCCCAGCCGCCAGAAACCCAGGGTAAGGGAGGCTGGAACCGCACTTTCAAGTGCCTCACAGGCCAGGGGACACCCCAGAGCCCCCGGGAGCAGGGCAGCAGACACCAGCAGCGCCGGGGGACACAGACGCACCCCCCAGCCCGCCAGGTACCAGTGTCTGCTGTCCGCTCCTGCTCGCACGGCCCGGGAGCGCCTCCCCCATCCTTCCCCTTCAGCTTCTCCGTTCTCCAGGGACCGGAGGCGCTCGGAGGGGCGGACGGAGGCTCCGGTGTCGCTGGCTCGTGGGGAGGAAGCAGCCGAATAGCGTGTGCCGGAGGAAACCGCTCCGCAGGCGCTTCCGAAGGAGCCCGGGAGGGAGCTCAGAGGGGTGACCCCGCAGCGCTCCCTCCGCGAGTCGCGATGTCGCGGAGAGGCTAAAAGCGACAGAGATGAAAGGCTTCAGCCCCTTTCCCCGCCCGCCCGCCCGCCCCCCCCCCCGTACCTGCGCCGCCGGCGGGCGGCACCGCCGAGCTCCGCGGCGCGGTCACCCAGACGCCGTCCGGTGTCGCCGTCCCGCAGCCCAGCTCGTCCCCCTCGTCCTGGCAGTCGGGGTGCCCGTCGCAGCGCCACTCCTCGGGGAAGCAGGGGTCGCCGGGCTGGCACTGGAAGCGGCCCGAGGGGCAGCGGGGCCCGAGGGCTGCGGGGCGGGAGGGGTGAGGGGGATCCGCGTGTCCCCCCCCCCCCGGGGAGCACGAGCGCGGGGCGGGAGAGGCGCCCGCCAATGAGAGCCAAGGGCGTGCGCGTGGAGCCAATAGGCGCGCCGCCGGCCCCGCCCCCCCACTCACCGTTCTCTGGCGGAGGCGCCGGGAGCAGCAGCGCCGGGAGCAGCAGCACCAGCAGCGGCGGCGGCGCCGGGAGCAGCCGCGCCATACCGCGACCCCGCCTGTGGCACCCGCCGCCGCCGCGCTCCTATAAAGCGGGCCGCGCGCCGGTGGGGCGCATGCGCAGGGGTATGACCTGCACCAATGGGACGCCCGGTGGGCGGGGCGCGGGAGCGTACCCTTGAGGAGGCCACGGCCCCCCCTCGGGACAGAGAGAACGGCCGCCGCCGGGCCCTCTCCCGCCGGGCCGGGGGGCGGCCGCGCTCGGCGGCAGCTCGCGGAGAAGCGAACAGCGCGGCGTGAGCCCCGGCCACCCGCTGTCACCGGGATAGCGCCGCTGCAACGGGGCACACCAGGGAGACCCGCCCCCTGCGAAGCCCCGGCACCGGGACCCCATGGGTGGTGTGTGCTGTCTCAGGGGTGTTCCTGGGTCTCACCCTGGAGTAGAGTCACAGACGGTGGGATCACGTACCCCCTGTCCCTCAGTGCAAACACACCTGCCATGTTCTATTCATAGTCACAGACTGGTTTGGATGGGAAGGGACCTTAAAGCCCACCCAGTGCCACCCCCTGCCCTGGGCAGGGACACCTCCCACCAGACCAGGTTGCTCCAAGCCCCCTCCAACCTGGCCTTGAACCCCTCCAGGGATGGGGCAGCTACAGCTTCTCTGGGCAACCTGGGCCAGGCTCTCACCACCCTCACAGCAAAGAAGTTCTTCCCCACATCTCATCTCCATCTCCCCTCTTTCAGTGTCAAACCCTTCCCCCTGCTCCTAGGGCTCCCCTCCCTGATCCAGAGTCCCTCCCCAGCTTTCCTGGAGCCCCTTGAGGGACTGGAAGGGGCTCTGAGGTCTCCCCGGAGCCTTCTCTTCTCCAGGCTGAACCCCCCCAACTCTCTCAGCCTGTCCTCACAGCAGAGGGGCTCCGGCCCTTCCAGCATCTCCGTGGCCTCCTCTGGCCCCGCTCCAACAGCTCCATGTCCTTCTGCTGTTGGTGGCCCCAGAGCTGGAGGCAGCACTGGGGGGTGTCTCCCCAGAGCGGAGCAGAGGGGCAGAATCCCCCCCCTCGCCCTGCTGGCCACGCTGCTGGGGATGCAGCCCAGGGTGCGGGGGGTTTCTGGGCTCCAGCGCACGTTGAGGGGCGTGTGGAGCTTCTCACCCACCATCACTCCCAAGTCCTTCTCCTCAGGGCTGCTCTCCAGCCATTCTCTGCCCGGCCTGGGGTTGTGCTGGGCATTGCCCTGATTGCTACTCCCTCAAGAAAACCTTACACACAAAACAACATTAAAGAGTAGTAATACAGATAATTCAAATAGAACAGACAAAATGGTGGTGTGGGGAATAGTCAAAGCTTTAAATATATTTATTAGTTATGCATCAGCAGCAGTAGGACAAATTCCACACAGCATCGCTGTAGAAAAATCTGCAACAGGCCTCCCGATTGGAGTGCTGCTGTGTAATGAACTCTGACCTGCACATCCAGGCTCGTCACGTTTATTTCTCACAAATAGGGCTGGTCTTTTGAAATTTCCCATTTCCTAAGTACTGGTCCTGGTGTCACTGGTTTTTTCTCAGCTGTTGTCACCGCAGAGCCTGAACTGGGGTAGAGAGAGAAGAGGCTTTAGTAACACCGTGAAACCTAGACTCTGATTTAATCAGGAGTACAGATATTGCCACAGAGTCATAGAATCATTTCGGTTGAAAAGATGTTTAAGATCATCAAGTCAAACAGTTAACCTAACACTGTTAAGTCCAGCACTAAACATAGAATCATAGAATAGTTTGGGTTGGAAGGGACCTGGGACCTTACAGATCATGCAGTTCCATCCCCTGCCCTGGGCAGGGACACCTCCCACCAGACCAGGTTGCTCCAAGCCCCCTCCAACCTGGCCTTGAACCCCTTCAGGGATGGGGCAGCCACAGCTTCTCTGGGCAACCTGGGCCAGGCTCTCACCACCCTCACAGCAAAGTTCTTCCCTATATCTGGTCTGAAGCTTCCTTCTTTTAGTTTAAAGCCATTACTCTTTGTCCTATCGCAACAGGCCCTGCTAGAAGTTTGTCCCCATCTTTCTTATAAGCCTCCTTTAAATACTGAAAGGCCACAATAAAGCCTCCCCGGAGCCTTCTCTTCTCCAGGCTGAACCCCCCCCCAACTCTCTCAGCCTGTCCTCACAGCAGAGGGGCTCCGGCCCTCCCAGCATCTCCGGGGCCTCCTCTGGCCCCGCTCCAACAGCTCCATGTCCTTCTGCTGTTGGTGGCCCCAGAGCTGGAGACAGCACTGGGGGGTGTCTCCCCAAAGCAGAGCAGAGGGGCACAATCCCCCCCCTTGCCCTGCTGGCCACGCTGCTGGGGATGCAGCCCAGGGTGCAGGGACTTTCTGGGCTCCAGCACACGTTGAGGGGCGTGTGGAGCTTCTCACCCATCGACACCCCCAGGTCCTTCTCCTGAGGGCTGCTCTCCAGCCATTCTCCGCTCAGCCTGGGGTTATGCTGGGCATTGCCCTAACGCATGAGCAGGACCTTACACTTGACCCACAAGCCTTAAACCCACTCAGGTTGAACAGTGGCAGCTCAGACCTACCTGCCAGCTTGAGCCCCTGCAGCTATGGTCTTCTGCCCCGCCGCGACTACTATGGGCGGGATAGCCTCTCGTCGTCCATCCCGGCTGCAGTAATAGTTGTTAGCAAACTTATGGCTAGGACCCACCGGGAGCCGAGGTGGCGGCTGAGTTCTAGACAAGAACGGGCCCAAGAATGTCAGTGGCGGCCGGCGACTGGAAACCCTCCAGCCCTTCCCGCCCCGCAGTACCTCTTTGAAATCTCGTCGTAGCGCAGCGCCAACTTGGCCTGGAGGTTCCTCTGCAAGGCAAGGCGAGAGCGTCTCAGGCAATGCTAGGCGCTGCGCGACCCCCGCCGGCCACTGCCCGGCGGGGGTCGCGCAGCGCCCGATAGGCTCGGCGAAGCTAGGGACCGAAGCCATAACCGGTGCCGCTCTTACCCCCGCTAAGAAGTTGCGGAACCGCTGGATAAGGCGAGTGGCCGTCGCCATCTTGGCCGCTATGAAGGGCAGGGACGCGCACGCGCGGGGGCTGCCGGGAGCGGGATGGTTCTCGCGAGATTTGGGGCTATACAAGGCGGTACCCGGGCTGGTTCTCGCGAGAGGTGCCGTTCTATAAGGCGGAGCGGGGAAGCCACGCCCTCTCTTCCCTGTCGCCGCCATGGACACCAGCCGCGTGCAGCCTATCAAGCTGGCCAGGGTAGGGACCGGGGGGGGACACGCTGGGACCGCGGAGGGAGGACGCTGGGACCGGGACCGTGCTTATCCTCTTCTCTGTTCCCGCAGGTGACCAAGGTGCTGGGCCGGACCGGTTCGCAGGGGCAGTGCACGCAGGTGAGCGGGGCGGGCGGGAGCGCGGCCGCCATGTTGGGGGAGTACCAGAAGCAGAGGGTACAATTAACCACTGTAAATAGTTAGCGAGATGGGGTCCTGGAGAAGGAACAAGAGGGTACTGTGAATTAGCCAAAATAAAGGAATACCGAGATAAGCTGAAGGGGAGCAGAACTGTTAACAGTACCGTAGAAGAAGTCACCTGAACTATGAGTGAGCTGTTCTAATTAACAGAGTAAAGCACCCGCGCTCGGGTAGGGAGGGATCTCTGCTAATAAAAGGCTCCTCCTCACGGACCGTGTATAGTGAAAAGAGAATGCTGTGACTTTAGGTAAAGATGAGGCACAGTAAGAACCAGTGGGAATCACAGAATGGTAGAGGTTGGAAGGGACCATTGGAGATACCAATCCCCTGTCAAAGCAGGGTCACCTGGAGTGGGTTGGACAGCTATGTGTAGCTGTAGGAAATACTGATAAATGTTGATTAACTTACTCAAAAGGTACAAATGCTTACTGTGTGCCAGTGTGTGAGCCTTGTGGATGAACCATCTGCACCCATCTCTGCACAGATATTAGATAAATATGTCATCTCTTTGTGTATATTGGCTTATTGCACACCGGGATAAAAGAGCATAAATTTAAGACAACAGCTAGGCTAGGCTGATGCCATCTTGCCCTGCAGGTGCGTGTGGAGTTCATGGATGACACCAGCCGCTCCATCATCCGCAACGTGAAGGGGCCGGTGCGTGAAGGTGATGTCCTCACCCTGCTGGAGTCAGAACGGGAGGCCCGGCGGCTGCGCTGAGCCAGTGAGCCCCGGGCCCGGCCTCTGCCATTCTCCTTCGGGTGATGGAGCCTAATGGCCGGTTGGCATCTGCCCAGCCAGGCACAGGCTGTGGATGGAGAGGAGCGTGGCAGTGGCCTTGCTGCAATAAAGGGTTTTTCGGTAGTCCCTTGCCTGGGCCTTCCTCATTGAATGTGTGAGTCTGTCGCAGCCCTTAGCACTTGCTTCTTGTTAGGTTCAGCAGAGGGACAGAAGCATGCCCTCTTCTTACTGGGGCTACATGTAATGCCTTCATTGAAATATTACTGCATCCTTGCATTTTTACTAACCTGTCACAACAAAAACAACTCTGTTTTGATTACAGCGGCTTTAATCCTGGCCTTTCTGGTAAGCATCTTTCTGTATGTAACCAGTAAAGCAGCAGTGTGAAACTTACTGGACTTCTGTGGAATGTAATTACAAGTTGAAAGTCAAATTTTGTACCAGCTTGCAAAGCAACAGCCGCTGCTTCTGCCTTCCTGTCCTCAGTAAGCTGTTCTATAAATGCTGCTATAAATACACTTACTTGCTGTCCTTCCTGGCAGTCACCCATAGAGAGTGAATGCTTATTGCTCTCTCTTAGAGGAGTTAGTAAATCTGTCTCACTTATTTTCTTCTTCAGGGTCCCCTTCTGCCACACGATTCACTAGAAAGATTTATTGTTTTAGGCTATTATAAAGTGAAAGGATTAGGAATGAGCTGAAAAACAGTCAACAGTTGAAGGGCTGTTTTTTAAGTACTGGTATTTTCCATCTGGTAATAGAGTGATACTGGGTCTGCAGCTCCTGATCCTCTGGTCTCTGATGGGAGTGTTCTTTATCCTTCAATGCCCTTCCCTTCACTAAGGCACTTTAGTGGCAGGTGGAACTGAGGGTTTGAGTACCCTAAAGCTGAGGAGAGCACTGCTGGAACAGATGTTCAAATTGTTGAACTTGGGCTGATAGCGAGGATTGCTGCTAGGGTTGGGGTTGAAAGAGTGTTTAGGTAGTTTTTTTTCCTTCCTGCAGGTGTTAGCTGTAACCTGGTCAGCTTGTGGGTGGCCTGAGGTGCATTTTGTGCTCTAGAGAATGCCCTTGTCATGGAATTGTCAGAGTTGGAATGGACCTCGAGATCATCCAGTCCAACTCCCCTGCTAAAGCAGGATTGCCCAGAGCACATCACTCAGGACTGCATCCAGGCGGGTCTTGAAAATCTCCAGAGTAGGGGACTCCACACCCTCCCTGGGCAGCCTGTTCCAGGGCTCTGTCATTGTCACCGTAAAGAAGTTTCTCCTCATATTTAAATGGAGCTTCCTGTGTTCCACCTTGTGCCCGTTGCCCCTTGTCCTATCACTGGAAACCACTGAAAAGAGTCCAGCTCCATCATCCTTCACCCTTTAGGTACTTGTAAACATAGATAAGGTCTCCCCTCAGCCTTCTCCAGGCTAAAGAGACCCAGCTCTTTGAGCCTTTCCTTGTAAGGGAGATGCTCCAATCCCTTAATCATTTTAGTTGCCCTATGCTGGACTCTATCCAGTAGTTCCCTGTCTCTCTTGAACTGGGGAGCCCAGAACTGGATGCAGTATTCCAGTTGTGGCCTCACCAGTGCAGAGTAGGGGGGAAGAATGACCTCCCTCGACCTACTGGCCACACTCTTCCCTACGCAGCCCAGGATCCCATTGGCCCTCTTGGCAACAAGGGCACATTACTGGCTCATGGAAAGATTGCTATCCACCAGGACTCCCAGATCCTTCTCCTCAGTAGTGCTTTCCAGAAGATCCATCCCTAACCTATATTGGTGCCTGGGGTTCTTCCTCCCCAGGTGCAGGACCCTACACTTGCCCTTGTTGAACCTCATTAGGTTCTTCTCTGCCCAGCTCTCCAGCCTGTCCAGGTCACGCTGGATGGCAGCACAGCCCTCTGGAGTGTCATCCAGCCCTCCCAGTTTGGTATCATCTGCAAACTTGCTGAGGATACACTCTGTCCCCTCGTTCAGGTCATTGATGAATATGTTGAACAGGACCGGGCTGAGTATTGACCCCTGGGGGACACCGCTGGTTACAGGCCTGCAACTTGACCCTGCTCTTAATTACAACCCTCTGAGTTCTGTCACACAGCCAGCTCTCAATCCACCTCACTGCCCCCTCATCTAGGCCACACTTCCTTACTTTTCTAATGAGGATGTTATGGGAGACAGTGTCAAAAGCCTTGCTGAAGTCAAGGTAGATGACAACTGCTGCTCTCCCCTCATCCAGCCATCCAGTTATAACGCCACAGAAGACTATCAGACTGGTCAAGCATGATTTACCCTTGGTAAATCCGTGTTGACCACTTCCAATAACTTCTTGATTTTCAATGTGTTTGGAGATGACATCTAGAATGAGTCTCTCCATTATTTTCCCAGGGACAGAGGTGAGACTAATTGGCCTGTAGTTCCCTGGGTTGTCCTTCTTGCCCTTTTTGTAGACTGGTGTGATATTTGCCTTCCTCCAGTTCTCAGGCACTTCACCTGTCAATATGTGCTCGTGCTGTTGCTTGATTCTTCCTTAGTGGTGGTTCAGTATTGGAGTATTGGGGGAATCTGTGCACCCCTGATTCCTGTGACACAGCAGAGCTCGCAGGAACTAGCTATGAGTGCAAGAAGTCCACCTTTGAGTTTACTTCTCTGGCTGTTTGTTCCTGCACAGATTTAGCAATGACCGAAGAGCATTGGCTCTGGCAGCTGCCAGCCCTGACTGCTGAGTGACTGAGACAGGAGGCATTGGCTGCGAGTCAGTGGCCAGGCAGGTGTGGTGGGGGTGGCTCAGAGCAGCTGTAGCCCTTCCCCAATATCCCTGTGGGATCAGCATAGTCCTTGGCCACATGAGGAGGGAGGTGACTTTGCCTCCCCAGTCTCCATCTGATGGTTATCCTTTAATAATGCAGCTTAATACCAGCAAAGGGCTACATCTGGTCCCAGCATCCTGCTTGGTGCCGTGGAGTGAAACAGGCCAGAAGACACTATGGTACCCAAGTCAGGTTCCTGACTGGGACAGTTCAGCTGGAAGAAACCAGATTGATGGATGCAGCCAGTTCATAAACTTGCAGGGAATGAATTGAAACGTGGGGGCAACTGCTCAGGGTGAGGGCTGTGCCAGGCTGTCCCTTGGCTGCAGCTGCTCTGGGGTTTTTAGCTTGAGCCAGACAAGGAGGCAGGAGAATGCTGATGGTCACTGTAATATTTCAAAATAATTTTACTTAAAATTTTATTTATACCTTAAAAATAAACATCAGTATTAAAATATCAGTAAACAAACTTGTGAAACCAAAGCAGTGAGTAGGGAATACACACAGAGCAGTGTGCTAGAGAGTGGCTGTGAGCATCACGTTAACTTCAGTGCAAAGCTGAAAGGGGCCCACTGCGAGGACAGCAGCGGTTGCCCAGAACAAGTTCCCTGGGGGGCATTTCCCAGCTGCCAGCGTGGCTCAGACCAGGCCTGGTGGGCAGGGGGGCGGCTGGGCCAAGGAGCAGAAATGGGGGCTGCCACATGTGATACCTTTGTGAAGGATTTGGAGAGCGGAGCCAGCTTCACATGCAAAAATCTCTTTCTTCTTCCTCCTGGTCCTCAGTCCTTACTGTGTCTGTCCCCACCTGGTGCACACACACTCGCACAGATGCACACACGTGCTCCGACATACGTGGCCATCTCCATGGGCCCTTAGGCTCATGCTCAGCTCTTCTTGCCGGTCTTTTTTTCCTGGAGTTCTCCTCAGCTGCGCTCCTCCCTTTTGGGAAGAAAAGCAGGCAGAGAGGGACTCAGCTGTGGGCTCTGGTTGCCTTCACAGTCAGTGGCTGTGAGGCTGTTTAAAATGGGAAAAGTTTAGGAGGTGATTGCTCTCTTTCCCGTGGGAGAAGGTTCCTGCTCCCCGTGGCGGGTATCGGCTGGGCTGTCTCAGTCCCTAAGTGCGTCCATGGCTCTCGGCCCCCTTCTGTCGGCTTGGCTGCAGCCCCGAGTGCCCAGGAGTTTTGTTTTCATTGAACACATCAAACCACCGAGTGATTTCATGTTTAACTCCCATCATTTGAATAAGCAATATAAATTTTTTTTGCTCTGTGTGCATGTGCTAGAAACAATTCCGATTTCAGCCAGGAAAGGAAATGCCACAAAAGAAGGGCAAGTACTTCAGTCTGGAAGTGCTCCCAGCCCAAGGCAGCATTAAACAGCTGGTTTGTCCCCTCTCCCGTCCCTGAGCACCGTTTCCCTGCCAGCACAGCAGGATCCACTGCTCACCCTCCCCCAGCCCTGCTCGCCCCAGGAGCTGCCCGAGAGAGCAGAAACCAGGTACTGGGTTTGTTTTCTGCTGCTGCAGTGAGTTTGAGACTTGCAGAGGGCTTCGAGGTGGCGCAGCTCCAGCAGTTGGTGGGAGAAGCAGAGGGGACGGGGACGGCTTCCACCCGATGCGGCTTCCACCCGCTGCGTCTCCCACCCCAAAGTCACTTGATGCTCGGCTCCTCTGTCACTTGAAGTGGAGCAAGGTGGCCATGTGTGGGCTTCCAGCAGTGGAGATGGGCGAGTGAGGCCCTGGGATGCCACCTGCTCTGGTGACAGAAGGATTAAAGCATCTGCAGCCACAGAGAGCGATTCAGCACACAAGGGAGCAACAGGAGAGGGGACACGAATTACAGCCTAGCGCTGATGGTGGCACACAGCTGGCCCCTAGCTGGATCCGAAGGTCACTCTAATTTGGTTTCTTTGGGCTCCCAGGGTTCTTTGTGGCTGTCGGTGATGTCCCCTGCTGCAGAAAGAGCAGAGTCACCAAATGTCACCAGAGACGCCTCCAGTGACCCTGCTGCTGAGGATGGATCAAGCCTGTGGCACCCGGGACACTCTGCTCTCGCCCCTGCATCCCCTTCCTGGGGAGCATCATCTGTGTCACTACCCAGTCCCCTCCTACAGGGCCAGGAGGCTGAGCCGGTGGCATGGTGCCACCTCTGTGGCCCGTGTGTGGGACAGGGCAGGTGGCAGGAGCTGGGGGGACTGCGATACTCACGGGCAGCTGTGCCTTTGTGCCATTGAGGTGGGCGTAGAGGAGCACGGCGATGTTGCTGTGACCGGCCTCCAGTGCAATGGCAACGGCATTGTTACCATCCTAGAAAGGAAAGGAGAGCAGTTGGGAAGAGGTTTGGGGACGGGACACAGGGTGACCAAGTGTGCCCAGGCCCCTGCGGCAGAGGCTTACGCTGTCCACAATGGAGATGTTGCAGGTGGGCTGAGCCAGCAGCAGCTTCACCGTCTCCACACGGCCATGCTCACAGGCACACATGAGTGCAGTCGAGCCCTCCTCGTCCTGCAGGTTCACGTCAGCTCCGCAGGCGAGCAGGGCTTCCACCATCTCCTGCCGGCCATGGCTGACGGCCAGCATCAGCGCCGTCTGGCCAGCCTGCAAGGCAAAGGACACTGTCAGGCTGCTCCTGCCCAGGCTATGCCACCCGCTCTTCCCACCGCCATCCCCAGTGCCCACACGGTCTCTGAGCACCTCCCTGGCTGGAGATGAGGGGTGGGTGAGACCTTGAGAGCCCTGATGCCAGGCAGAAGGAGCTCCTAATTTGATGCCCTCCCCATGTACCAGCCCTTCCAGGTTTTGGAGCCACAGTCCTGCCCTTGGAGGAGCCGAGTGTGGCCCTGGCAGTGTCTTGAGGGTGGGGGTAGAGGGGGTAGGGGTCAGGATGTGGTGTTCCCCAGCCCACACCAACCTGGCTGGCCTTGGCATTGACATTGCCCATGCTGAAGAGCCTCCTGACCACGTTCATGTCGTCTTCCTGCTCAACGGCTGCCAGTGCTGCCAGCATGAGAGCTGTGTAGCCGGCTTTGTTCTGGTGGTCCACGTTACAGACCCCTGCAGGGATGGGCAGAGCGGGGGGGGCTTGGGGTGCTGCAGGGATGGTGGGGGGCACAGACCCAGCCACGTGCCTGGCACCCGCCCTGCTCAGGGTGCTGAGAGCCGTCCCACAGCCCCACGGGCACAGACCTGCTGATGGGTGTCCCCTCATCAAATCTGGGCTCTCAAAGGGCTAGGATGGCTGTCCAACCCTCCCCCCCCCAGCCCAGGGCAGCTCTCCCCACCCCTCCACTGCCAGCACCTTCCCCCCATACTTGGCGTGGCCGGATGTGACCCAGAGTACAGGGGGACGTTCCCGGGGGTGGGGAGCACTGACCCGTGTCCAGCAGCAGCCGCACGATGTGGAAGTTGGAGTGGGAGACGCTGTAGTGCAGGGCTGTGTTGCCGTTCCCGTCTGCCAGGTTCACCACGTGGGCCAGGAGAGCCGGCGAGACCTCGGCAAAGGCCAGGAGGTGGTTGGCGACCGTGTCGGGGACAGATGACTTCTGGCTGGACAGACGGAACCACTCCTGCAGGACCAGGCTGCTGCTGGCGAGCTGCGGGTGGCGAGTGGCGCTGAGCTGGGGGCCATGGCTCCACCCAACCCTCTGCACAGGCCTGCACACACCCCCCGCACCCACCCCACGCCAGAGGGGACTGAGTGAAGGTAGGACCCTGAACCCCCCAAACCATGCTTGGATGGCCCAAGCCAAGGCCACACGGGTTTTGGGGCATATGGGACAAAGCCCGGAACAAAGGGCTGTATTTTGGGGGAAGGTGCTGAGCTGAGCTTTGCTGGCCCATCTCTGGGGAGGGCCAGCCCCAGGGGGGACCCCAGCAGGGGCCAGGCCAGCTGTCCCACCCACGGCACCCAACTCACCACCTCTTTGCTCTTGGTGGCACCAGGGTGGCCCAGGTGGGTCTTGACGATGAGGCAGGCCTCCCGCATCTTGGGGCTCAGCTCGAACCTGGGGAGAGCACACGGGCATCTGTGGTGCGGGGCTGCGTCGCCCCACCAACACCACACTGGCAGGGGGCACCCCGAGTGCCCCCGCGGGGGTTCTGCTCCTCTCCCTGATGCCTGGGAGCCTCCACGAGCCCCCCATGGTGCAGCGTCCAGCCTGGTGGCTGCACCCTGGCAGCTTCAGCCTCTGCAAACCCCTGCTGAACCAAGCCTTATACGGATGTGCTCAGGCATGATTTATCCATTTTTAGGCCAATTTTTTTCCTTTTGTTGAAAAATGCCATTAAGGGCTGTTTGGTTTCTTTTTTTCCCCTCCAAACTCCCTTCGCCAGCAAAGAGGCATCTGGGGCCTCAGTCTCATCCTTTCCTTAGCAGACCCAAGAAGCTGGAAGGGTTTTTTTTCCTGCCTAATGGTTTCTGCAGGAATTCAGTATGTTTTTTCCCATTGGGTGCACCAAAACTTGGGCAGACACCCCGAGTCAGCAGGGCTGGTGCCAGCCCATGGCTCCCAGCTGTGTGGGGCGAGAGAGAGCCTTCCCCAGCGGCACTTACTTCTCCTTCACCTCGGGGGCCTCTGGCAGGGTCACGCTGGCCCCCTCGCGCTCCTGTCCTGGCTCGCTCTCGCCTTCCCCGGCCTCCTCATCTGAGGTTTCGGTGTCCCCCAGCTCCTCGCTGTCGGAGCTGTTGGCCGAAGCCTTCTCGGAGGAGCTGTCTCCTTCCTCCTCCTCCTCCTCCTCCTCACTGGATGTGCTCTCATACCTGCATGGAGGGAGGATGCTCAGTGGCAACATGGCACCCAGCTGGTCCCCTCCAGAACCCCCATTGCCACTGCCCCCAGCCCAGGAGGGGGATGCTGGGGGTCGGGGCTGGCCCACAGGGGTGCACATACTCCCCGTTCAGCACGCCCACAAACTGCAGGCTCTTCTTGCTGCCCTCGGCCTCACTCCGGGGGGGACCATCCCGCTTCTTCATGATGGATTTTAGGGCTCCTAGGGGCAGAGAGATGGGTGTCAGGGGTCAGTGAGCTGAAACCTCCTTGCCTGGGCACCCCAAACCTGCCAGACCCCAGGGCGGGCATGGGAGGGACATGGGTAGAGTGCTGGCAGCTGCTGTGACACAGGTAGTGTTGGCCCTGCAGGTGCTTTCCCCAACAGGGCCACCCTCTCCCTGCAGGAATGTCCCAACCCAGACCCTGGTGTCATCCGCGGAGCCAACTCACCAGCCCCAGGGCTCTGGGCAGCTCCGCCATCCTGTGCAGGGGACAGGTCCTGGCCGCTGTGCATCAGCTTGGGGGCAGCTGCCCTGGAGGCTGGGCTACCCTGGCACATCACCCCCGTTGACCCTGCGCCCTGCGCCGAGGGGCTGCTCGGGGCATCATCTGCACCAGGCTCCATCTCCTCGCCCACTGGGCCAGCGCTGCCCACCTCGGTCTGGCTGCCTTTGTCTTCGCACCCGGTGCCTGAATCGGGGCCGGCCGCCACATCCCGCTGGTTGGGGCGGCAGCCCACCCCGACACAGACAGTGGGGGGGCAGCACTCCACGCCTGCCTCTGCTGTCTCCGGGGGGTCACCAGCTGCCCGGCTCTGTGTCACCACCGCTGCCTCCACCAGCGCCTCGGCCACCTGCGGCTTGGCCATCACCTCCTTGTCCACCCGCCCATGGGGCCGGCGGGCGCACACCTCCAGCCGCAGCTCCTCCAGCTCCCGTGTGGCCTCCCGCAGGTGCCCCTCCATCAGGACTATCACCTCCTTCTGGTGCCCCACCGTCTGCTGCAGCAGCTCCAGCTCCCGCTCCGCCTCACTGGCCACCCCCAGCGAGGACTCCAGCACCCAGACGGCCGCGTCCCTGCGCTCCCTCACCCCACCATCCGGCACATCGCCGCCCTCCTGCTGCGACCGGTAGTAGAAGACGGCGTCAGTCATGGCCCGGTCCTCGCCCACCGCCACGGAGCGACACGGCCTCTCAACAGCCCTGGGACTCCTGCCTGGCCAAGCCCTGCTGCCCCGCTCCGCCACGGCCAGCTTCTCCGTCAGCTTCCTCAGCTCTGCGATCTTGCTCGCTCGCCCCTTTGCCGGTTCTGCTTCGCTCTCCAGCCCCGCTCGGGGTGGCTCCTCGCCCCCCCCCACTGCCTCAGAGCCAGGGGGGTGACCGAAAGCCTCACCAGGCTCTGCCGACAGCTTCTCCATCAGCTTTGCCTTCTCCCTCTTCAGCTCGCAGATCTGCAGCTCCAGGAGGGGGATGGTTTTCACCTGCTCCTCCAGGTCCCGGAGCTGCCGCAGGGCTGCGGCCATCTGCTCCCGCACGTGCTGCAGTGGGGCAGCGCTGAGCCCTGCTGCCGGTGTGCTGCGCCCCGAGCTGCCAGGGCTCACCCGTCCCCAGCCCACCTGGCCCTCGGCGCCCACCGGCCCCCATTGGGGCGGCTGACTCGGGGCACCCAGCGGGCCACCGCGGGAGGGACCACCAATACCCTGCAAATGGCCCTGCTCCTCCTCCAGCCTCCTGCTCGTCTCCAGCAAGGTCTTCTCCACCCGCGGGTTTCGCATGAGGCACTTGCGGGTGGGGGGCGGGAGCAGCCGCACCGGCGGCGGCGGTGAGACAGGGTGGGAAGTTGGCTTGCTCGGGGGGTCCAGGGGTGCCCGGCTGTGCGGGGACAGCAGCAGCGCGGTCCTGCCATCCTCACTGGCCGTGGAGGTGAGGGACTCGGTGGAGGTCCAGGTGCTAGTATGGCTGCTGGGGCTGCGCAGGGCACTGGGTGGCTGCCGGGCCCCTTTTGCCCTGCGAGGCAGCGGGACTTTCTTGAGCGTTTGGCCACTTTCGATGTCATCGACGTATTTCAGGAAATCCAGGTCCAGGAGGAAGCCGTAGGGGGTTTCCACTGAATACGAGCTCTTCTCCCCATCGTCCTGGTCCCGGTACAAGAATGGGCCCCCGAGATCTGCAAGAGGAGCAGGGACAGTCAGGGAGGGACCTGGTGGAGACAGGAAGGCTTTTCCAACTGGGTTATACTGGGATTTGCAGCCTGCAGCCCCCCCTCCCCACCGTGATGCTGCTGGCAGTGGGCCCAGCAGATGATCTGCCCCCGGCACCCTCAGGGCTGTCAAGTGTTGGGTCGGTGCTGTGGTGAGGAAACCCATCGGGACGGGACGGGACGGGACAGCTCAGCGCTGCCACTCCCCTCATGCTCCGTCCGCTGTCCCTGCCCGGTGACAGCCCCGGTCCCTTTACCTGGGAGGTTCTGGTTCAGGGGTGCAGGCTGAGCCATCTTCTCCCCGGGATGCTGCCGACCAGGGGATCATCAACCTGCAACAACAACGGGGCCACGGCCGGTGAAACCCTCCAGACGGGGGGGCCGGTGAGCCCCCCACAGCCACCCCCCGCCATCCGCTGGGCCCCCTCGCCTGCCCCAGCCCTGGTGCGGTGGGGCTGATGCCAAAGCCGGCTGCAGGCGGGCGAGCGCGCTGCTGCTGGCGGGGCCAGGCAGTGTTTGTACATTTAAGGAATGCTTCGCAGCCCGGGCCGGGGGGGGCGCGGTGGTCACGCTGCCAGCTCCAAGGGTGCAGTCATGAGTCAGAGCTCGGCCACACTGGGAGAGCGGGCTGGGGAAAAAAAAAAAAACCAACCAAAAAAAACCCCAAAAAACACTGCAGACTTTATGGGTGCGATTCTTGGTGGAGAAGTTTGCTTTGGGTAAGGGGAATCGATGCTTTTGCAAAGCCACGTGACAACAGGGCACTGCCAGCACCCATCAGTTGCTGGGTACGATGTCCATCCTCACCATCCAGGCTGAGCAGGATCAGGGTGTCCTGCCCTGCCCACCTCCACCTCGGGGCCGGTGACCCCCAGAGGGGACCTGGCTGCTTTTCCCTGTCAATAATGCAGGATAAGGCGGGGCAGGAGGCACGGGGGAATGAAATGGGAACCTGGTTTTCCCAGGAGCCAGGCATGGGCATGCTGGAGGAGAGCCAGCAGGATGCGGCTGCAATCCGGGGTGAGTTCACAGCTGTGGGGTGAGCTGCCAGCTGTGAGCGTTTAGCTGGGACCTGCCACATCTGGCAAAATCTGGGTGCCAGGGCCCAGGTGGGAAGACTTCCTGGCAGGAGTGGGATGGGGGCAAACCGCACCCCGGGAGCACCCACTGCCCTGGCGCTTGGCATAACCCTCCTGGGACCGGTGGGGTCCCTGCGTGGTGGGGACGCAGTGGCCTGGCCCCTGGGTGCAGGTGGCCATGGGGCTGCACAGCTGACAGTGGGCAAAACATTTGGCACTGGGCTATTTTCAGAAGAAAGCAGCAGAGGAGGCATGTCACAGAGGAAAGGCAGCTCAGACACAGCCCTAAGGGAAGCCGGGTCTCGGCACTGCCCAGAGAAGGGCACAGGACCAGAAAAACACCCACATCCATCCCCAAATCTCCTGCCCGTGACAACCGGAGGATCCAGACTGTTCTAGCAGAGATGCTGTGGCCGCCCCCATCACATGGCCCAGCTCGGGGATGATGCACTGGCCCCTGGCTCGCACCCACTGCCCACGATGATGCCACTTGCTGCTCCCCAGCCCCAGCTGTGCCACTGTGGTTGCCAGCCCATGGCTAGTCCTGACCACATGACTACCAGAAGCCGGAGGAGCAGTCATGGTGCAGGTAGCGCCGGGCCGGGCTCAGGCTAGGCACCCAGGAGACGTGGCAGCCTCCCACCGCCAGCCCCAGCACATGGGGTTGAGAGGTTGAGTCCAACTGGGTAGGGATGAGATGCTTCCCCAAGTCCCCAGGCTGGATCCTGGGGCTCTCCCACTCCTCTACCAACCCATCCACAGCTGAAGCACATCCCAACTTCCACCTCCCTTGGGATCATAGACTGGATTGGGTTGGAAGGGAGCTTAAAGCCCATCCAGTGCCACCCCCTGCCCTGGGCAGGGACACCTCCCACCAGACCAGGTTGCTCCAAGCCCCCTCCAATCTGGCCTCTGGGCAACCTGGGCCAGGGTCTCACCACCCTCACAGCAAAGACTTTCTCCCCCAGATCTCATCTCCATCTCCCCTCTGTCAGTGTCAAACCCTTCCCCCTCCTCCTATGGCTCCCCTCCCTGATCAAAAGTCCCTCCCCAGCTTTCCTGGAGCCCCTTGAGGGACTGGAAGGGGCTCTAAGGTCTCCCTGGAGCCTTCTCTTCTGCAGGCTGAAGCCCCCCAACTCTCTCAGGACACCTCATAGGAGAGAAGATTCATCCCAGCTTTGTGCTGGCACCCCTTCCACTTCCCTTGGGAACATCTCATCTCCATGCTGATACTCCACCATTCCCATGCCATTAGCTTTGTGCCCAAAAGGGTCCATGCATTCTCCACCTCATCTAATCCCTTCCACCCTGGGAAGCAGCCGGCTTCCTCCTCCGCACGGCCCTCGCTGCAGGTAGTTAAACAGCACCAGGGCCAGGACAAACTTCCCACTGGGCTCCACGCAGGCTGTAAATCAAATGGGAGGAAGAGGGAGAGCAGCAGGGGCCAGAGCCAGCGGGTGCATTTCCTCAGGGGAAGCGGCCGGCAGCTCCCTTCCGCTGCATGGACGGGTATTGTCCTGCCTGGGGCCGTGCCAGGAAAAGCCGCCTCTGCCGGGAGGTCTCCCGCACCGCTCTCCCACTTACGGCAAAGGTGCAAGCGCTGCCCCGCTGTCCCCTCCACTGACCCAGGGACGCACTGCTTGTCCCTCCTGCCACCTCGTCCTGTCCCTTCAACTGACGCCAGCAGCTGCGGTCGACCCTGTGGCTGTGCTGCCCATCCCCAAAGCTGGGGGAGATCCTCCTGCAGCTCCCCCCGGCTCTTGACCCCATAATTTTTGGCCTGATGGGATGGGCTGGACCCAAGGCAGCAACTTCTGCCTTCACCCAGATCCAAAACAAAGGGCTGGCCGAAGTGATGGGACCTGTGGGCTCCCAACCACGTGCAAATTTTCTGGGGTCTCTGCGATGTGCGAACCCCAGTGGGGTCCCTGCGATGTGTGAACCCCCCCTGGGACTCCCCCTGATGTGCAACGCCCCCTGGGCTGCCGCAGGGCTGGGCGGTGAGGCGAGTGGCAGGCTGGATTCAAGCTGGTGAGGACGAGCAATGGAGGCAGAGGGCCGGGGCACGCAGCAGTGGCGGCGAGAGGGTTAAGTCCCCACACCCACGGCCCCGCCACCGCCGGCACCTGCCGGCCTGGCTGCACAAAGCCGGCCTTGTCCCCAGCCAGCCGCCATCACTGGTTCAAAGAGAAGCCGCTCTCCACCTGGGCTGAAGTCCCGACAGCGAAGACCTCGTTGGCCACTTTGGTGCCAAAGGCTGATTTTCGGCAGCTTTGGCTGCTCCCCTGGGCACCAGGGCTTGGTGTGGCTGGGGCTGGGCATAGGGACCCCTTGGTGCTGGAGGCAGGGCACCCTGCACCATCCCAGCTTCCTTCAGAAGAAACGAAAACGTTGTTTCTAGCCCTGGTGTTTCCACAGAAAAGCGGGATGGTACAAATCGAAGCACCGCTGGGGAGGCTGGGCAGTGAGGGGAGGATGAGGAGGAGGATGCACAGGGACCCAGTTGTCCCCGCAAAGGCAGCACTACCCTTCGCCCTGGGCTCGCACCTCTATTTCCCCTCTTGCTGTCATACCGATGCCAATACAGGAAACTGGGGGCCAAAACTGGAGCCACGCCACTCAGTTACAATAAAAAGCCCTGTCAGGGATGGGGCAACCTGGGCACCTCACACGTCTCAGGTACCATGCAATACCCAGGCCCCAGCCCCCTGGGATTCCCGGCCTCATGGTGCCCAAGCCCCCAGGCTGGCAGGGGACCGGCCTGGGAGAGCTATTTTTAAAGCTTCAGACTCTTTTGGGTGCTTTTCCTCGCCAGGGGCACAAGTGGGGCAGCCCCCACCCCGGCTTGGCCACGTACCACTGTGCAGCCTAAGCCAGTCCACCAGCACGGCCAGGGCTGGACACAGGGAGGCTCTCCCCAGCTCTCCTCTGGAGCCAAAATACTGAGGTCATGAGGAATGTGAGAAGAACAGAGTCCAGAGCAGCCTTGGCCAGAGCGACTTGATTTATCTCGGCCAGGCACGCTTCCCTCGAAGCTGCGCACAGGCGATAAGCGCTGAAGCTCAGGACTGAGGCTGTTCCAAAGTTAAAGGGAAACCACTGAGCAAGCACACGGCTTCCTCCACTGCCAGCGACCTGCTGGGATTTGGGCTCCTCACACGGACCAGCCGTCACGCGTACCCATCACCTGCAGTGCCACCCGCCGGCGCTGCAGGCTGGGCGCGGACGGGAGGTATCCAGGGCTCATCACACCGCCCCGGCCCCATCTCCTGCTCCGGGGCTGTACAGGACAGCCCGTGCTCCGTGCCACCTGCTGTCCCTGCACCCGCTTGCCCAGGCCACCTTGGCCACGCTGTTCAGGCTGGGGCTGCTCATGGAGGAGCTGGATCCTGTGCGGGTGGGTGCACCGGCGCTGACCCAAGGAGGGAAGGGGAAATGGAAACGCTTCCATCTTCTCAACAGCCTAATTTCAGGGTTGGGCTGTTATTTCTGGAGTTGTCATCATCGTCGGCCCGGTTGTCTGGGAGGCTGCGGCAGCCGCTCGGGCTCTGCACCCGCTCCAGCACCTCAGGGACCTCCCCGAGCTCACACAACACCTGGACAACAACAGGCGCACGGTCCGTACGCAGATGTACTTACATGGGGATCAGCTCTACGTACCCCGTCACAGCTATAGCTCTACAGGGCTCCTGTATCTCCACTAGAAAACATCTACCACTTGTCCTGCACCCTTGCCACAGCTGCCCACCAGCATTTTCCACCAACACCTCCCCAACTCCCCCAGGGCTGGTGACACATGGGCTTGGCAATGAGCCCCAAGGGCCTGGGATCACCCTGCTGTGAGGAGGTGCTTGGGGATGAAATGGTTAAATTTACACCCAGGGTGCACAGACACAGTTGGGGTACACAAACAGTGCTGGGGACAGCCCCACGGTGGGTTGCCCATGTGCGTGCAGGGAACCCCCCAAACCCCCCAGCCCCCCCTGCAGCTCCCCAGCACCCCGGGGCGCCTGCAGCACCCCCAGCTCTGTGGGTCCCCTGCACCCTTGGGTGTTCCACAGCACCCCTAACCTCAGCGGGTCCCCAACACCCCCAACCTTGCGGGTCCCCAGCACCCCGGGGTGCCCGCAGCACCCTGCGCAACCCCGCACGTCGGGGTGCCCGACCCCAGCCCAGGAGATCCTCCGGGGACTTCCCCCCTCCGCCAGCCGGGGTGGGCGGCGCGGCCTGGCCCCGACGGTACCGGACCCTCCTGCAGCGGGCAGAAGCCGCGCTCCCGGTGCCGCCCGGGCGGAGCCCCCGGGACGGGGGATGTCGGGGCCGCCCCAGCCCGCCGTGGTCCCGGGGGCTCCGGAGCGTCCCCTCGGCGGGCCCCGGGCGGCGGCGGCTCCGGGGGCCTTGAGGGGCGCCGCCGGGACGAGCCCTCGCCCTGCCGCCGCCGGATTCGCTCCCGGAGCCGCCTCTGCCGGCCGGACCCCGCCGCCCCGTCCCGTCCCGTCCCGTCCCGTCCCCGCCGCCCCTCACCTCGCCGGCCGGGCGTCTGGGCTGCAGCCGGGCCCCAGCGCGGGGCCCCGTCCCGGGCCCGGCGGCTTTGGGCTGCACCGCGGCGCCGGGCAGCGCCGCCCGCCGCAGCCCCGGGCCGAGGGCGGGCCGGCAGCGGGGCCGGGCGGGAGCGGGCCGGGGCGGGGCGGGGGCGGGCGGGGATCGCCCCCGGGTCCCGGCCGGGACGGGCACCGCCCCTGCGCCGCTCACCCCCGGCGGGGTCCCCGCTCGCCCCTGGCATGGAGGTCCCATCGCCCCCCTGTCCTCGGGGGAGGGGGAGTCCCTGTCCCCGTGGCCCCCCGGGGTGGGATGTTCCCCGTCCCAAGTCACGCGGTGGGAAGGGGTGTCCCGGTGGGCCCAGGAAGGTGTGTGTCCCCTGCCCTGGTCACCCCGGGGGTCCCCCGTCCTGGTTACCCTGGGGAAGAGGTGTCCCTTGTCCCAGTGGGCCCAGGAAGGGGAGTGTCCCCTGCCCCCATCACCCCTGGGACGGGGGATCCCCTGTCCTAGTTACTCCAGGGATGGGGGATCCCCTGCCCCCATCACCCCTGGGATGGGATGCCCCCACTCCAGTCGCCCTGGGGATGGGGACGTCCCTACTCTGCTCACCTCAGGGATGGTCACCTTGGAGACAGGGGGATCCCCCGCCCATGTCACCTCAGGGTTGGGGTATCCCCTGCCCTGAGCTCAACACCGCTGCTGGCTGGGGGCCTGCGGGTGGCTGGGGTCCAGCTCCTCCCCCTCGCACCCCCCTCCAGCCTGCCTGGCCCCCGTGGCCTCCTGCGCGCCTGCCCTCGTCCCACCCATGGCCGGCAGCCCGGTGCTGCTCGCCCTGGCTGGGCTCCCCAGTCCTGGCCCCGCTGGGTTTTTGGCAGCCCTCCCTGGTCCCAGCAGCAGGCTGTTTGTCTCCTTTTCTTGCCAGCTTTCTTCCCCGCCTGCTTCGTGCCCCGGGCGCTCAGCCGCCGAGGTCTGGGCCTTCCTCCCTCCCGCAGGGACCTCTGGCAGTTTCACACCTCAAAGCTCACCCTCACTCAGTGCTCCAACCCCTCTCAACGCTGACACCCTCAGTGAGGAGTTTTACTTCTTTTTCTTTCCTTTTCAGCTGCTGAACCCTCCAGGTATTTTTCCACAGCTGGCTCTTCTGTAACACTACTCATGGGAAGAGCAGGAGAAACAAGATGTGCTTCCCGGCGTCCCTCCCAGCTGCCGGCTGGCAGCTTGGGGACTTCCTGAGAAAGGGTTTGCATCCGGACGGAAGTACCTTAATAGCCCTAATGGATCTACCGCCACCGACAAACCTCGTCCCTCTCCAACCCATTTACATACTTGGCCTCCCCAGCATCCTGTGGTAACGAAGCTGGTGATTTCGTGCCCTCGTTCTGCCTCCAGAGCAGGTCTAGAATAGCACGGCTCCTGTCGAGTCACTGACTACTTGGCAAAGGAATCGGTTGGGTGCTCCGTAGCTGTGCAGCTTGCTTTCTCCACCCAGATCTGGAAAGGTAAGGTCTGGCACGATGAGTGAGGTCCCACCGGTGTCTGCTCACCAGCCATGCCACAAAGCTCATGCCCCACAGCCTGGCTGAGAGCTCCATGGATGGCCCATGTCCAGGTGTCCCGCTCTTGGACATCTGACAAAAATGTCACCCATTGCCAAACGGCCATTCTTGTTTCCTCCTTGCAAAGGTAGGGAAAAAACCCCATAAAGGAGGAGTTGAAGAAAAATGAGCTTGGAAAAGTGATGTCACCGTGGCTCTGCCGGTGCCAGATCTCATCCATGCGACTGGCTACTGGGGCAGGGCTGGGAAACAGCGGGGGGGGGGGGGGGGGGGGGAAGGGAGGGCTCAGACCACTCAGTGCCCCTGAGGAAATACAGGCCTGGGGGTGCCTAAATTTGGTGCTGGAGCACAAAACTGTGGCAGCTTGGAGATATTTCTGGGCTAAAACTCAGCATCAGCCTTTGAACGAGAGGTGTTGAGTTGTTTCCTGCATAAATCAAACTCCTCTGGCTTCTCTGGTGACTGGGAAGAATTAAACCCAAGGGACAGACCTTATTTCTAACATACGTGGTTTTCTGCAGAAACTCTGCAAACCTCAAATACGAAGACATGGCCAGAGAAGTCACAAGGGCCAGTCGGTGTTTTAACCCCGTGTAAATCACGCCTGCACCTGGGAGGCGGCACAGAGAAAAGCTCTTCCCAAGTCTCGGCTGTTGGCCGATGCGGTGGCTTCACCCCGGGGCAGGGACACTGACCCAGGACCGGTCTGAGCTGTGGCACTCACCCGCCCAGGCTGGCAGCCCCCGGCAGCCACAGCCGAAGCCAAACCCAGGCTTGGAGGCAAACGGCAGAGCTGCCGGCTTTCCTGTTGCACCCATGTGCGTGCTGAGCTGCCGGTTAGCAAAGATGCGACCCTGGGGTTGCAGGTGTTCAGGTGGGTGCCCGCGTGGGTGAAAGATGCCTGGATGCTCAGTCCCAGAAAGGATCAGGAGTTGCCACAGCCTGGGACTGAGCTCTTGCATTCAGCGTCTCTCTTATTGCCCTGTGAGCTGTGGCGAGGAGACAGGCTTTTCTTAACTGTTGCAGGGACAGTTTTGCCAAAAACCTGATGGTTTTCTGGTGCTGGAATGTTGTAGTTCAGCTGTCTGGGGCTCTGCAGACTTACATGGCATCATGGCAGGGCCTGGCACAGCTGTCCCCAGTCCTGGACCTCGTGCTGGCCAGGAAAACTGGCCCTGACCCTCCTGAGAGTATCCGTCTGAACAAAAAGCTCTGAGACCTGATGAGTTTTCAATTTATCAGAAACATTTAAAAGCTTTTGTTTTTTTTGGTCCAGAAGAGGGTCTCAAAAAATGGCTTTCACTGTGAATCCCAATCCTTTGCTCTCTGTCAGCCCTGACTGGGGCTGTGCATGTGATTGTGCCTCAGTTTCCCCATCAGGGCCGTTGCAAAGGGAGTACGTGCATGCGAGTGTTGTGATGTGTACCAGCGTGACAGGGTGCTTCTCTGCAGTGTGCCGGGGAGCACAGCCCCAGGAGCTGAGAGCGGCTGCAGACTGATGGGCTGTGTCCATGTCCCTCCACATGCAGCACAGAAATCGAGTGGTGTTGGCACACGAGAAAACTTTTGAGGAAGCTTTTTGAGGAAAACTTTTTTGAGGAAGCTTTTGCTGTCACCTTGCCTCATTCAGGTGGCCCTTGGATGGAGAGAGCCTGAGAAACGCTGCTGGAGATGCCAGTGGGGAAGGGCTGCAGCCCTGTGTGCTGCTACACGAGCCGCCCCGCTCACTGCAGCTCTGGATGACTCCATTTGCTCCCTGGGCAGCAGGATCCCAAACCCTTGGCCACCCCAGTCCCCTCTGTGGGCAGCAGGATCCCAAAGCCCTGAGCATCTCGGTCCTGCCTAGGGCAGCAGGCTCCTGAAGCCCTGGGTGCGTGGGGCGGGCTGGTGGTGGCCCATGGCTGGGAGAAGCCGTACGTGCTCAGGGTGCACCTGGAAAAGCAGCAGGTGGCGTGAGTTCCAGCCGTTTCCTGGCTGCCTGAGTTCATCTCCGCTTGCTCCTGCTTTGCCACCCCTGCCCGAGCCTGGCTCCTGGCTCCGTTGTCCCCTCCACGGCATCACGAGCGGGCATGGCGTGGGACCCATGGGCAAAGGCTGGCCGGGCTCTGCCTGGCGCAGTCCCTGTAGGAAGGTGCTGTGAACACCTCCGCGCTGCAGAAATGAAGCAGCCCCGCTCGCTGCCCTCCCGGCAGGCTCGGCCCTCCCTGCCCAGCCGCCGCAGCAGGATGTCCTTGTTTTTCTGCCTGCAGGTTTGGGAGCAGGCAGGAAGCTCATTTCCTTTCGTCGCCTCTTTGCTCGGATCCTTCCTCTCTGGGATGCTGCAACAAAACAAAGGACCTGAGAGCAGAGCAGGAGCAGCTTCCTCAGCTCTCCAGCCGTGCATGGGCCAGCAGGACCTGGGGAAGGGTCCTCGGGGGATCGCAGGATGGCAGCACTGGGCTCAGACCTGGCTGGGCTGGCGGGGAAGGGGCTGATGGCAGAAGCTGGAGGCAACGGGGGAAACTGTACCCCGACAGCAGGACAGCCACCTCACAGAGCCCTTGCCAACAGCTTCCCCCCTTGCCATCTCCCACCGCCCCATCACCTCCCGGAGACTCCCTCGAACCTGATTTAGGGCCATGCTGTGGCAGCTGCATCAAATACACCACCTGCAATGTCACCCCCTTCCTGGGGACCTCCTGCTCCATGCCACCCCCTCCTATGACGCCCTGCTGCCTATGACACTGTGCCCAGTGTGGCCCTACAAGACCAGGCCTCACCCAGGTGTGGGGTGCCCTTGTCCGCTGTCCCCTCTCCTGTGTCCCCTCTGATCTAGCCGGCCGCAGGTGACACTTGGTGCCTGTGCGGCACGGCGGGCGCAGGCTTTTATCTCGGGCAGTATCTTGTGTGCTTGGCCCAACACCCAGGCCAGGATGGCTTTTCTTTTTTTGTGGCTCCGGTTGCAGGTCAGCCTTATCAGGGCTGAAGAAAACGCCATGCAGGCTTTCCGCAGCTGGGATTTGCTTTGGCCGGCAGCCAGCCCCGCCAGCAGCACCGGGGGGGACCTGCCCCACCGGCCGGCAGCTTCCTGCCGTTACGTGGCCATAAACACTCCCCAACGGTCGGTGGGAGCCGCCAGCGGGATGCTCCTGGGTCTGGGACTTTCCAGGTACCCGGGTCACGCTGCGCACAAAGGGTTTGCAGCCTGGGGTGCCTTGAAAAGTTGGGGCCTTGGCTTAAACACATCACTCCTTAAAAATGGACAGTTATCATTTGGGACCTTAGGGCTGTGTCCCTATGTCCATCTGTAGCCAGCAGGCTGCAAAATGTGTTTTGAAAACAAGTGCCCACAGTGATTCTCCCATAACGGGGTCACTCCTGGAAGGTGGCAGTTAGGGAGGACATCTGCTCCTGTCGATTCATGTGACCTCAGGGTTGGTCCCACAGCAGGATGGACTCCAGGCTGTCACTCTGTCCCTGTGAGAAATGCTCTTGCACAGGAGCAGCAGCCCTGGCACAGCTCCGAGATCCCCGGCTCTCAACGAGATGGCCTGTGTGGGGACATGGATATTCCCACCACCTGATGGGTGACATGGGCTTAGCTTCACCCACCCATTTCTAGCTCATCCCTTCACCCTGTGGAACAGGATGAGGATGGATGTACACCAGGGGGACAAACCAACCCCCAAATACCTTCTTCTTCTGGGGTCTCTGGCTTCTAGCACGCAGCAAAGACACCAGCAGAGTCCTTAGGACAAAGAGGGGATGTCCTGCCCAGCAGATGCCCTTCTGCCCTGCCACAGCCACCAGCAAACCAACCTCTCAGTCTCTCCACAGGGAGTTATTTCGAGTGTTTCCAGCTCCCCACTGCCAGCCCCCCTACTGCAGAGCCCTCGGGCTGATGGCTTCCGACTCCCTTTTGACATTTCCAGCGAAGCCGAGAAAGGCCGCGTGTGTCTCGGCACACAGAGTGCCCTTCTCCACCCGGCACCCCACAGCCGGCAGGTTCCTGGCCGCCGGGGATCTGGCGAGGGCCAGGGTGGTGCAGTGGGACCTTCCAGGCAGGAACAGCATAGATCTGCCATTGAAAGGCAGCAGAAAAGCCTTTCTGTGCCGCTGCCCGAAGCGTCACATCTGGTCCCAGCGTACAATCGGGCCATTGAGTCAGTGACAGCAGAGTAGGGCCAAGGAGATGAGCTTTCCCAGTCCTTCCCCTTGGTGGGCTGGTTTAAAGCCTGAATATTCCTCCCAGTCATAACTTTCCGCTGTGGAATCTCTGCCGGGAGCTTCCCACCCCATACACTGGACAGAAACAGGTTCCCTAAGTATTCCCCATCACCTCTCAGAGCTCCCTCCTGCAGGAGCCCAGGTGTCCTAGTGAGGGAAACAGCCCTGCTGCTGGCACCCAGCTGGGTTTTCTTTTCTTGTGCCATCCAGAGGGACCTGGACAGGCTGCAGAGGTGGGCCCACATGAACATCATGAAGTTCAACCAGGCCAAGTGCAGGATTCTGCACCTGGGTCGGGGCAATGCCCAGCACAAGCCCAGGCCGGGCGGAGAATGGCTGGAGAGCAGCCCTGAGGAGAAGGAGTTGGGGGTGTCGGTGGGTGAGAAGCTCCACACGCCCCTCAACGTGCGCTGGAGCCCAGAAGCCCCCCGCACCCTGGGCTGCATCCCCAGCAGCGTGGCCAGCAGGGCGAGGGGGGGATTCTGCCCCTCTGCTCCGCTCTGGGGAGACACCCCCCAGTGCTGCCTCCAGCTCTGGGGCCACCAACAGCAGAAGGACATGGAGCTGTTGGAGCGGGGCCAGAGGAGGCCACGGAGATGCTGGGAGGGCTGGAGCCCCTCTGCTGGGAGGGGGGGCTGAGAGAGTTGGGGGGGTTCAGCCTGGAGAAGAGAAGGCTCCGGGGAGACCTTCGAGCCCCTTCCAGTCCCTCAAGGGGCTCCAGGAAAGCTGGGGAGGGACTCTGGATCAGGGAGGGGAGCCATAGGAGGAGGGGGAAGGGTTTGACACTGAAAGAGGGGAGATGGAGCTGAGATGTGGGGAAGAACTTCTTTGCTGCGAGGGTGGTGAGAGCCTGGCCCAGGTTGCCCAGAGAAGCTGTGGCTGCCCCATCCCTGGAGGGGTTCAAGGCCAGGTTGGAGGGGGCTTGGAGCAACCTGGTCTGGCGGGAGGTGTCCCTGCCCAGGGCAGGGGGTGGCATTGAGTGGGCTTCAAGGTCCCTTCCAACACAAACCAGTCTGTGATTTTGTGATTCTTTCCTGGCAAGCAGAGAGGAGCTAAAAGGTGGTCGATCTACAGCAGGTTTTTCTGCAGATGGTGCACATTGACATTTGGGCCTCCTAACTTGTTGGTCCAAGTCCACCTGGCAGGGACAGGGACAGCTATCTCCCTGAGCAGCCAGGGAGCAGCTGGACGTGCAAGACCTGTGTCCCTCTTCCCTGGAGGAGCAGGACAAGAGGGACAGCATGGCCCAGGGTTGCACTCACTGCGCTGCTGGCACCCAGGGGCTGCCGGGATGAGCACTGTGGGTGCTGCTCCAGCCCTGCCAGCAGCACCGCAGGGCGGAGCAGCACCCATGGGTGCCCTCCAGATATGTCTCTCTCCCTGAGTGTGGGACACCCGGCAGCACTGTCACCCAGGGAGGGTAAACAGCAGAAAGGAGGGACATTTGTTGATTATTAATGTGTGTTTGGGGTTTACAACACCGGCTGTGGGTGCAGACCCTTGCCGAAGCAGGGTGAGTTGGGGAGAGGGTGAAGCTGAGAAAGGGTCCTCTGAGTTGATGTGGTTTCCAGGAGACGGGGAGCAAAAGCTTTGCCGAGTGCCAGAGCAGCAGCTGGTGCAGAGCGTCTGGCCCTGCTCAGAGCAGGATGGAAACGCCATGGGGTGGCTGGAGGGCCATGAGCTCCAGGGGCCCAGGGAAGCGGGGGCAGAGGCAGCAGTGGGGGGAGCAGGGGTAGGGAGCAGGGACCCTTGGCAAAGCCGGGGGATCTGCGGGAAGAGGTGTCGGGCTTGCCAGCGAGGTGGGCGGCATAGCAGGGTCCTGCCCCGCATGAACCCCTGGGGCTGGGGCCGGGGGGCTGTGGGAGAAGGTTGCGGCAGCCAGTGGGAGCAGCCGTGGTGTGGTGACGGGGTGACGACGTGAGGAGGTGACAACGTGAGGGGGTGACAGGGTGAGGGGGTGACAGGGTGGCGAGGTGGCGGTGACTCCGCGCTCGCCTCTCCAGCGGTGCAATCCCGAAGCCGCGTCCCTAGCCCCCCTCTCCTGCCATCCGCGCCCCCATCGCCCCCTCCCCGCTCCCGGCGCTCCGGGCTCCTGCGCGGGCGGCGGCGGCACCGGCTCGGGGTGGCCGGAAGGGGGCGCTGCCGCCCCGGGAACCGCCGCGCCGCCGGGGTCGGGGGGGCGCGGGGCTGCCGGGGGGCTGGGGGGAGCGTAGGTGGGTCCTGGGTGCGTGGGGTGGGTGCTGGAAGTGAAGGCATAGGGTGGGTGGAGGAGTGGGTGCTGGAGGGGGTGCTGGGTGCGTGGGGTAGATGCATGGGGTGGGTGCGTGGGGTGGATGCCAGGGTTGGGTGCTTATGGTGGGTGCACAGGTGGGTGCTGGAGGAGGGGGGGAGGGGGCATGCATAGAATGGGAGCCTGAGATGGGTGCTGGAAGTGGGTGAGAGGTTTGGGTGCTGGAAGTGAGAGCCTTGGGTGAGTGTTGCAGGTGGGTGAGCAGGGGCAGGAGCCAGGCCCTGCCGGGACATGAGGGCAAGAGCTCTTCACAGCTGGTGGGATGGTGACAGGAGGCCACGCTGTTTAAGTGAGAGCAAAGAAGCTTTTTGGCCCCCACCCAGCGCTTCAACGGCTGCTCCCAAATGCCTGGCCACAGCACAGGGTGACATGGAGAGATGGAGACAGGAGGGGGAGGGAGAGGGAAGCAGAATGCCCAAAAGTACATCTCCCATTCTAGAGCCTGCAATGCTGTTCTGCACCGTGCATTTTGCTGTGCGTGCATGGGGCCGGTGAACAGCCCCTGATGTCTCTGCAGGGGCCACGCATCCCTTCCCTGGGGTTGACTGCCATGACAGGCTCATCCCAGGGCCCTGAGGATGTTCTATCACCTAAAACATCTCCAGCAGATGAATGGCAGCTCTATATAGCTAATGGCCACTTTTGGGGGAAGTTTCTGCCATGCTGGTTTTCTTCATCAGATGATGCTCAAAACAGTGAAGCAGATGCCTGGGGACAAGGATCTGTGGCAGCCCTTGGGGAGAGCAAAGCTAGAGCAGCCTGAGCAGCACTGCAGAGCACAGGGTGTGGGGGTGCCCGGCCATCAATCATTTAGTGCTGTTAATTTTTAATGTGTAAAAATCTTTAAGTAAGCAGCCTGGTACAGAGCAAGGCTGATGATTAATTCAGGGAGTGATGCACGGAGGCAAGCGCAGGGCCCGGCCGCAACGTGCAGGGGGTCCTGCTGCTGGGGACCAGCCATGAAGCGAGTGAGGAGGCTGGGCAGGGATGGACCTCACGCGGGGCTGGCATCACAGCATGGCAGATCAGCGACACTGCAGTGGCACTCACAGGTGTCCACCCCAGGACTGCTGGATACTCCTGCCGCAGCCCCGCAGGCGTCACATGTGCCCCTGTTGGAGCGTTTGGGGGGGTTGTGAAACTGGGAGCTGCTCAGAGCAGGCTCTCCCTGCTCCAGTGATGCTGCTGTTGGTGTCCGAGGCAGAGGGCTCTGGCAGTCCCTCCATGCTGGCCTCCTCTCACAGCCCCCACCCCATTCCCAGCCTGCAGCTGTGTGCCACCAAATGCATGAAAGAATAATAGTATCAGGAATAAGGTGCTGCTGATGGTGGTGGCCGGTCTCACTGCGCACACTGCACCTCCTCATTCTCCTTGTCCCCACCCCGTGGGGTGAGAAGACCCCAACCCTTCCTCAGAGAAGACAAGCCAAATCAAGGGACCCTTAGCAGGGACCGAGATAACTAGAGAATAACCCATAATAGCAGGAGGATGGGGAGAAAAAGCATTGACTCAGAGTGTCTTGCTCCAGCAAACGGCCCGGCCACACTGCTTATGCCTGGCCACGGTGCAGCGCAAGGGCAGGGCGATGGAGCCATCGGAAAACGGCTGCAAGCCCCGGCTATCGAGCACCTGGCAGGTTCAGGCACGATGGGAGAAGATCGAAGTGCATCAAACCCAGCTGAGTCACTCCCTCAGCTCCCATGTCCTGCCAGCATCCACCAAAACCCTCCCTTTTCGGCTGTGGCTGCATCCCAGCAGCACAGGAGTGTCTTTGGGGAGCTGTGCTGGTGGAAGGGTGCGTGTGGTGATGCTCAAATGCAGCTGCCACTTTTCAGAAGTAGATGGAGAAGGTATTGTTATATATATCTATGTTATGGAAAACTGTGTTTCTCCAACAGTTTTTCAAGCGTCTAGGCTTTAACTTCAAGTATTTGGGGAGCTGGGTTCAGCATTCCTACTTCTAGTTAAAAGGCAATTAATTGCGGATGTCTCATTTGAGGGCCAGGCGTGGGATCTACCCCGCAGGGAGCCCTCACAGGTATTTTTAGCTTTGACAAGTGCTGGAAATGGAATAGCAAGGGATTTTCCAGCCACTTGAGAACAGAGTTGGTGCAGCCATAGCACAGAAACAGCCAGCCCCACTCCTGGCTTTGGGAGAGGACGGGCGGCAAGAAGAGCGATGGCAACAATCAAAGTCACATTGGGAAACACTGCAGCACCCAGGACCTCAGTAAAAAGCACCGATGCTCTGCTTTGGCTCTGAGGTTTTCGTGGCCAAGGCCTCTGCAAATGTGGCCTGGGGTCAGGCTGGAAGGGAGCGGGGAGGGGAGCCCATGGAAACCTGCCGCTCCACATGAACACAAAGAAATCAAGTGGATTTGCAAGTCCCCAAATTCCACGTGCGCCGCAGAGGAAGGAGCGATAATGGAAGGGCTCCACTTTCGGGAAGGCGAGTTTAAATAATTAAGAGGAATAGTGAGGTGGAAACGAATGTGCAGAAGGTTTGGGGCTCCCTGGAAGGAAGCAGAGATGAAAGGAACGGCCTTGCTACAATATTCATAAAGCTCTGAAGGCAACTGCACGAGTGCCTGGAAGAAGGGTTATTGCATGAGCTCGTCTCCTCTGGAGACCCCGGCCAGGTGGCCAGCGCAGGGTGGGAGGAGGTGGCCGGCCCCAGAGTGCTTGGGATGTTTAGGGGACAGCAGTTCTCCTGGCTCTTTGCTAACAGTGCCATGTGTGGGAGGATGCCTCAATCTAGCCCAGCCGCAGGCAACTGGGGGGGCTTTGTGCCTTCCCCCAGCCTCTTTCCCTGCATTTTGGATTTTATTTATTCCTTTTCCTTTGCCAGGGATGAGGAGCTGGGAAAGTCTGCGGGAATGGGTCAAAACCTGAACTTTTTTGGTGGGCTGACAATGGGATGCCAGTGCCTCATGTGCTGGTACTGGTGTGGGGCATTTGTGCCAGGGATGGTGTTGGGTATCAGTGCATCAATGCTGGGGGTCAGCACTGGGTATTGGTACCGGTGCTGAGGACTGGTACTGGGTATTGATCCTAAGTCTTGGTCCTGGTACTGGGGACGAGCATTTGGTGTTGGTCCTTGTATGTCCTTGGGTATGAGGTGCTGGTACTGGGTGTTGGTAGTGGTACTTGCCTTTGCTTTGCCAGGTCCTACATCCTACGTTGCTCCAGTGCCTTGTGCTTGCAAAACCTCAGCACCATCCCGCTCTCCCCTGGGCCACACATGGCTGTGCTGGGCGGCGAGCACCATCCCCCCGTACAGCCCCCAGACCTGGGATCCTGCACAGGCAGATGCAGCTTCTGGGCAGTCAGGACTGTTTCTCAGGAGGTCACACTTCCTTTTAACCTTGTCCACCTTGGACACCTTCCCATTAACATATTGCCAAGAACCTGGTGCATTGTCCACCTCCAGTGCATCCCTGGTGTCCTGCTGTGGGCTGCTCGTCCCATCCCAGGTGGGAAGAGGGGCACTGCCCCACCTGACCTCCTTCCTGACACCCCGAGGGAAGGGTCTCTCCTGAGACTGAAGGAACTGGCCTGAGCCTGAGTTTTCTGATGTGAGTCCTCCATAGCAGCACCAAAATGCTGCAGAAATGCCAGTCCTCGGTCCAGGATTCATGGAAGCGTCACCTAACAAACGGGGAGCAATTCACCAGCAGATAGCTGTGGGAAGGAAGGTGAGCGATGCTGACTCCTGCCCAGGGTGGGAGGTGGGGATGCTGCTTGGAGGGTACTGGGAAGCTCAAGGATGCCTCTTTGAGCACAGCCTGTTGCTAACACTCCGGCTGCATACAGTTTTGCTGCTGATTTTTCACTGCATACAACCAAGCTGAGAAATTGGGCAACGTTGACAAAACTCCCCAAATTTGCTGCTCTCCTTGCTCAGAAACAGGGGTAGGAACTTGTGCAAACCACAAAGAGCTGATCTCTCTTGCATTTCTTCTTTCCATATGTTCCTCGTGTTGGAGGGGGCCTGGTTGGCACAGCACAGCACGAAGCAGAGCCATGAACATCTGGAACATTTCTTAGATAAAAAACCCCAATGTGCCTGGCCTTTTTTGGCTTCTAACTCATCGGTGAGCCCAGGATTCAGTTCCTGAGGGATTCCCATTCCCAGCATTGCCATGGGATGCTGCACCAGCAAACGGCCAGTCTCTCTGCTGATCCTCTCCAGCGCGTGGCTCCAGGGCTCAGCAGATGCTGCTCCAAGCACTGTGCACCTGGTCCCAGCCTCAGTGAGTTCACACGTGCTTGATGTGAAGTGAGTGAGCAATAGCTGCTCTCCAAAGCGCTGGTGCCTGTGCGTGGCTTCAACTGTGCCGTTTCGGGCCCTAAATGTTCAATGACTTTGGGAAATGAACATTTTTCAAGTGTGTGCTTGTCTGAAGTTACATTTTTTCGGAGGAAATCCAAGTAAGCTGCTGCCTTTTCTTCCCAGTGGGCAGAGGAGGGGTTTTGCTTGGTTTGAGGTGCCTGCAGACATTTATTGCTGTGTTAATGTGAAGTCTGGCATGCTTCACCGTGGCCGTTGGCACAGAAAATCCCCCCACCCCGGTGGGTGCGTGCTCGCTCTCTGCTCACTGGGCTCTGCTCTACACCCGCCCATCATCATCCTCCTTGATCACTGGCCACCCCACATCATGCGAAAGACCTGTCAAATCATTTAGTTGCTGCTACGGTTACAAAATCCCATGGAGTTTCCGCAGGAGAGGCACGGCAGAGCCTGCAGATGGGCTGTCGGCAGCGATGGGGGATGCAGGTACAGCAAAGAAGCAGCTGGATGGCACTGTCTTCAGCCCATTTTCCTCTCCCTCCCCAAGCCAGACTTTGCTTTATGGGTGGCTGTGGGTGGTTCAAGGCAGCAGGAACCTCCTTCATGCTGTGGGGAGCGGTGAGATGCCATGAGAGGTGGGGGCAGCTAATGTGGGCTGCTTGCCCGGCATGATGCAAGGACGCGTGAACAGGACCAAGCTGCCAGGGTCTTTCAGGGACCAGTGGCAAACTCTGGGCTAAAGGGGGATCTCTGCTGAGACTGGGAATGTGAGGAGGAGGAGGAGAGAGCAAAGCAGCCGCCACCCTGGGAGTGGGCAGAGGGGTTAGTGATGCTGGAAAAGGGCTGTGGCATGAACACATCCTGGTTTTCCCCAAGCCCCATGGGGGCTGCCCGCAGTGTGAGGTGAGCTCTTCTGGGCCTGGGGGAGCCCCCACACTGCACCCCAAGGAGCACAGCCTTCAGCCTCGTGGCCCCGGCGTGCCTGAGTCTGGCAGCAGGGGCTGCTCAGCTCAGGAGCCACTCTGCAATATGGCTTTATGAGCTCCATCACCATGGAGATGGCTACTAATGGGGTGGGCTGCTAATGAGGTTCCTGGGCGCTTGCTCATCCTCCTCCCACCATGACTCAGTGGAGAGGCCATAGTACAGCCAGCAGCGGGCTGCCTCTCCCCATGTCCCTTGGCGACAGGAGCCCCCGGTGTCCCAGGGCACCCTGGCAAGGTGAGGGCAGCTGGGGCCATCCTACTCCTCTCTGCCCTCAGTGGGGCAGCTGATGGGGAGATCCTGGTGGCACAAGGAGCTTTGTCACACCAGGGGAGAGAGGGGTACCATGCAGCCCCCCCATGAGCTTGAGCTGCCACATTACAGGGGCACAGGGGCACAGCCTATCTGGACTCCCCCAAAATTCACACCTTTCTCCTCCAGACTGCCAGCTGGGGAGACGACCTGGTGGGGAGTATCCTGGGAGGGGGTCCAAATGCATCCATGGTGCAGAGCCCTGTCCCAGGCCAGGGGAGGAGGGATCATAGAATCATAGAATGGTTTGGGTTGGATGTGACCTTAAAGATCATCTACATCCAGTGCCACCCCCTGCCCTGGGCAGGGACACCTCCCATCAGACCAGGTTGCTCCAAGCCCCCTCCAACCTGGCCTTGAACCCCTCCAGGGATGGGGCAGCCACAGCTTCTCTGGGCAACCTGGGCCAGGCTCTCACCACCCTCACAGCAAAGTTGTTCCTCCCCACATCTCAGCTCCATCTCCCCTCTTTCAGTGTCAAACCCTTCCCCCTCCTCCTAGGGCTCCCCTCCCTGATCCAGAGTCCCTCCCCAGCTTTCCTGGAGCCCCTTGAGGGACTGGAAGGGGCTCGAAGGTCTGCCCAGAGCCTTCTCTTCTCCAGGCTGAACCCCCCCAACTCTCTCAGCCCCCCCTCCCAGCAGAGGGGCTCCAGCCCTCCCAGCATCTCCGTGGCCTCCTCTGGCCCCGCTCCAACAGCTCCATGTCCTTCTGATGTTGGTGGCTCTAGAGCTGGACACAGTACTCCAGATGAGGATGCCCCAGGGACCCAGCTCCCCTCACCCCAAGGCCATGCTCACCCCCAGCCCCCTGCCGAGACCAAGCCCTGGGCTGAGGGTCTTGCCAGATAAGAAGTCCTGCTAATGGGTCCCTGACAGATTTCTGCTGCCTGCCGTGGCATTCCAGGTGGCTGCAAAGCACCCTGTGTGCTGCTGGCAGCCTTTGGGTTGAAAAAGCACACCCAAAGTCTTTCCCTCTGTGAAAATTGGGAAGCCAACCTTTCTTCTTGGGTTTATTGCTCTTGAAGTTGGGCTATTGAAGCTGTCCCTTGCCTTCTAGCAAGATCCACTCATGTTAAACCATGACACTGAGGTGTGCGCCCAGAGTGACATTGGAAGTAAAGCAACATGCGGAACCTGAAATACAGTGGGAAACATATGAAAAGTCCTAGGAAATTAAGCAAGGAAATGGTATCAGCCTATTTATAGAAGCTACTTGCAGCAGAGGCCTTGCACTTGCTCCTCCACCCTGGGGGAAGTTTCTGGTGCTGGGGGAAAGAGCCTTGAACCTCCATTCCTGAAGGGCCTCCTACACCAGAGCGGGGCAGGGGCTGAGCCCTGCGGTTTAGGGAAGGGTGACTCCAGAGGTACAGCTAAACCCAAGATGTTTAAGGGGGTACCAGGGCTTTTACTAAAGCCCATGTTGGTCTTAGACAGTCTTGTAAAAGCCCTTTATGCTGCTCTGGCCACAGCCCCAGCAAATGCCCTGCAGATCCCCCCCAGACCCTCCAGCCAGGCTGCTTTTGGCTTCTCACTCCTGGGGGTGGGCAGAGCCGTGTCTCCATCACCTCCAGGGCAAGCAGGTCCTGGGAGATGTGATGGCAATGCCACTGTGCCCAGGGCCCTGCTGGTGTGGGGGTTTCATAGACACTGTCCATGCTGGAGTGGGGCCGGCTGGGGGTCTCCCCAGTGAGGGGAGTGAAGGATGGGGCTGCAAAAGCTGCTTAAGGGATTTGAATTCTTAATCCCCATTAGAAATTAACGTCCAAATCCCTGGAGTCGTGGAAAATCCCACCCCAGAAGTTCATTTTTCTTCAAAACAAAAAGAAACACAAGCTGCAGCATGCAGGGCCGGCAGCCCAGGAGCGGGGCTGGCCAGAATCACCCACAGCCCCAGGCCATTGCCGCGGGGCACCCATGGGTGCCATTTGGGGATGGCCACCCTCATTTCACCTAGACATTGGGGCATTTGCTCCCAAGCTGGCCAAGAATTTCAAAGCTCAGGGGCACTGCTTGGGATCTCAACCCGGTGACTGCTCTCTCCCCTCCCTGACCTGGTCCTTAGCGAGACCCCAGCAACTCCCATATTTTGGGAAAATATTTTCCTCTTCTGCAAAGCAGTAGCTGGTGTGGAAAATGGCTGAGCTCTTGGGAATCCGGGTGGGTTGTATTGCTTTGAAAGCAATTCCCATTTGACTTAGCAAAGGGCTAAGCTAATTTTACACATGACTTACTTTCACACCTTTAACAAGAAGCAGTTTCTTTCTCGATGAGCAGTGCATATGGCAGTTAAATTGATTATTCGTTGACCGAGTGAGAACACGTAGCACAGAAACTGTTGAATACCCAAGGCATTGGAAAAGGGCTGCAGAAGTACATTGAAAAGTGGGGTTTCTCCCCTTGACTGAATATATCCAGGCTCATTGACAAGGATCACAGCTTGTGCTAAAGCCAGTGAAAAAGTCAAGGTATAAATTAATTTCAAAATCTGGCTCTGGCTGGCCTTTCCCTGGCATTTTTCCCCTTGAAAGCTTCAGCAGCAGCGTTTCGTCCATCTGCATGTCTGCAGCCGTGGTGGTGCAGACATGGGACAGGGAGCACCCAGCTGCAGGTTGAGCAGTGCTGGGACAAACCCTGCGCAGATGGGGCCGGATTTGGGCTGTGCTTTGCATTTTACTCCCTCCACCTCTGATGGGAACCCCTGACACGGTGCACGGGGACTCACATTAACACCCCCTAATGCTGCTCCTGGGCTGGGGGGGTGTTGCAGGGGCAGAGGAGGACGGAGCTGCATGACCTCTGCATGACGCAGTACCCTCCACCATTTGGTCACCAATAGGGGCAAAAAGCTCAAAGCAATAGTCCTTGACCCTGCCATGCTCATTGTCTCCCTTCATGTAATAATGACTTCTGTGCATTTCCACTCACCTCCAGGAAAACGACATCTCAGGCTGGGGTTGGTGGGCAGCAAGAGAGGGAAGCGTCTGTCACAACCCCACGAGGCTGATGGCCAAGGATGTCTCTGCTTATCAGAGCAGGATCAGCCCCAGCCCCAGGTCAGGATGGCTACAGCGTTGTGCAACCAGGTTTGGAAGCCCCAGGCAAGGATGGAGACAGCCCAAGGCTCTGGTGACCCATCCCACAGCTGCATCTCCTCTGGGGAAGGAGTTTTTTGGTGGGTCCCATCTGAGTCCCATGAACAGCAGCCACTGCCCCACGCTGCATCACGGACAGGAGTTTGTCCCCATCATCCCTAGGCTGGATGGGGACTAAATCCCAGTGGCACAGCCCCGTGCTCGCAGAGGCTCAAGGGGTTTTTACATCTGCCCCGGTTTCCAGCAAGGTGCAAGGGAACAGGCTCTTCGCCATTATCCCAGCCCCATCCCGGTGCCATGGGTCCTGCTGGCAGAGCATCCCCGGACCTTGGCAGTGCAGAAGTTTTGCTGTAATTTCCTTACACAGGCGGTAATCGTAACAAACATCCTCGCCGCAAGGGAGCATGGAGGGAGCCAGGCACTGTCAGTTTGAATGACATTTTAATTCAGGTTAATTAAAGGGTTCAGGCAAGAATAAACAAGCAGACAGTCTCCTTGAAGCAGGCGATAGCAGATCTGAACCTGAGCTGACAAGCGCCTGCGGGAGGCAGCCGATCCCTGGGTGATGAAGGGGGGACACTCTGTTTGCAGCTGCATGGGGCACAAACCCAGCTTGTCCTACGTGGACACCCAGAGCATCACCCTGAGACCCCAAACCACCTCACAGGATAAGGAAAAGGTCCCAGGCCAGCCCAGAACCTGGTGGGTGCCCAAACCGCTGAGCCAGGGAGGTGTTTCTTCAGGACGGGTCTTTGCGGGGTGTCCCTCGACTGCTGGGTGCTGTGTGGGTGCCTCCCCACCCCCACTGCCTTATGTTGGCGGTGGGTGTCTGGGCTGTGCCCCAAATGTTTAATATGGCGTGATGTGGATTTGCTCTGACAGGCCAGTGGCTGGAACTCAGGACCAGGAGAGCTTTCCAGGCTGCGAAAACCTCCACGGAGGTCGGCTTTCCGCGTGGCAAGCTTCCAGCATCCATCCCGGCGGAGCTGGCTTGTGCCAACCCACCTGTTCACACACCCGCTCCCAAGTTTAGGACAAACCCTAAAGGGTTGTCCTAAATTTTAAGAGAAGGCAGGATCCTGGGCTTTTCTTGTGCAGCAGTGCGGGGTTCTGGCTGGGATGCAGAAGGACGCATGGGGCCATGTGCCATCCGCACGGGTTCTGTGCACGGAGCGTGAATTATTTCTTCTTTTTGCTTAAAACCATGCTTCTGAGGAACGCATTCATGAAATATAAATACAAAACCTGCTTTAAGCGGGCAGAGCCGGGAGATGAACAGCGAGTCTGCGCAGGCAGCAGCATGCAGCCTTTCATGTCCCAGCTGCAGTTAATAATTTATGATTTTCATAACATGAGCTGTGATCTGGGAGCCCAAAATGCCCTGGGGGCTGCCAGGGCTCCCCTACCACACGCTTCCACCATTGCTTCACCCTCAACAACAGGCACTGTCCCCATGGCCACCCGCACAGCGCTGCACAGGATCTGGCTGCAGCTTGCCATCGCTGCCGGGAGCGGGGTCGGGTCCCCAGGGAACGTGGGTGGCATTTGTTGGCAATGGGTGGTCATGGGTTAGTGATGGGTTGGTGAGTGGTGATGAGTTAGTGATGGGTGGTGATGGGTTGGCAGATGGATTGGGGATGGGTGGCAATTGGTGGTGAGGGGTTGGTGATGAGTGGCAATAGGTTGGTGATGGGTGGTGATGGTGCCATAAAACTTCCCAGGTTTGGGACAGAAGGGGTGAGAAGAGGGGTGATAGGTTGCTGGGAGGTTGGGTAAATCTGGATGAAAACTTCTTTTCATAATCACCCCTGGGTGAGGACCTCAGTTTCTTCAACACCAGCATCTTCTGTGAGGAAAATGACCCAGAATAGTTTGTTTTGAGCGAGCTGATGCTAAGTCCATGCCCAGGAGATGCCAAGTGCTGGGTGGAGGTCCAGAGGGTTGGGGACCGGCTTGTGCCTGTGTGAGGGACAGCACTGAGCCAAGTCAAGGCCATACCAGTGACTTACAGCTGAGACTGTGATACAGATGCAACTCCTGAAGGACAGCAATGGTGAGGGGCTGCGAGGGGTCCAGGAGAGGAGACACAGCTCCACGCAGGTTGCCCAAAAAGGCAGGGCAGGGGTACAGGCAGGGTGCTGGCACACAGGCAACTCCATCATTTCCACGCTGGAGCCCTCCAGCCTGGTTAAGCATCCTTTGCTGCCCTTGGGAGGAGGGTGATGCCATCACCTACTGTAACCAGGGACGCTGCCCTGGGTGTGTGTCCCCAGGCAGAACCTGGCTCTAGGGCAGGGAGAAGGTCCCCATGGGTGTGAGATGGCACCAGGGCCAGGCAAGGTGTCCCATCTCCCACCTGCCCCTATCTGGGCTGAACTTCCCCCTCCCGGCTTCTGCTCTGTTTTCAGCTTAGCCAGAAAACAAACACTTTTGGGTTGTTTTTTTCTTCCTTTCCTAATTTAGATGGTCCCAAGGCCCCACAGGCAGATAAAGGCGAGTTTATTCCTTCCCCATGTTTATGGCGCTGCTGGAACATACTGCTCCTGCAAATATTACATCAAGAGAGTGTGGGGAAGGCTCAGCTTCCCCAGCACAGCTTAACTCTCACCCACATCTGCCCACGGCTGCTCGCTGCCTCCTCCCATGCTCCGGCATTGCACCCCAGCCATCCTGCTGCTGTCTTCAGCTTGGCTTGGTGGTGGTGGCTCTGGCCATGCCGGTCCCTGTGTCACCACTCTCAGTGCAGCCGGTGCCTTCAGCTCCTGCTCCAAATCGCACTGGTGCCTCAGCTCATCCCACGAGCCTGAGGAGTTCCAGTACCTGGTGCCACATGGACCCCAACAGCTTTACCTCAGCCCCTTCTTACACGCCTGCTGTGTCCCCAGGGAGTGCAGGGGCAGCACCGAAATGCCCCTGGGGATCAGCTAATGCCCCACTCTGTCCCCAACAGCCCTGCTCTGCCACGGGGGTCAGAGAAGGGGACAAGGCAGAGCAGGCACAGACCCGGGCAAGGATGCAGAGACACCACAGGACCCTGTCTGGGCTCGGCACAGGGCTCCTGCCACACCAGTGGGACCGGGGACAGTTTGTGATGCAGGTGCCTTGCATCCTGGGCTTCAGTGGGATAACTGGGAGAGCTCAGCCCTCCCTCACCCATCCGGTTGGTTGGCCCCAGCCCTGCCAGCAAGAGGCCCTGAAGGGATGCCGGGACGGCTCTTGCACCAGAGGAGCTGCCGCTGCCGGAGCCCTGGCTGGTGCCCGACGCTGGCAGGGGCTGTCGGTGACTGCGAGTGCCGGGGCCATGCAGGCTGTCGCAACGCAACACGAGGCTCCGAGCTGTGTTTGCTTGGCTGGGACAGCGTGTCACTGCCGACAGAGCCTGGGTTGCGTCATGCCGGTGGAGAGTGGAGAGCGGTGTCCCCACTCCCTCCGCCCCCCTGGCCAGAGGGAGCCACCGGCTTGGCAGGACGCAAGGGCAGGGGACAGGCAAGGAAGGGGAGAGGATGGCTGCGGGACGGCTGGGGGCAGGCAGCAGTGAAGATGAAGGGTTTGTTGCCTGCAGGAAATAAGCTGGGGCTGAGGAGCGCTCCAAGGCACCAGAGAGAAGGGCTCAGGGCTGGGGGGCTGGAGGTTTTAGTAGCTGTTGATGAATACAGCCTGACTTACCCACACAGCGCTGGTGGGAGAGGGGTGCCAGCGAGACCTCTCCCAGCCACAGAAGCCCAGAGGAAACGGCATCGAGGGTGTCAGCATCTCCAGGGCAGAGGCCCAATGAGCCCCATCTCTCCTGGGCTGCCCCAGGATGCTGCCAGTGCCCTGCTTCTTCCCAGGGTCTGGCAGAAAAATGAACTCAAAAATCCCCTTTGTGCGATGGCCAGGCTGATGGAGGTCTCCAGGGGGATGGAGTTAATGGGGACCGTTCCCTCTCTCCCAGATCCTGAGAGGTGGAGACTGTGGTGGGAAGCCGGTGGGGCCGGTTGCCCCATGGTGGCCAGGCACCGGCACACAGCCTGCTGCTCACCACCAAGATTTAACTAAAGTGCAAACATCAGCTTGCCTGGCCTGGTGTCTCAAAGAGGTCCAGAACCTCAGGCCAGTCTCACCACCATTTCCCTGGCAAGGGTGAGTCACCAGCTCAGCACTGCCTTCCCCAGGCCAGCAGGGACTCTGGGCACAGCACGGACCCCAGCCCCACAGGTGGCCATAGAGGAGTGGCAGCACCTGGGTGAATTCGGGGTTGTCCATCACGACTGGTGGGGAGAAGGAGCTCTGCCCCACCTGCAGTGCTCCAGCTCCATGGGAAGGAACATCACCATCCTCTGAAATCAGCCCGGAGGCCGGGGAACAAGCTGGTCCCCAGGCAGCAGAGAGGTCAGGGATACCTGGAGAGGATCTGGACCTTGGGGAGGGGTAGTGTGAGGACAGCAAAGGAAATCGGAGATAGGGACAGGAAATAACAAAAATGAGTCAGCTGAGAAGCACACGGGCAAGGACAGCTTCGGAGAGCTAATCTGCAGGAGATAATGCTGCTGGGATGGAGGAGCCTCGGAGACAAGCTCATGGAAAGGGAGAGTCACGGCACAGAGGTATCTGAATCTCCAGTGGCCAAGAGAGTCCTTTGCATCACACTGGGCTACGTCACCCCTGGGTGCTGGGGGGAGCACAGGGCTCAGCACCCAGCCTTGGGTGCTCCGGACAGCACGTATGCTTTGGGATGCATTTTGTAGCCTCCGAAGGTTTCCCCAAAATCCTGCACTGGGTGTTTATCCCCTGGCAGACAGGACTAGCCGTGGCGCAGCCTGTCTGCTTTTAGTCTGGTGGAGATTAAGCTCTCCAGGGCCTAATGGCAATTCTTTTGGCAAGCGTTCAGTAGGCTTTAATCCATCTTATCTCCACTCTGAAAGGATGAATTAGGCGCCTCTCCAAGCGCTCAATGGGGAGCAGAAGCAGCAGGAGCTCTGGCATTGCACAAGCTGCTGTGGGCACCCCGGGGATGCCCTACATACGGCAAAGCCCTGGAGGAGCCGGAGCCAGAATGACCTGGGGGCTGGGGAAGGGGCAGCGCTGCAGGACAGCCCCCACACTTTCCTCCACACACGCTTTCCTCTCGCTTTTCTCCCAGAATCACAGAATCAGAATCACCCTGAACATCCAGATGTTGGGATCACCAGGAGTCTTGGCCTGAATAACAAAGGTCCCGATTCCCATGGGATTTGCCTGAGTGGCGTCTTGGCTCATGGGCGAAGTCTGGGGACAACGTGGTGCCACTCACCCCTGTGCAACACCTCCCTTGCCAGCACCAGCGCCAGTCCAGCCCATCTGATACCCAGGGATGTCCCTGCTCCCACGGTCCAGACGCAGTTAGGACTCCCCTGAGTGACACAAAGGACACCCCAGTTGTGTGGGTTGGTCCCACCATCCCACTTGCCGCCCTGTCATCAGGCACGGAGACTGAACTTGCCTTTTGCAAACCTGTCCTGACATGGCTTATAATAACTGTTTTAATTAGGGAGCTCTCCCAGCCCTGCATGATTCATTTGGTCAGTTATAGGGGATGTTGTCAGGGTAATGTAAATGAGGGGTGGCATTCGCCTCCCCAGCAGCTGTCTGGAGTGCCGGAGCCATGTCTGAGACCTGAGGCACTTGCTGCACATCAGGGCGACCTGGTTGGTGCAGGCACTGCAGGCAAGGACGCCGCTCGGCTCAGCCCCACATAGACATTTGGCCTGAGGAATCGTGGCTCAGACATCCGCTGAGCACAACAGCTGCTTGCACCCATCTCCACCGCAGGTACCCAAAGGTGAAGGGCTGTGTCCCAGCCAGGCTGTCTTCCCTGAGCCCGACAGCTTTTAGATGACTGCCCATCACTTTGGCATCTTGCCTTCTCCAAGCCCCTTCCACGCGAAATCAGAGAGGACAGCAAAACCTTCATGGGCTTTGCGAAACCTGAAATTTTCCAGTTTTCTGCACCAAAGCCCTGCTGGCATGGGCGGCTGGGGGCTTAATTTTTTTTCAGCTCTAGTATCCCTTGGGTGACAGATGGCCTGGTGGCTCACCGGCTTGTGCACCCGTCCAGCTGGGGTCAGGGCCACGGTGTGACACCGAGACCAGGTCCCCCTGCGTCTGCGAGATGGGACCGTGTTGCCCTGAGATCAGTCAGGGCCAGTTTGCAGGATGGTGACAGAGTCCCTGCAACATCGCCCAGTCCTGTCTCAGGGTGCAAACACCCCTCAGCTGGGAAATGCCGGGAAATGCCCCATCCCTGGAGGGGTTCAAGGCCAGGTGGGACAGGGCTTTGAGCAACCTGGTCTGGTGGGAGGTGTCCCTGTCCAGGGCAGGGGGAGGGACTGGATGGGCTTTAAGGTCCCTTCCAAACCAAACCATTCCATGGTTCTATGAAATTAGTTTTGGGGGGAGATTTCCTCGGGGCTGCTGCCGGCTGGCACCCGTGGATGCTGCCGAGGGGCCCATTGCTGCTGGATTGCCCTCCCGGGGGAGGTGAGGGGCGGGCAGTGCCATGGCTCAGCATCGCCGCCCACTGCCCTCCTTGCTCCCGACCTCAGGGCTGTTTGCCCTGCACCGAGCTGTGCCACCCTGAGCCAGCATCTCTCCTGGGCCAAAAAGGCCACGGAAGGCCTCTGGGTGCTGCTGATGGCACCCGGGCCAGCAAACCCATGCCTCCACACCGGCCCCCAGCCCCTGTCTCGCCTCACAGGGGCTCTGCAGGGACTCCAGACATCCCTCCTTAGATGGTGGGTCTTGGGGGTCTTTGCTGGAAGATTTAAGCTTGTCTTGTTTCTCTCCTTGGCCCCTAAAGCTCTTTTTTTCTTCAGGAGGAGGAAAAGAATTAATTGAGCAAGAATTAATTGAGAAGCAGAAAACAAAGCTGCCAATTTTCAAATGGGATTTTACTTCAGGACCTGCCCGTTGCTTTCTGCTGTAAGCGTGTACTTTGGTCCCAACCTGTGCTCATCCCACTCCAGCCACCGGCCACCCCCGTGTCTATTCCTGGCCTGAAGAGCCCCGCGCCAGCAGAAACCCCCTCTCCATGTTGCGTCACTGGTTGGAATCTGGTGCATGCTGTCTCCAAAGCAACAAGCAGCTAAAATTAGTAGAAAGTTTGATCTGAGCCTGAGCCAAGCTTAATTTTTAATTGCTTCTAATTTCATTCCCGGGGCTGGGTTTGCCAGGGCAGTGGCAGGTGGGGGCTCGGTTACCTGCGGGCAATGCTCTGTCCCATCCTGTCCCTGAGCCTGTCGGGCCAGTGCCCCTGCCCAGGTGGCCGCCTTGTCCCCCGGCTGGGCTCTCAACATCCCTGGGAGCCCCCTTTGTCCCTCCCATGGGAGAAGAGATTGAGCACCTTGCTCCAGCCCCTGAAGGCAGGGGAGCAATTTTGCAGCTTTTGCTTTTTTGTGTTCAAAAGACCAGTGTGATGTGAGGATTTGCCATTAAATCCCAAACAGCTCATGGCATTCCTGAGTCCATTATCTCCCCTGCAGCCTTCCCTTTCCCATGCAATGCCTGCAGCCTTCTTCCCATCCCATCCCATCCCATCCCCTCCCATCCCCTCCCACTCTGCAGCCTCCCCCATCCCATCCCATCCCATCCCATCCCATCCCATCCCATCCCCTCCCATCCCCTCCCACTCTGCAGCCTCCCCCATCCCATCCCATCCCATCCCATCCCATCCCATCCCATCCCTGCAGCCTCCCCTTTCCCATCCCATGGTTGGGCAACGAAACAGTGGAGTGCTTCTAGCATGGAGACACAGCGGGAAGCTGAGAGTCTCCACTCACACTCCCTGGAAGACATCCTCTCTCCCAAATGCCTCCCTGAGCAGGGATTAGGAGGCTGCATTCCCAGTGCGGTTCACAGCTGCTGCTGGAGAGAGTGAAAATTGTCTGGTCCTGGCTCAGAGCCCCTGGAACCTTCCACAAAATCCCCAAACACGCCGTGCTCGCGCTGACAAAGCAAACAGTTATTCAAATGACAAAGGTCACCTCTCCCCTTTTTGACAGCTATTTTTGCACCACGTACTGAAGTCCAAGGGTAAAGGAGCTGCAGAGCCAGGCACAGTTCCATCCCTTGCACCAGCTCAGGCTGTTGGAGGGCTTGGGAGACAGGAAGAAACCATCCGAGGGCAGAAGCTGGGAGGACAGTGTCCCTATGACCTGGTTTTCCCACTAATGTCTCCCAAAATCATCCATTGGGCTCCAAGAAGGGGTTGGAAACATTTAGAGGATGTGGTCACTTAGGGGCTGTGCAGATGAGCAGTGCCTGTGAGGCAGCGGCACGGCCCCACGGGCTGCAAGGCCAGGTTTCACCAAAGCCCTGAGACTGTGGTGATGGTCTTCCCCATGAAGTGGAGAGAGCAGCCGTCAGCATCTCAGTGAGACTCAGCATCGTCTGGAAAGCAGCAAGTCAGTGGCAGCAGCTCCCAGCCCTGCAGGGCTGTCCCTGTGTCACCAGGGGCTGCAAACAGCCACAGGCTGCACCCAGATGTGGCCGGGGACTTCCCAGGATGGTCACAGATGTGGAGGAAACTGCCGGGAGGGCTGAGCCTGATGTTGGCAGCTGCCTTGCACAACCCATAAGCTGCCCTGACACAAGGGCAAACCCTCTCCCTTAGCACAACGGTGCTTGAGGCAACCCTGAGTCCCATGAAGGTGTCCGGCCCTGCTGCAAGACAGGATTCCTGATGATGTTCAGATTCCCTGCAGAGCCCCAGGCGAGGCTGGTGACGGGGTGTCCTCTGGGAGCCACACACCAGGAGGAGGAATATGCACCAGAAACTTTCAGTCCAGAGAAAATCCTGATGAGAGCAGAGCTCCCCAGCAAAGTGTACTGATGAGGTTTCCCCTGCCCTGACTGACTGTGCCGCCTGCCATCCATTCTTGCAGCACTAAAAAAAAATCGTCCCAAATATGTAACACATGGCAAGTCACCCAGAGGCTGGTGACCTGCTCAGGGCCATCTCCAACTCTGTCCTTGCCCAGGGGTGTGAGTGCTGTGCAAGGCTGGGACCCCCGCACCGTCCTGTCCTTGCCCTCCCTGGAGGGTTTCTGCCAAGGAAGATATTTGGGTGATTTTAGAAATGGCCACTTAGCAGAAGCAAACCCCAAAGCCACCCTTTGAAAGTGACACTTCCCAACACAAACCGTAGTTTCGTCTGAAATGGAGGAGCTGCGGTGCTCCATGGTCTCAGGGGGTCACCACCAGCCACAGTGAACATGGCATCCTCAGCCACTTTCTTGTACTGGAAACGTTCTGGTTTGGATTCCTTTTTTTGGGGTGAGAGGATTTTCCTGGACCATGCTCAGGATTTACCTTTTCTCTGCACTTGGCAATGGGGAAGCAATTTCCAGGCACCCCTGAGCCGTGTAGGCAGGTTCTTAGTGTCAGGATTATTTTCTTGAGGTATCTGGTTTTCCTTGCGGTGGGAGCATCGCCAGGTGCCAAACCCAGGCAGCAACACGGGCGAGTGCTCAGCGCCCAGGGGGTGAGGTGGTCCGATGGGAGCATCCCAGCTCCAGGCTCAGACGCGGCCTTGGACCCACTCCAGCCTGTGGGCAAAGTCCCGCGAATCAAAACATCCCTCTACGTCAGGTAAAAGCCTCACAACATTTGTTTTTCTAAGAAATTCAAACTAAACAGAGGTTGCTCTGTCCCAGCCCTGCCCCAGCAGAGCCACTTTGTGCCCATGTGCTCCTTCTCTGGGCTGTGCAAGAGAACGTAAGGCAAAGCTGGGTGCGGGATGCCCCAGGAGAGGTACCCGTGGGTGCTGGGTGCTGGACACCAAGCTCTTCGGCAGGGATGGGGCTGCTGTGTGTGTGGGAGAGCTCAGATCCGCCCGACAGGCAGCAAAACACTCCTTTTACAGTTAAAGAACCAAGAAGCATCTGAGGTCACTGTCACAGCAGGAAAAAGTGCCAGGGCTGGAAACGGGGCCAGCTCCTGCCTCCCAGTCCTCTGGCTCCCCTGGGGATGTGGAGCCCTCCCACAGCTCGCTGGGCTCCCGGTTCATCAGCAAGACAGCTGGGAAAGGGCCTGCTGGAGCTTTTGGTGCTTTGGAGCATTTTCGTCTGTTGCTTTTCAGGTTTTCACTGCAATAAGCAGAAAGCAGTGTGTTTTTTCATCACCTAGTACCTGCATGTCCTGTAGAGTGGGACATGAAAATCAGGAAAAATCCAGAATCTGAGCATGAAAATCCAGCGTAATCTTAGCTAAAGATTAAGATGTATTTATATACCCTATTGGAAAATTTTCATGACTGAGAAAGCCTTGTTTTCATCACTTCTTTTTGGCCCCCACCCCACAGAGCCTGTGCTGTCTCTTCCCCTTACCTTCTCAATGTGACCTTCTGAAGCAGCAGGAAATATAGGAAATATCCCAATTTCCCAGACGCATCGAGAGACCGTTCTTCCCAGACACGCTGTTACGTACCTGCGTACACGGTTTGGATGCAGCTGGCTGGGTGGGCTGAGAAACGTCACCGCTGTGTCCCCTGGTCTCTTGAGGCAGGGCTGTGCTTTGGCCACCGGAGCCGGACAGGGAGCCCGAGCGTCACGTTGCTTGAGTCATGAACCAAGCAGGAAGGCACCGGGGAGAGGTTTGATTCCCAGCTGGGTTTTGAGGACAGTGCCCAAATCCTGTGGGCTTTTCCCCTGCATTGCCCAGATAAGGAGTGTCTCCGCTGGCATTGCCCCGTCTAAAGCTCTGCAGCCCTCTCCTGTGGGTGTTGGAGCCAGCAGATACCTTCCCAGGGGGAAAAAAGCAGCCGTGGCCCCGTGAGGATGCAGGGACAGGCAGGGACCCAGCAGAGCCCTCCACAGACATGGCTGCCACTGGCCATGGGTGCGCACGGCCGAACTCGGCGGCAGCATTGCCCCAGCCCTGGGGCCAGCCCTGTGTTGCCGCCTGGCTCTGAGCAGCCTGTGCTGTCCCTCGCTGCTGGAGCGTCCTGATGGGACGGGGACATGCGCAGTGCCAGGGGAGAAGAGGACAGTGGGAAACCACCTCCTGAGCAAAGCAAGAGATGACCACAAAGTGTGGGAGAGCTCAGGAGGCCAAGCAGCACTTACCTAGCCGGTACTCTGCAAGGTGTTGGGCAGGAGTGTGCGTCCCCGAGGGCTAGCACGGCCACCCGTCCTGCATGTCCTGGAGTGGCTAAAAACCTTCCTGGGCAGCAGAAGTGACCCTGAAGTTTATCACATGGCACAACCAAAAAAGCCATTTGTGCTGTGTCAGGAGATCCAGCCCACAGGGGTTGTGCCAGCAGGATGGAGGGGTCATGGCCATGGATGCTGGCTGATAAGCGCCGAGCAGTTCCAGAACCGCCTCCATCCCCATCACGGAGGAGGGGACATGGCCAGGAGTGACGAAGGGACCACAGATGCACTCACTGCAGCTCCAGAGGCTCTGGGTATCTTCTTCCAGAAATGGTGAAGGAAATGAAAACAAGGATGTTCAGAAAACATCTGGAGAAAGCCCCTGTCACCCTCATGTCCTCCAAAGGCTCTTCCAAAGCCACTGTCTCTGTCACTAGCCAAAGGTGGCTAATAAAAGGGAAACTGTTGTTGCCTCAGTGGGAAAGCAGAGACCAGCTCTGGTCTCGGTGGTCCAGCCCTTCCCACAAGGGCTTGGGTGCAAACCAACTGTGCCAAGGGGCAGCTTCATCCCCTGGGGACCTGGAGCTCCCTGTGCCGATGAGCTGCGAGCCCAGACAGCGAGAGCCCCTAATTCAAAACTCATGCTATTTAAATTGAGAGATGACTGTAAAAATAAAGGTCGGATTTCTCCAGCTGCCAAGCCTCCCACGTTAACCCAAGCCCTTCGGTTTCCTGCCTTCTGGCATGTGTGACCTTCCGCACAGTAACCCCAGTGCTCCCCGAGGAGCCCCGACATGGCAGGAAGAATAAAGGGTAGTGAGAACTTGTGTAACCTTCATCCAGCGCCGCCAGGAAAATAAGAAGGCTGCTTGGACTGAGAGTGTCACGGGCCTTTTATGTCAGCTTTTCAAGCGTGAAAATGGGCTTCCCTGCTCCAGGCTAACGGTGCCTGGGATCCTCCCCGGGTCAGAGGAACCCCAGGATGGCTGCGACCCTCACCCTGTCCTCCAGAGCCCATAGGGAACATTGCAGCCTGAGTACCACCATCTTCTCCCCTCTCTTGGGCTGCCAGCGGTTTGCCGAGGACTGCTCTGTGCCAGCAGGGAAAGCTGGAAGAGAAAGGATGGGAATGGAGCCTGGGTGACATAGCTGAGCTCCCAATGCAGCTGGTGGACGGCTGCAACCAATTTTCCATGTTACTGACTCACCCTGCTTGGAAATTCCTCTCTGTTCAGGAAGCAGCACTATCAAGAGCAGAAGCTTTTGCAAACTCACTAATGCGGATGAGGGGGTGTCCCTGGTCCCGGGGAGGGAAGAGGCTGGTGCTCAGGCAGCCCGTGCTTCCCCGCTGTCACCAGTCCCTTTGCGGTGGCGAGGGTTGGGGTACAACCAACCTGGCTGGATGGCAGATCTGGGCAGGCTGCAGGAGCCAGGCTGGTCCCTCACGTCCCCATGGTGAGGCCAGGAGCTGCACAGTCCCCCTCTGGAGCAGGGAGCAATGGGGTTTTTGGTCCAGCAAGCTTGGGCTTGGGAAGAGCCGGAATAAGTGACCCCAGAATGTGGGGATTGAGCAGGCAGAACGGTTCCTCTTGCAGGGCTGGGCCCCGCGGGTGTGTGACAGACAAATCTCTGAGCAGAGACCGAGGGTGCCTGCTCCAGCCGGGAATGCTGCCAGTGCCCGTCTGGGTGAGACGTGCTGCCGTGCTCAGCCAGGGGCCGGTAGGAAATCCCTGCTGGACGTCTCCCGACCTCTGCTGAATCAGAATAACCGTTCCTCTGGAAAACCTAAATTTATCCCTGAAGCGGTGACGGCATAATTCACATATGCCCTATTCCCCTCTCGTTGGAGTCTCCCTTACGTTTGCCATTTCCAACAATAAAGCAAAGCTGTGAGCAACCTTCCTGTAAATCAGCATCGTTCCCATCCCTCCCGGTGACGTGAGCCCGGGGCTGAGCAGCTGCAGGAATTTATGTGAGTTCAGACTGGGCTGAACTTTCACACAGTGACCCACTGGGTCAGCGTGGGAAGGAGTGGGATGGAGAAAGGCAGAGAACAAAGACACCCATCGCAGCCTGCCTGCTCGCAGCCCGCTGTGCGTGGGACGGCGGGACAGGGACGGGGACAGGGACAGGGATGGACATGAGGATACGCTGCCAGGCACATGGGGCTATTTGGAGGAGCTGCTTGCAGTGCGTGCTGGGGACACTGCCATTCCCAGCCGGCTGGGCTGGGGGAATTGCATGGGAGAGGGGATGGGGACCGCAATGGAAATCGGTGTGGCGACTGGGATAAGGATAGGGATGGGGATAGGAGCGACCCCTGTTCCTGCAGGGACACCCCACAAAAAATTACTTTCTCTGGAGCCTGCTGTTCCCTCACCAGGGGATGACCCCAAACAGGGAATCTCCCCAGCTGGGGGGATCCTGAAGGATGCAGAGACCCACGGGGCAGCCCCGAGATCCACCATGCCCTGCTACTCTTGGGACTGCTCCGATGTCCCAAAGGCCGCAGGGTCTGTTGGGCTGGGGCAGGGTCCTTGTGGGGTCCCTCCTGGGGGCGCACTCTGCTGCGCAGGGTAGAAGGTCCTTCGTCCACCAGGAGCAAAACTCGGCCCTTCCCCAGCCCCAACCAAGCTGGGCAGTTGGGACCCCACAGGGATTTTGCCCACAGCCCTTTTCCATGCCGGGCAGACCAGGCTTCCCTTTTGCCATGGAGAAATGCCCCGAGAGCCCAATCCCTGCTAGCCAGGCCATTGTGAGCTCTATTTAAACTGGAGTGCAATCAGCTCTGCAGAGAGCAGCTTCCCATTGACCCATGGCCATCCACAGCCCAGGGTAGCCCAGGGCCTCAGGGGACTTTTCATTTGTGTATGTTAAAAATTCATATTTCTCAGAGCAAATTGGAGATGTCCCAGTAGGAAAATACAGCCAAAGGAAAATGCATAAATCATGTGGCTTTTCAACAGGCCTCGGCTTCTTACATTACATCTCTCCTGCCTCGTCACAAACACTGCAAACACAGAAAATAACCAGTGGGAACACGTTTGCTGCGGCACCCGGCATAACCCTGTCATATCCCAGGACAAGCTGCAGTGTTGGGTAACGGCAGGGCAGGGAGTGGAGCTGCACACAGGATTCATTTTGCCTGACGTCGTTAACCCGGAGCAATAGTCAACACATGAAATTGTGCTTCCCTGTTTGTCCCAGTGACTCGGGGGTTTGGTGTTTCCCAGTTTGGACGGCTCTCAATGCTGGGTGCTGCAGCCTCGGGCTCTGCGGGCACAGCTCCTACCAGCTCTCTGTCTCCTGGGATGTCAAAAATCAGCAGGAACAAGATGACAAGAAGAATTTACACATTTTTGGGGGGGACAACCCCATCTGGGAATTTTTGGCAGAGCTGTACCCAGCCCTCCCACATTCAGGGATGACAGTGGGTGTGGTGACAGATCTGTTCCTTCGGGGGGGCAGATGTATACAACATCTGGCATGACTAGGGGGTGCAGGGGACACAGGCCAGCCAGGCACACCCCAAGGTGCCACACAGGGGCGCCCCGCAGAGAAGCCTGGCGCTCTTGCCTTGCTGGGGGGTGACCCCTTTCCATCACCACCATCCCCTGCAGCAGCGTGAGTGCAGAGGGGCCCCCCAGACCTCAAAGGTTTGGAAAAAGCGACGACCACAATTTGCATTTTTTGCTGCTCGTTCTTCCTCTGCGGTGTTTCCTATCGGGTTTGTTTTGGGTTTTTTTCCTTCTTTTCCTTTTTCCTCATTTGAGAAATTCCTTCTGACCATGAAATAAATGAGAAAGCACCCACCGGCGGAGGGGGCTGGGGGCTCTGCGGACTCTGCGGCTGCTGAAATTTCCCAAATTCCTCCTTCCTCAGCTCCTACCTCTGTGACTCCTCCCTGTGCTGCTGCTGCCGAGTGCCTGCCCTGAGGCCTCTCCCTCACCCTTTCCACCAGCAGCAGCCTGGGAAGCGCTTGGACACTGCCCTTATGAGAAACCAGCGGCTGGAATTTATTCCTGCAGGAGCCTCCTACCATCTTTATCCATAAACACACCCACACCAAAGAGATGCTTCGCTCCCAACGACGGGGAGTTTAACCACGCAAAGGAAAAATAGGGGAAACCCTGAATCTTAGTTACTTACTCAGGCATCGGGAAATAAGTTTGGCTGATGGAAGTACTGGCTGCACGCGTCATGGCTTTGCGAGGCTGAGTGCCACGGGAGAGGCTGGGCTTAAAAATCAGCTCTGCGAAACCGCAGTTAAAAAAGGAGTGGCAGAGTCTTGCAGAAACCCCCAACGGAGAGCTGTGCGGGGCTGGAGGGCTGCTCCCAACAGCCGCTGCCCTCAGGAAGCTCCTGTGCCACCACTCTCAGGTGACACAGGGACTCCTGGGAGGGTAAATCCTGCTGCCGAGCATTTTCGGACAAGATGAAAAGGCTCGTCTCCTGGGATGGATGTGCTGTGCCCTGAACCGCAGGGCTGGGAGTGGCGGCGGTGAGGCGGAGGCAGAACCGCAATGGGGTTAGGTGGGGCTGAGCAGGGATGAGCTCAGCACAAGCCCCCGCTGCAGCCCTGGTCCCATGGGGGCTCGCCATGAGCCAGAGCCGCGGGCAGGGCTGGCAAGCGGTGGGAAGTGAGGATTTAGTTAGCTCTCTGCTCTGGGATGCGCTTTGTAGATGAGGGACTGAGCACTGGGGTGGCAGGAGGAAACATCCAGCAGGGAGGGAGCAGAAGGCTCCATCTGCTCTTAACTGGAAAGAGCTGAGAGTGACTCCATCACGGTGTGTGAATTCCTTCATGGGGAGAAAAAGCAGACTGAAAATCCCTTTAAGCCAGTGGAAAAAGGCAGGACAAGAGGGAAGAGCTGGTAACCCGAGTCAAAGACACTTGCAAATGAAATAAGATGCCCATTTTTCACAGGGCGATGACTGAAGCCTTAGAGGGGGGAGGAATTAATCCCTGGCACTCTTGGAGGCTGGGAGTGTTTAGAGGAGTGGACATCCTGCTGTCCCCAGGCACTCAGAGGAGCTGACCCCAAGTGTGCACCCTCCCCAGAGCTGGCAGCACCCTGCAGAGCACCACCTGGGAGCCCTGTGCCTGCATAGAGCACCCGTGCCAGGGCCAGGGCCACCCATCAGATCCCTGCGCCCACAGCGGGCACCCACCCCAGGGCACCCAGCACCCCTTAAACCCAGGAGCCCCGTGGCTGCAGCACACAGTCACCCCAAGGCCAGCAGCTCCCAGCAGGGCATGGCCTGGGAAGAGGACAAGGATGCAAGCACACGGTGGGGCAGCACCCACGGGGGGGGTCTCACCGTGGGGGACACACCGAGTGGCAGGGCTTGGTGGGAACGGGGCTCCCCAAGGCAGGGTGAGGGGCAGCGTGGTCAGTGGGGATGGGACAGGGATAGGAACGGGGACAGGGATGAGGATGGGTATGGGGATGAGGACAGGGATAGGGATGGGAATAGGGATGGGGACGGGGTGCGAGGACGGGCGCGGGCAGGGCTCAGCGGCGAGGGACCGAGGCCGCGCCGGGCGGGGGGGGGCGGCCCGGGCTGGGAGCCGGGTCTGCCGCGGGCGGCCGGGGCCCGGGGACGGCGGGGGACGGCGAACAAAGCAGCGGGGCCGGGCGGGCGGGGAGGGGCCGGGCCGGGGCCCTCCCCGCAGCGGTGCGCGGGCGGCGATAAAAGCGGGGGCGCGGCGGGGCGGCGCGCAGTGTCGGGCGGCCGGGCAGCCATGCGGGGCGAGGGGGCAGCGCTGCTGCTGTGCGCCGCCGTCGCGGCGGCCCTGGGACCCGCGCCGGGACCCGCACCCGCAGCGGGGCGGCCCGGGGCCGAGCGGCGGGCGGCGGCGGCCGGCAAAGAGCGGCGGGCGCAGTTCGCCTCCTGGGACGAGGTGAACGTGATCGCCCACGGGCTGCTGCAGCTCGGGCACGGCCTGAAGGAGCATGTGGACCGCACCAAGGGGCAGATGCGGGAGCTGGGCAGCCGCCTGAGCGCCCACAACAGCTCCATGGGGCGGCTGCTGCGGCAGGCGCGGGAGGCGCAGGAGCGGGGCGAGCGGCTGCGGGCCAGCGTGCGGGAGCTGGAGGGCCGCGGCCGGCAGCTCCTCAACCTCTCCGAGGCCCTGCGGCAGCGCCTGGAGGAGGTGGCGGCCGACAAAGCCGAGATCCAGGGGCGGCTGGAGCAGCTGGAGGGCCGCGTCCGGCAGGCGCTGCAGGCACGGCCGGCCGGGAACCAGAGCGCCAAGGACCTGGGAGCGCTGCAGGTGAGCGGCGCCCCCCGCACGGGGGGCCGGGACCGGCGGCGACCGGGGGGAGCCCGGGGGACCCGACCCGCCCGGGGAGGCGGGGGAGACCCGGGTACCGGCAGCGACCCGAGGAGTTGGGAGGCGGGGGGGGGGGGTACCGGCAGCGGCCTGGGGGGAAGTGGGGAGGGCTCCCTGCCTTACCGGGAGCGGCTGTGGGAAGAGCGATGGGGGACCCGGGGCAACGGGAGCAGCTGGAGCAGGGTAGCTGCGGGGACCCGGCCCGCACGGGGGACAGAGAATGGGGACCAGCCTCAGGAGAGTGGTGGGGAGACCTGATGATCCTGGGGGCAGGGGGAGCACCCGTGGGGACCTGCTGAAGGGGGTACTGGCCCGCCTGGCTCCGTGCGGTATGTGTGGCACAGCTGGGTCTGCCCAGAGCCGCGGGGTTCACCTGGCTCTTCCCCCCACAGTCCCTGATGGATGCGCAGAACTCACGAATTGAGGAGCTCTTGCAGAAGATCAAACAGCAGCAGTACAAGTTGGACAAGCAGAATCTGCAGATTAAAAGCCTGCAGAGCAAGGTGAGCTCCCGCCCCGCTTTATGGCGGGGGGACTGCGGCACGCTGCAGGGACCCCGGCGTGAACTGCCCTGGCAGCCCAGCTGGCACAGCGCTCTGGGGACGGGAGACCCAGCTGTGCTGCTGCTCCTCAGCTTTGGGGACCCTAGGAAGGTGGTGACCCTGGTCCTTGTGCCACAGTGTTGGTGTGAGGGTAGCAAACTGTGAGCTTCCCAAGTATTTGCACAGAGCAATAGGAGGAACTGGAGTGTGGCAACAGAGCCTCTCTGTGCTCTTCCTTTGAGTTTATCTGCAGAATAAACTTGTTAGCACAGGTGTGAAAAACCACAATCATTTCTGGCTTTGCCAGCCTCGGGAATCTCCTGTTCCTTGAGCTTTCTCGACAAGTTCAGCCCCAGTTCTGGTCACAGGTTAGCAATGGTGCCTTGGCCGATCAGCTCTTCTGAGTACCAGTGTTCAAATTAAGCTGAGATAAAACCACTTCTGACTTGTGCTTTGTTTTTTTAGGTCAATCTGCTGATCCCCTTACACCTGAAGGACAACAAAACGCAGTCTCCGAAGTGGAAGGTAAATCTGAAGAAGAACCTCAGCCTCACCAACCAGAGCCAGAATGCCAGTGGGGAGCCCATGCCAACACAGAGTGAGTATCTGCCCCGTTCCTCTGCACCAGAACAAACCTGCAGCACTTGCAACTGTCTGCAAACAAAAGGTTTAGTTATCCTGAGTCAGGATGTGAGATTTGCTCACAAAACCGGAGCTTGGGAGTTTGGCCAGACCGGGGGGATCTGGAACGCAGGCAGGATCCTAGCCTTCTGGATCAGCATTAGTCCAGCAGGAATTCAAGGATTTAAGAGGAATTTTTCTGTCTGATATTAAGAATGCAGTGGGGAGCGGAGAAATGCTGCTAGCAGGTATTTGTCAAAGAGGACTGGCAGGTTGGAGGGTGAATGCAGGCAGGAAAGGAGGATCTTTGCTCCTTGGAGATAACTCTTGTTCACCTGCTCTCACTTCACCGGGCAGGGTTTGCCGCTTGGTCTGCCTGATGGCAGAGGGGAGGGTGAGGGAGCCCTGGCCCACGAGGAGAGCTAGATCCTTGTGCATCTGTCTCCCTTGGCTGATGTTTAGGGCTCATACGTGAAAGACAAATGTCTCAGCTTGCACTATGCTTAGCAGAAGATGCTGAGCTGCAGCAAACACCAGGGCAGTGGAGGCACTGGACACTCACAGCCCTGGGAAATGTGCACCAGAGCAGGTGAGTGGATGCTGCATCTGGAGCTCCTGGCTCTGCCTGGAGCATCCCCTCTGCCAACAAGGGCGCTGGAAGAGCACCCACAGAGCGAAGGGCAGTGGAGCTGGCATCCCCAGCTGCGCTGCGTCCGTCAGCCTCCTTCCCGGATGGGAAGTGGTGTCCCTGCAGGGTTCCCTGCCGGGGAGCAGCTGCTCTAGTGTTATGTCAGCTAAATCACAGTGCTGGCTGTGTCTGCACAGCTGTCTGGGGATGTCCAGTGTGAGCCAAACAGCAATCAGGCAGGGTGAGGATGCATGGGGAAATCCTGCCTAGGGCTTAACGCAGGGATAGCTATAGGAAAACACATGGTAATTTGTATGTGGAGCCCCGAGCTGTCAGTGGTGTGCTTGAAAGATGGGTGTGCAGAACAAAGAGCTGCAGAATTGATGTGGACAAGGAGAGAGATGGGATGTGGGGCTTCAAACTCCTCCTGGTGTTTGGCTTGGTGGGGCTGACCAGCCTGCAGTGGGGCTATGTAAGGTGTCCCTCTGGCAAGGTCAGAGCAGCACTAGCAAGCCAGAAAACTGTCTCCAAACCTCTTTCCCCCCCTATTTTTTCCCAGCTGTGCTTTGTGACGTGCCCTCAGTAGTGTTTCATAGAACCCTAGAATCATTTGGGTTGGAAAGGACCTTTAAAGGTCATCTAGTCCAACCCCCCTGCTCCACTCTCAGGTTGTGCTGAAAGTAGGGTGCGGGGATACGGGTCCAGATCTTTGCTACTTGCTGGTGGCAGACGTAGGCTGTGCTGTCTGCTCTGTGCTGCCTGATGGGTGCTGGGTGCAGCAGCCCTTGTGAAGCGCGGTGGGAGGCAGCGGGGGCCCCAGCCCCTGGGGATGGTGCAAGAGCTTGGCACCTTCTTGAGCTGGGGAGACCCTGGGCATCCCCAGCACCGTGGGCATCCCGACTCCTTCCCACTCGGCTAAGCCGTGAGCGCCCCTTTCTCTTCCCTAATCCTTGATGTTGATATCACTGACAGAAAACAAATTGGCTTCCTCTCATTAGCAAGTCGAGTGAGTCTTCTGGCAAATCTTAAAGCACACAATATCTGGCGGGCCAGCCCCATGCCCTCTGCCTGGGAGGCTTGTGGCTGCTTTCAGAGCAGGCGAGCACGGGGAAGGCTTGTGCCGGTGGCTCCCTGCCTATTGTCAGGCAGAGCAGTGGTGCCAGCGCGGCCCCCAGGAACAGCGATGAACTCCACCAGCAGCCCTTTCAGAAAGACCCTTTTATTTGCATCCAGCGAACACAAGTTTTTTCAGGCCAGGGATGGCACGGGGCCAAGCATGTGAAAGTTGAAGGCTTGAAGCAGCCTGGAGAGTGAAAGGTTTAATCGCTTGCAGAAAGAGGATCATGTCTTTAGGCAGAGCCTGTGCTCTGGCAGCTGGCCGAGTAGGGGAAAGGTAGAGCCCTGCTCGCTCTCCCCGCCGTGCTGGGACTCCAAAATAATTGGGTTGGGTTGGGGAGGGGGAGGAGATGCAAACAGCTCCAGGCATGCCCTGCCATCTGCAAGAAAGGGTGTTTATCCCAGGTTGGTGACCTCCCTTCATGCCTGGAGATCCTGCTGGGTAAATACAGTGCCAAGCCTGGGGCAGCTCCAGCCAGCCTTGTTGATTCTCCTGTCTTGTTTGGCTGAATAAAGGGGGAGGGAAAGAAAAACATCCAGAGCAGCCAGGAGGTCTTGTTGTTCTGCTGGTGCCATATGGATGTGCAACATGAACTGGAACTAAAGAGGGTGTTCCTCAAATAAAAAGATTGAGCTGACGCTGTTCAAGCAGCTGCACCTCATTCAGCTGCTTGAAAGACCCTGTTGCACCAGGAAAACGGAAGAGATCTGGGTGCAGTGAGTGTGGCCAGGGCCCAGCAAAAAAACCAGACAGGGACAGGGTTGACTCTACACACTGGGGCCACCAAGCATCCACACAGGCACCATCCGGTTGATGCTGGGAGACATGGTAGGAGAGGAGGCGAGGAGCTGTAGGAGCCCAGCAGCCACTGGCATCTCCCTGCTGCTGCGCTGGGGTCATAACTGCTGTGGGCTCAGGTCCTGGGTTCTCCTTGTCTTGAGCCTTGTTTGGCTTCCCCGGCTGCATCCCTGTAGAGAGCAGGGGTGCCAGGGATGCCCTCGGCCTCCTCGCCCTGCCTGCTGGCTTTCTGTTGTTTTGATCCTTAGTGCAAAACACTCGCCCTCGATCCACGTGTGCATGGGCTTGGAGGAAGGCTTGTCCCATGGGTGCACCAGTGGCACCAGTCCCACGCTGACACCACCAAGGGAGGCTGGTGGCTGTGCAGGTTCAGCTGTGCTGGCCGGGGGGCTGTCCCAGGGCAGGCGGTGGGAGAGGGGCTGCCTGTGCCAAGGAGGGGGAAGTTCACCAGGGAGCCTGGGGAAGGGGGGAAGAATGGGTGAAAGGTTGTGCAGGTGTCACATTGCTGTCCCTCGGGTCCTCCTGTGCTGACCTTTCCTCCAGTTGTGGCTACGCTCTTCACCCTGATGCAGCATCAGGGCTCCCCAGCCACCCGACAAGGATGGAACGATGCCCCGCGGGGGCTGCTCTTGCCCTCAGCAGCAAAAAGGCCCCATTTCCCCCCTCCTGCCCCGTGTGAAGCCCTGGGGCTGTGGGGGAGGCCTCTCTCCTGCTGCTGCCCCGGATCATGGTGCCAGCCCTGACCCTGGGGGCAAAGGGGACCCCAGAGGGGGGCCAGGAGGGCAGCCACCACCCCGGCACAGCCTGAGGCTTGTCTTTAGGTTTCTTCACCCGTCTGTCTTGGGATCATGCAAGCAGCAGCTGTGAGCCACCAAAATCCATCCCACCCTTGAGTGGGGAAGAACAGACCCCCTTTGTCTGGGGGTGATGGGGGCACCTGTCCCGTCTGACAAAAAGCCCCTTGACTGTGCCGACAGCCTGGGGCTGGTGTCCCTGCACATCTTCCTGCAGCCTTCTGACTCGGGTTTTGTAACAGGTTCCCCCCCGCCGTCTCTCCCCGAGGGCTGTGGATGGTGGTTCCTGGATGGACTTTTATCAGCGCTGTTGAAATGGTGCTTTGCTGGCAGTGCTGGGCAAAGTCCCCGCAGGGGCGGAAGGAGAGGTGGGAGCCTGGCTGGCGTTGGGATGGCCTCACCCCAAGCAATCCACTCATGCAATGAGCTGGGGCTCCCTGTGATCCACCCACCCCTTCCCTGCCCAGGTTGGTGTGTCTTGGGCCAAATGGTCACCCCAGCCTGGCCCCGTGCCTGCTGGTGGCAGGGTGCCCAGCAGAACACCTGGCTGGGGCCACCACTGTCACCAGGAGCGAGAGGCTGCGTGCCGGAAGCTCAGGCGCCTTCCTGACACCGGGACTTGGGGTTTCTTTCTGCCTTTGAGGCTGCTTCAGCCTTTGGGTGGGATGGGGATGCTTGGTCCTGCCTTGTTCCTGGCTTTACCCCACCCCAAACAGGTTGCTTCTGCTCAGCCTGGAGGGAAGTGGGAAGCTCCTTGGGTCTCTCCTCGCCAAGGAGCTGTGATCTCCAGCCTAGGTCACCCCAGCCTGGCCCAATGCCTGGCTTCTGCCTTGGACGGAAGCTCAAGGAGCTGTGTTTGGACAAATAGGAAGATATGGGGTCACAGCATTTAAAGACACGAGTCAGGGGCCATCATCTCCAGCGCGTGTCCAGAGCCACAGCCACTGCTGTGCGCAGCTGGCTGGGCTCATGGCCAGGGCTGCAAGTGCTGGAGCTGTGGTAGGAGCAACCTGCTGAGGAAGAGGGACTTGGGGCTATCTTCTCAATCGCTGTTTCCTTCCCCTGCAGAGCTCCCAGAAGATTGCCACCAGCTCTTCCTGGCTGGGCAGCAAAGCAGCGGCGTTTTCCAGGTGCAGCCTACAGGGTCTCAGCCCTTTAAAGTCTACTGTGACATGACCACAGGTAAAATGGTGGAGTTGTCCTGCAGTGCTTTGCATGGTGGTCTTGCAAACAGTAATCCCAAATGACTGTATTTTCCCTGCCTGCAGAAGGTGGCTGGACAGTGATCCAGAGGCGCACAGATGGCTCTGTGGACTTTGACCAGCTTTGGGATGCCTACAAGAATGGCTTTGGAGACCTTCGTGGTAGGTGGATGATGGTGTCTATCATCTTATCCTGGAATAAATGATATCTTAGCACATTGTTCCCCCTTGATGGCCGGAGGGGGTATCTGTGCTGGAGCACAGTTTTGAGCTGAGGAGGGGAGGACATTGCTTACAGAGCAAGAGTCCTTGGTCGTCCTGACTTGTCCTGCACGTGCCAGACTGTAGTTCAAATGCTGCAGTGTCCCAAGTTGTCCCTTTTTGTCTCAAGCCTGTTTGTTTCTGCTTTGCACAGCATGTTTGTGTCCCTGTGGCCAATGCAATGTGTCTTGTTTCAGGTGATTTCTGGCTAGGCCTGGAGAAGGTACATCACCTTGTCCGGGAAGGAAGATACGATCTTCTGATTGAGCTGGAAGACTGGGAGGGAAATTCTCAGGTAGTTCAGTTTGTCTTCAGCCTTGGTGGTGAGAGCACAGCCTACATGCTCAACCTGCTGGGACCTCTGTCTGGAGAGCTGGAAAATGCCATTGGGGACTTCAGGCAGCTGCCCTTCTCCACTCGGGATCGTGACCATGATCTCAAAGCTGATACAAACTGTGCCAAACACCTCTCAGGTTAGTATGAGCTTGTATTCCCAGTGACATGTTCTTTCCCTTCAGCTGCCTGGTGGTGGCCATGAGTGGGACAGCGATCCTGTGGGACCAGAGCCCTTTGGTGTTGAGCCTGGTTTGTCCCCTGCTTCCCTGGAAAGCTGCATCCTTGGGAGGAGCTGTGCAGAGAACTGGGAGAGAAGCTGAAAACGGGAGGGGTTCATGATTCAGGTCTTGGCCCAAGCATCTGTCTTTGTAACAGCTTTGCTGGCTCCCATCTTGCTTGGAAACCTTTCAAGTGAGGCAGAGGCCACTCCCCAGGCCTGAGATGGGGCTGCTGAAGGGTTCGAGGGGGTTTTGCATGTGAGAGAGCAGCAGGGATTTGCAGATGCATCCTGAAGTCATATAGGATCTGTGTGAAGGTTTCTCAGTGCATGGGACTCATCAAGGGTGTACAAGATGGTCTTGTAGCCCTGGAAAAGTGGGGAAAACAGGGGCAGCAGCCACCTTGATCCTGGGTTTGTTTTCTTTCTGGAAGTGCTGTTGGTTAAACCTGCCTCTGCTTTGCCTTGGTAGGTGGCTGGTGGTTCAGCACCTGTGGCCATGCCAACCTCAATGGGAAGTACTTCCGCTCCATCCCCCGCCAGAGGCACGAGCGCAAGCAGGGCATCTTCTGGAAGACATGGAAAGGCAGGTATTACCCCCTGAAGTCAACCACCATGAAAATCCAACCTGCAGCACTGGAAGCAGAGCCCTAAAGCTGCCATGTGAGACTTGATCTTCTCTGTGGAGCACAGACCTGAGCTCCATCACTTGGTGTTTACAGAAAACAAACCCACCCTCCCCAGGAAGTCCCTGGAGGAGCGTTTCTCTTGGTTAGCAGCCCTTTAGTGGTGGGACACAGCTCCTCACTCTTAAGTAAAACAGCTCCATGTTGCTGAAACCCCTGGATGGGAGCTTCCAAACCAGAAGAGGTGCCACCAGCAGGGAGATCCACCTCTAGAGCATGCACAAAGGTCTTCCAACCTGCCATGTGCTGCTGTGGCAAGTTCAAGTTGTCTAGTGCTTTCTGTCCTGTCTGAACACTTCTGTGCTGGTTTTCATGAGCTGGGGCTGGGGGAAAGGGGAGCATGTGAAATGTTTCACTAACCTGCACCCAAATGTTGGGTACGGAGCCTCGCTGTGTCCTGTCTCTCACTGTTTCCCATGTACCCTCCTGTGAAAGCCCCCAGAGCCTCCTTCCCCTGCTGGTGCTGTGGGGCGGTGAGCCTTAGGCAGCTCCATCTGTGCAGCCCCTGCTCTGGTGACTTCAGCTCACTGAGAGCATTAATGTTAGTGGGAAGGCTGAAGGACACCCTGTGCAGAAGGAGACCTCAGGCTCACTTGGCTTCCCTGGTCCCTATGGCTTTGAAGTCCTGTGTTTCTGGCTGTGTTGGGATTTGCCAGGAGTTGGGGAAAGCACTTCCAGCTCCAGGAGATGATGGTTGGGTTCCTGCAGCCCTGGAGGGCTGAGTCTTAAGCTCTGCCTGAAGCCTACTAGTGCTGCTGGGGGTGGCCAGGAGGAGCACTGGGACAGCACAGGTACAGAGCAGTGACTGTCCCTGGGCAGGACCAGCCCTGCTGTCAGCTGTACATCACCCTGGAGGGCTGCCTTCTCCCAAAAGACTCCCCATACTTTGCAGAGTGAATAGCACCATCCCATGTGTATGCCCCAAAACTGGCTGGGGGACAAAAAGGTTTATCTGCAAGAGCTGCACCACCTTGTTGGGCACGTACCCTGACATACAGCATCGCCTCTGCCTCGGGAGTCTGGGGAGAGGTGGGCAAAACAAGTCCCCAAAAACTATTAGGGGCCAAGCTGCGGTCTTGGGGCTTCCCAAGCATCCTGCCCTATTGAGGTCATATTGACTACTGTGCTAGAGCTCCTAGCTGCTAAATACTGTAAATAGTCATTTGTAGGATGTTGGATCTTGTTGTTGATCTTGTTTCCCGTTTTAATTTGTTTCCATATTTAAATGCAGTGTTAATAACAATGTGGTGTAATTTATAAATGTTGATGCTGGAAAAAAAAAAACAACTGTACTTTGTGTATTTTAAACTTTTTTTTTGTACTAAAATATCTTTTCTGAAGATGCCTTTTAATAAAAACAAACCTGTAACTGTCCTGCCTGGATTATTTGCCCAATGGTTTACCAGTAGAAGATGTGGGAACTATGTGAGTACTCTGGATTTGGAAACTTCGCTTGTTGGGAGTTTGACCTGAGCATTATGCTTCCTTCTGTCCTCAATTTTCAGCTGTAGCCTTATGGAGCTCTGAGATAAATCCCTGCTATAACCCCCAGAAGTAGTTTTTAGTCTACTTGAAGTTTATGGACTTCTGAATTTCTTTTCCCTCAGGAAATCAGACCCTGGGGCGGCAAGCTTACAGGTGACGATGAGCTGGCTTTTCTTATTCCCTGATGGCAGACCTTTGCACCGGGGAGCTATTCCTTGTAGCTAGCTGGAAAACCCTGTGCCAACTCCTCGACCAAGAAGCAGAGGCTGAGGTCTGAATTAACCAAACAGATTAAAATTGGAGCTGATCAGGACAAGCCCCAGTAAGTAGTAGCACAGTCATCTCCAGAAGCATTTGTTGTGATGTCTAGGGAATGATGAATTCATTCCCCCATGTGTGGGAATGAAATGAGCTGGGAATGGAGCAGGAGCCTTGAAGATGATGGGGGGTAAACTCCAGCTGTGCTTGTGATCCCAGGCATGTGGCCTGATACTGGAGCTGAAGAAAATAGCAAGTGCTGCTTTAGCTGGTCAAGGAAGGGGGACAAAAATCGCTTATTGCAGAAGGAAGAGACAAGAATAAATATGGCAGTCCCTTAGAGCAGCTATATAAATACCTGATGTACCTAAATGTGGCCCCAGCTCCTGTGTCTGTCCTTCTTCCCTGGGGAAAAACCTGGGGTTGATTACAGCCCCAAGGTCAATTGCGCAAGCAGCTCATTATAGATGGCTTTGTGCTATCTAGCTGCTCCCTCTTGCACTCAGAAATACATTTTTAATGTTTCATTTGCTTAATTCAAAGCTTGTTTAGTCCGTGGGTGCACCAGCAGATACTGGAGTGCCATGCTAGGGTGGTTTTTATGCACTGAATAGAAACTGGTGAAGGAGCTACGCTGTATTTATTCATTGCCAGGGTGGTTTTGGCAGATCTGGGGTTTGCTCCCCAGTGGTGCATTTCATCTTCAGCCTCTGCAGAGGCCAATGCCAGCCCGTACCAAACACTAGCTGGGGGAAGGCTCAATGCCCCAAATCTTGCCGAGCCCAGGAGCTACAGCTGCTGCTTTCTTCTGTGCCTTGGTCTCACCCTGTTCTGCCATGAAAGTTTCCATGTCCCATCAATGTCAATACCACCCCATGCTCCCAGACCATAGGTCCCATGGGGGCCCTTCTAAGTCCCTCAGTAGAAGAAGCCAGTCCTATGTCTCTGTTTTCATCTGAAATCCCCCTGGAATCCTCCAACTCCTTCGTTTCTAACAACTGCAGCCTGCCGTAACCCCTGGGGGGCCGATGGAGGATGGGGCAGCTCCCTCCAGTGACAGCGAGAGAAATGGCACCGTACGCTGCCAAGAGCACCCACATAGAACCAGAGAATCGTCTGGTTGGAAGGGACCTTTCAGATCACCGAGTCCAACCATCAACTGACAAAAATCACCGCTAACCCATGTCCCTCAGCACCACCTCTGCCCGGCTTTTAAACCCCTCCAGGGATGGCGACTCCACCACTGCCCTGGGCAGCCCATTCCAAGGCTTGAGAACCCTTTTGGTGAAGAAATTTTTCCCAATATCCATCCTAAACCTCCCCTGGGGCAACTTGAGGCCATTTCCTCTTGTCCCATGGCCTGTTCCTTGGGAAAAGAGACCGACTCCCCTTTCAGGGAGTTGTAGAGAGGGAGAAGGTCTCCCCTCAGCCCCCTTTTCTCCAGGCTGAACACCCCCAGCTCCCTCAGCCTCTCCCCACAAGACTTGTGCTCCAGACCCCTCACCAGCTCCATTGCCCTTCTCTGGACCTGCTCCAGCCCCTCAATGTCTTTTTTGTGGGAAGGGGCCCAAAACTGGACACAGCCCTCAAGGTGGGGCCTCACCAGTGCATCCTTCAGGTCACAACATGCTGCTGCTCCCCAAAGCAGGCCATGGCTGCCCTCCAGCCAGCCGTGCTGTGCCAGCCTGCAGCCCCCGCAGCAGCTCCCAACACAATGGTCAACCCAGGGCTTCCAGTTCTCCCAGCAAACCCTCACCCAGCAGCCGGCAAGAAGGGCTACTGCTGATGCTGCACACTGGAGGGGCTGTGCCGAAGGCAGTGATGGGATCCGAGCTCAGCATGTGCCGGGTGGCTGTGGGGTCTGCACATGGTGGGACAGGGCTTTTTGGGTCCAGAAGGGCTGGGGGACAGGCTGGGGCTGTGGTCCAGCAGGTGACACAGGGCTGGCACATGCCTCGACATGGAGCTCAGACTCATCAGTAGAAGCATATTGAACCACAGATGCTTTGGAGCCGGGGGTTCTCCCAGAGCATCATTAGATCAAGAAGTTGCACATCCCAACCCAGCTGCATTTGGTGGCCCCAGGAAGGGAGGAGAGCCCCAACCTGCTGCACAGAGCCCCCTCCTAATCCAACCTGCGTGCAATTGGCAGGAACAACTGCCAGGAGATCCGACAGTGGGGCCTCAGGCCCTTTTTCGTACAACAGCAGAATCCAAACAGTTCTTTGCAAAGTTTGGCAAAAACGGAAGGTGTTTGTGCACACACAGAGCAGCACCAGCTCGGGTGGATGGGCCGAGCCCCTGCACCGGTGGCACTGGGACACTGGAGGGGAAAAGCCAGAGGCATCGCCCCAAGTACCCCCCCCCCAGTGTTGCTGTCACAGCACCGCAATGAAACAAAATAGGCAAACAAAAAAAGGCAAACCCCTCTTGAATCTGAAACCTGGTGCAACGCCAAGAACCAGCAAATTAATAACAAGAGATGAGTTCTACACCCACCAACACTCCCCAGGCACCCACTGGCCTGGCCCCCCTGCCTTGCCAGCACCAGCATGAGTCACGCTTTCAAAGCCACCCCTTGGTCCAAATGCCTCAGGGTGCCCAGCAGACACACTGGGGCATCAGGACTCTCCCAGTCCTCCCAGTAACTTCAGCTCTTCTGCTGGAGCTCAGCAGCATCAAGCATAAATCGAGTTGCCCGTGGATGTGTCTGGCTTGGCTTTGCAAGCACCCTCACCAGGATCCCAAGCAGAGTATTCTGGGGTGGCTCTCCTGAGGGTGCTTACAGATATCCAAAGGGCCAGATCCCACTAAGAGGGTAGGAAGGGGAACTTCTGGCATGAGCATCCTGGGCCGGCAGCTACACCCCAGGGTATGGCAGGGACTGAGGCACCCAGGACAAGAGGCAGCATCTTGGGTGACCATTTTGAGCAAGTTTTTATCATGTAAAAAAAGCAGCAGATGGCATAGGCCTATCTGCTATTAATGGTGTGTGCTCCAGCATAGTTTAAGAAAATATTTGGAGCTTGTAGGACCTCTGCTGCCTGAGGCTTGATGGCCTGTGGCCAATTTGAGGACACACGTGGGGTTTCCAGAAAGGGTCTGCAAACGCATTGCCCCATCAGCAACTGGTGACATGTGTCTGGTTTGAATTCTTCAATGCAAAACATACCATGAGCCTGGGGGACTCCTGAGGGGGAAGAAGGCAGGGGCTCCGGGCTTGCACTTTGCTCCATTCCGCATCGCCCGGGGGCAGCATCCCCCCTCTAACACCAAGTCGTCATCATCATTCCCTTCAGCCTGTGTTAAAACTCTTCCTCAGGGGATTTCGGAGCTGGACAGCACTCACAAGGATACTTCCGTTGTATATTGCTCTTTAAAACTTATGGCAACAATTCCCAGGCACTGGAAGAAGAAAATAAGAAAGTGATTTCCATCCAAACCAATAAAAAATAGCTTTGATTCCTCCCCCTCCTCCCCTGCCACACACCCCAATATTCAGTTCAGAATCAATTAAGCTACTTGTGATAATGAAAATAAGACGTTTTACTTCTCTTGTGCCCATTTTAACCAGAACAAAGTAAGGGATCCAAAGGCCTCGGTTGCAACACCAGCAAGGAGACACCCCCCTCTCCCTCCTTTCACCCAGCCACTCACAGGATGCGGCATCATCAGGTGTGGGAAACTCAGCACGGAATTAATTCCCCTTCCCAGGAGATTCTGCATCCAACACGTTCCAGCTTTGCTCCTCCTGATGCTATTTAACTATTCATCGGTTGGTTGTTTGATATCCCTGGGCGTGCTCTACTATTCAACAGGGCTGTTTGCTGTCGTCCTGCAGGGATGGGAACAGCATCAACAGGAGAAAATGATGATGCCGTCCTGCAGATCCTGGCTGTTATACCTCCCCTTGGCATGGGAAGGTTTAAAAGTCCAATGCTTTTGACTGAGCATCAGCACTGCAAAGAAAAGGTGAAAAGAAAGATTTCCTCCCCACATCTTCAGCAATCGCTATCTGTCAGAGAACAGCACCTGGCCCAACCCATCGCTAGGTTGGAGTTGGCATCTTCCCTAGGTCCCCGGGTCTATGAAGTTTTGGTTTTCCTTCCCAGCTCCTTCCATTGCCTGATGTGCAATGGGGATAGATGACCAGACATCTTCCAAGGATGGCAGTGGGACTGCAATGTGTTCGCAGCATGCTCTCTTTCTCATCCCATTTTCAGAGCCTGGTTCATAAAAAGAATTATATTCACTGAGCAGGAGTGGGGTGCCCCCACCGATGAATAGCTGTGACTCTGGGTGCTGCCCCTTTGCATGCTCCCATGCATTTATTAGCACTTAGATTTGGGAAATGGGACCCCTTAGAAACCATGATCCTGCCTGCCCGGGCTGATCAGGTGTCTGGGGGAATTTGAGGGCAGCTCAGCACTGTGCAGCCTGGAGGGTCTGGCCCAGGTTGCCCCGAGAAGCTGTGGCTGCCCCATCCCTGGAGGGGTTCAAGGCCAGGTTGGAGGGGGCTTGGAGCAACCTGGTCTGGTGGGAGGTGTCCCTGCCCAGGGCAGGGGGTGGCACTGGGTGGGCTTTAAGGTCCCTTCTAACCCAAACTGATCTGTGATTCTACGGTTCTAATCCTTTAGTGAGATGAAGACTCCTCTGGGCAAAGTAGGCCAGACGAGCCCTGATGAATGCAGCACAGGAAATCAAGAAATCCTTTTAATGAGCAGTGCGAGTTTCCCTGCACATCCCACAGAGAGGATGGAGGGAGCTGTCGCCTCTCCTGCCGGGGTCTGTTGCCCCCACAAATCACACGCGACCCCAGCAGCCGCAGGACCCGGTGCGCAGGGAGGTCACCGAGCCTTGGGGACGCCCTGGGCGCGCGCAGCCCTCGCAGCGGCCCTGCAGCGCGGGCTGAGCTGGCGGGGTGAATGGCAGGATGAATCACTGCAGCTCGGCCGGCGGGAAGGTGAAGGGCGGCCTGCTCAGGGCCCACGCCGCTGCCGGTGCTCCCTGAGGGGCCCAATGGCCTTTTGCTGTTATTCGTTCAGGAAATTGCCTCAAGCCGTGCCAGGGGAAAAAAAAAAAAAAAAAAAAAAAAGGGGAAATGCTTTCCTAGAACAAGTTGTGTCACCGAGCGGGGTTCTTTTTTTGCCAGAAGAGCTTTTTCAGCTGGCATTTAGCCCAGGAAGGTGAGGCCCTCTGTGCTGTGTGGGGCAGGATGTCCCGGCCCGGGAGCCCCCTGAGGAGCAGAGCGAAGCGCGGGCAGCCTCGAACCGCAGCCCAGCCCAGCCCGGCGGTTTAGGGGACGCCCAACGCCTCGTGCCCTCTACCCCGGGGCTTCTGTGCCGCGCTGAGGCCCGGCCCGCGCCCCGCCACCGGGGGTGAGCGCCCCCCGCCCCGCTGCCGGCGGCGCCCGGCTCTACGCCCCCCGCCGAGGCCCCGCCCCTCCGCCAAGCCACGCCCCTCCCGACCCAGGCCACGCCCCAACCCCGGCACCGGCACCGCCTCGTCTCGCAGGGTCCCGGCTCAGGCACCGAAGCGCCGCCCCTCCCCAGCTACTCTATTGGACAGCTCCGCCCGCCACTCAGAGGCGCGCCCGCCGCCTATTGGGTACCGTTGATGGGTCTGGCGCGCCGCCCGCCTCCTGCGGGCTCTGGCGGCCGCTGATAGGCGGCGGCGGGAACAGCCCCCCCGGCTGGGCCGCGGTCGGTGCCTGGCAGCCAGAGGGTCGGCGCCGCCATCGCCATGGGCACCCGCGACGACGAGTACGACTACCTCTTCAAAGGTACGGCCGCCGCGGGACGCGACGTGCCGCCCCCGGCGGGGCCCGGCCCCTCCCGCCAGGCCGCGCTGGCCCGGGCCCGGGGCGGCCGCTGCGGCCTTTGTGCGCGGGGCGGCCTTGCCCGCTGCGGCGGGGCCTGGCGCCGGGCTGCGGCAGGGGAGCCCCGCCGGTCGGTCCCGCCCCGCACCGGCCGGCCGGGTCCGCCGCCGCGAGCTGGGCGGTTGGGATCGTCTGCGGCCGCGCTGGGGGGGCGGGAGGCCGGGGCGGGGGGGTCGGGGCTGGGGCCGGGGGCTGCGAGCCGGGCCGGGCCCGGCGGCGGGGCCCTGGTGTGGGTCGCCCGAGAGATCACCCACGGCGTCGGCCGGGGCTGAAAAAACTTCGGCTTCGATGGAGAACTCCTTGACAGGCTCCTGCCTGACCGGGTGTAACTCAGCCAGGGAGCTGAACGGTGTGATTTTGGGGTGATTTTAACATTCTGTCCCCATACGTGTGACATTTCGGGTTGTCCAGCAGCTGCCTGCAGGATTTCTGTGAGGAAATAGCGAGTTGCCTGGTGGGTTTGGTGCTTGGGTGGGTTTTCTTGTCGTTGATGAGCGTGTGAGGACTCGGGCTGGACTCTTCCCTGCAGCGTCCCGCAGCGCTGCCTCCCAGGCCCGAGGAGGGGTGCGGGTGGGTGTGAAACGTTCACCATCGTGTTTACTGGCCTGTTCTATGCTTGGTCTCCTGTGGTCGCGTGGCTGAAACCCTTAGCTTCATCCAAAGGATTGGCTCTCCCAAAGGCAAGGTGGCCGTGTCTCTCTGTGGGTGCTCGGGGCTCTGGGACAGGGTCGCTCTGCGCTGGCTGCCATCAGATCTCCCCAGGATCTCCGTGCCGGGGCACGCTCTACCAGCCTGGCCCCTGAAAAGGGCAGCAGCAATTGCACGCTTGCTTGTTGATGAAAGGAAAGAGCAATTACTCATCTGTTGGAAATGTTTTATGGGTGTATTTGCCTGTTTGGTGTACTTGTTTTACAGTCAGTTTTACAGACAGTGTGGGGACCCCCCTTTATTTTGTCTTTGCCTATAAAGCAGAAGACTAGCCTCCAAAAATATGCTGAACTGTCTGGGTCTAAATTAGTTTCCTTCTGAAGTCATTCCACTGTCTATTTCCCAAGTGGTTTAATAGCTTGTAACTTGAAAGCCTAAAAAATTTCTTTTTTTTCTTTTTGTGAATAGTCAATTAGGTAGGCAAGACTGCATATTTAAAAATACTTACGCTGCTTTGAAATGCGATTTTAATTTTATCTGGAGTGAAACTTAACCTAAAGGTATTTGGTCAGGAACCATGCTGTTCTGTTGATACTGCAAAGTAACATGGCATACTTTGTAGTACTTAGCTTAATGAAAATGGGGGAGAGAACGGTCCTTTTCTGTGCATCCTTTGGGTAGGGGTAGTTGTGTGGATGTTTTTGTTTATTTTGTGGTTTGCTTTCTTTTTTAAATAAACAAAGCCACAAAAAACCCCTTCCCTAGCTACTCATCTTTTCCTTCCTTCTCTGCTTTTTGGGACTAGGCAAGAAATAACGAGTATAAAAGGGACCGAGTGGGATGAGACTTTTGCTGTAGAGAGATCAGCTCCCCTTTCTTTCCCTTCTGTCCTCTCCAAAAGTGGAATTAAATATCAAGGGGAATTTACATAATGAAAAAAATAATGTCGAGGGGTTTGATTGACTTCTGGTTTAGCACTTTCTTAGCTACATAAATGGCTTTTGAACTCTCTTCTATCAGGCACATGTAGTGGTCAGAAGTAGAAGGAATGGTGGAGGAGGTTTGCATTCTGGGAAGGATTATTTTTATTAAATTTAAGGTTTGACCATTTCTCCTACCACCCATTTCCAAAGGAAATTTGGCTGGACTCTGATTTTAGCTTTTACAGTTGTGCTTGTTTAAGGAATTTGCATCCGTGCATTGTAATATTATTTAGGATGACTCCGGTTGAATGAGTGTTCCTTCAAAGTCACAGTTTTTACTTTTTTATATAGTGGAGAATCTGGAACTGCTCGTATAGGAATTTCTGTTATTTGGCATAAATTATTTTAATCAGCTTTATGAAAAGTTTAAAAGGCAAAGAGCCCCATTTATTGTTAGTCTCCTCCATGTTCAGTACTGCCTATAACACAGTTGTTCAGGGGTGCAAACGGCCAAGGAGTTTGTAGCCGCAGTTCCTTTCTGCAGCTTCCTCACCGTTCCTTGTGCTCCCTCCTTCATGTCCTCTGCCAACTCCTGCTTCGGCACTGGCCATTTCCACAGGGGACGGGAGAGACTGACATTATTGGCTTATCGGGTCTAGCACACAGTGGGCGAACACTAATTTAAGGTTTGGTGGCACTCTGGGGATGCGAGTGTGGTTATAGTCAAAGCTGCTCTGCTAAACTAGCACCTCTTTATCTTTATTCCCAATTTCCCTTTCTTCTGTGTGCACCCTGGCAGTCAGAACTGCTTATTTTATTGATCACAACAAAACGTTGTTTGTTAACAAAATGACTGAGCCAACCTTTGGGAGAACAAGCTGGATTTTGTATGCAGAGCTGCACAGAATAATGAGGCTGTGAGGATCTTCTTGTAGATGCGTTTCAGTGATGGAACCCAAGCAAAGCCAGTGGTTCAGAGCTCTGTTCCAAATGAGGTTTGTAGCTGGGATGGTTAAAAAGCAGGAACTTTTCATGACGAGTTTTGAATGGTTTGGATCTGGAATTGAATTCTTGACCTTTTAATATTTGTTAAAATATTGGAAGCCTTGTACCTGTTAAAGTGTGATCTGCACATTAATTTTCCTCGCAAGAAGATTAGCTATTATCAGTGTTTATTTAAAAAATTAAATTTGAGGTTGTGCAGATGTATCCTGGCTCATGAAAGAGGAAGGAAAAACACCCATAGAAAAAAAAAAAGAGGTTTCTTTTTACCTTTGTGGGAATTTAGGGTGCTCTGATCAGAGCTTAAGCCTAACAA